>NC_137889.1:28447235-29047235 GCF_963455335.1 Martes martes | reverse complement strand
GCCAATCAACTCTTAGGTCTCTCCTTCTAACTGACAGGACACAAAACTGGGCTGCTTGTCCAGCTCTCAGTTGACAGTACTTTGAATTAGCTTTTTCTTTTTTACATATGAGTTTTGTTTCCACAATTAAATTGCCAGCTCCTGAGGGCAGGAGCTATGTCTTGATTTGCTTTGAATCTTTTGGACGTAGTACAGCTTAATTGCATAGGAGATAACTATTTGTTGGTAGCAAAAAATGTAAAATTTTGCTGTTCTAGGACTAAGTCAAGAGAAGGAAGTAAAGAAAGATGGAAAGAAAAGTATAAAATGGTAATGTGCCATGAATTCCATTTGCTTTATTCTTCCCTATTTTTCCCAGCCCTGAAGAAGTCCTATCTTGGTTCAGATTGGAGGAATACTTTTTAAGTGTTCAAATAGACAATATTTTTATAGGCACTAGAATATAAACTACATGAGGACAGGGGTTTTGTCCTTTTTTTTTTTTTTTTTAAAGATTTTATTTATTTATTTGACAGAGAGAGAGAGATCACAAGTAGGCAGAGAGGCAGGCAGAGAGAGGGAGGGGGAAGCAGGCTCCCTGCTGAGCAGAGAGCCCAACACAGGGCTCGATCCCAGAACCCTGAGATCATGACCTGAGACAAAGGCAGAGGCTTAACCCACTGAGCCACCCACGTGCCCTGGTTTTGTCCTCTTTTGCACATTGTTGTATCCGCAGTGCCTGGAACAGTGCCTGGCACATAGTAGGTACTCAATAAACATTTGCTGAATAGATACAAGAGACTGAAATAAGAATCTTTCATTGAACCCCAGAGAATCTCTTAAAGCAAAGCCTAACATCATAGAAGGTTTGAGCATGTAGAAGGTTTAAAAACATTCTAGTCAAGGGGCACCTGGGAGGTGCAGTTGGTTAAGTCTCTGACTCTTGGTTTTGACTCAGGTCATTATGTCAGGGTTGTGAGATCAAGCTCTGTGCCTGGCTCCATTCTCAGCATGGAGTCTGCTTGAGATTCTCTCTGCCTCTCCCACTTATGCTCTCTCTCTAAAATAAATAAATAAATCTTAAAAAAATAACAATCTAGTCTAATTTCTGAATTTCACAAAGGCAGAAAATGAGGCAATGGAGGAAGGAAGAGCTAGGTCTCCTAACTCTTGTCTCAGTTCACTGATTGAGCTTTCCCTTTGAAATAGAAAGTTAACAGAATAAGGAGACAGCATTCTTGTACAATTGTCTTCCAGTGGCAAGAAATGCCAGCAGAGGTGGGATAATGTGCAAGACACCAGGACAAACAAAAGAACAAGAACGGTGAGGTTATTGTGGAGAGAGAATTCAAACTTCCCATGGAATCTGAATCAGTGATGGTTTATTGTTCTTAGTCAGTGACATTTTGCTCTATTATTTTCCTCTTTGAAAGTAACACAGTGTCAATGATTGGTGTCAAGTAGTGGGCTTCACTTGTAAACAAAGAGGCTGCTTTCCTTGAAGGGAAGAATAAGGCTGTTTATTCTTGGTCATTTTGTTTCTTGTTATCTTGCTCAAAAAAGAGAGGTGATGGGTGCTTACAGGTAGGCACCCAAATGGTCTCCCCTTCAATGAGAGAATGTGTTCAGAAACTTAGGCTGTATAATTAGAACTAGTGAACTCCCGCTTAAAAAGGAGGAAAATAAAAGGGCATGGGTTACCCACCCTTTATCAAACAGCTTATAAAAGACCACTGAGATCAAGGGACTTCTGAAATCTCATTGGGTTACTTGGGTAACTTTCAAATCCCATCAAAATTAAAAGGTAGGCAGAACATAATCCCCATTTATACTAAGCCCAAGGTGAAACTGACTTAGAAGAAAAGATGGTAGTTTTCATGGATTTTGAGACTAAGCAACCCTCTTACACTGACAACTATGATTTTGTTTCTCACCCCCAAAAGAAGTCATAGTTCTTAAAAAGATCTATTCGTTTATTTTCGAGAGAGAGAGAGTGAGAGCGCCAGTGTGATAGGCAGAGGGAGAGAGAATCCCAAGCAGACTCTGTGTTGAGCCCAGAGTCCAACGCAGGGTTTGATCTCATGACCTTGAGATCATGACCTGAGCCAAAACCAAAAGTTGGACACTCAACAACTGTGCCACAGGCACCCCAAAAGACATCATTTTTTTTTTTTTTAAGATTTTACTCATTTATTTGAGAGAGAGACAGCATGAGCAGGGTGCAGGGGGGAGGGCAGAGGCGGAGGGAGAAGCAGACTCCCTGCTGAGCAGGGAGCCTGAGCAGGGCTTGGTCCCAGAACCCTGGGATCATGACCTGAGCCAAAGGCAGACACTCAACTGACTGAGCCACCCAGGTGCCCAAGACATCCTATTTGAATGACAAGTTGGGAAAAGGAGAATCAAAGGGAAATCATATACCTGCTTTAACCTAGCACTCCCCCAAATTACCAGAGATTTCAACAGCTGGCCAGAGATGTGACTCAGGACCCCAGAGCTTGGTCAACAGAGCAAACTGAAAGAGCAGAGACACAGACCAGACTTCAAACCTTGTATCAGCCCCACCAGGAGACTCGCACCTGTGAGGCCTAGCCCAAGCCATGGGCCAGTTAGTCTCTTTCGCCTCTGAGCTAAGGAATCACTTCTAACCTTCACTGTTGCTATTGGTACATTCATTGTATTGATTATTGGTCATTGGCATTACTTTTTTCATACTTGTGATGTCACTTAGTTTACAGTGTACTTAGTATACATCATGCTGTGGGCTAAAACAGAGCAGGACTCCTTACTCCATTTTCCCAGATGAAGAAGGTAAGGCTGTGCATTCACATCATGTCACCTGGTTGGTAAATGGCTGACTTCTAGTCTAGAAACCTCCCTTCTACCTGTCACTGTCCCCAAGTGCCATGGATGAGTCTGTAGACTGATAAGGTGAGAGGCACCAGTCCATCCCCAGATGGTGTCTGAAGCAACATCAGTGGTTTATTATTTTTTAAATTTTAATTTAATTTAATTTTATTTACTTGGCAGAGAGAGAGATCACAAGTAGGCAGAGAGAGGGGGGAAGCAGGCTTCCTGCCGAGCAGAGAGCCCGATGCGGGGCTCGATCCCAGGACCCTGAGATCATGACCTGAGCCCAAGGCAGAGGCTTTAACCCACTGAGCCACCCAGGCGCCCCAACATCAGTGGTTTAGGGAAAAGGCACCTCGTCTAACTCTGGCACCTCAGACACATCACTCAACTTCTGCTCCTTCACTTAGGAAATGAGAGATTTACACCAGCACTGTGGTTTCCCAATCTGACTGTGTATCAAAATCACCTTGAGGGACTTCAGTAAACTATAAGATTCTTGGGTTCTACCTCCGCCTCCTGGGTCTGTGGCTGGGACCTACTGTATGTTTTAATGTTTTTAGAAATTCTGCATTTCTGTATGTTTTACTGTTTTTAGAAATTTTCGATGGAGCCAATTGAACAACTGAGAGCCACTAGGATCCCATCAGCTCAAACATTCCGCTGTGGTGACGTTATTACCCACCAAGTAGTAGGATAGAAAGGCTAAAAGTCAAAGACAAGGGAGCAACTCATCTGCGCTCTCTCCAAGGCAATGACTTGAATAAAATGGAAAAGAACCTGATCTGTAAGGCAAATAAATATTTTACTCTAAGTTTAGTTCAGATCAGACAGTCCTTTGGTGCGCATCTTTATCTGCCAGCTATCTCCCTCACGATGTCCTAGTCCTCCATGCTAGAAAAACAAAAGCAAACGATAAATTAAAAAAAAACCCTCACCACCACTTGCAGAAAAACAAAAACAAATCACATCTGGCTCAGCCTGTAGGCAAAGAAGATAGAAACCTCATTTGATGCAACTGCAGGTTTCCTTTTAATGAGATATTTTTGTTTTAGAACATTGAGTATAGTCTTTAGAACAACAGACAGCTTCCCTTGGCAAAAATCTGAACAACAACAACAGAAAAAAGTAAAAGGGGGAAAAAAAAAAGCTGGCAGTCACATCTCTTTGACTCTGATTTATGGCTCCAGAGATTTTCTCAATTTCAGTCTTAAAACATAAGCCCACTGTTTCCTTATAGTGTCTCAGGGACAAAAATTATAAAGATCGACTCCACTCAAATATTTCAAAATGCTGAAGCTCCGTGTGCTAAATTCATAGGTGGGAAGAAGGAAGAGGTAGGAGGAAGTTCTGTGTCCCATTCGCTTCTACCAGGTATGGCTAGGCAGCCCTCTGGTGGTTACCTTCGGTGATTAGTCTAGAAAAACACGTTCACCTAGTCCTTGTCCCCTCCCCCACGCTGATTTTATTTACTTTCTTTTAGGTAGATAAACTCTTTCATTCCATCCACAGAAGCTTCCGGCGGGGCGGGGGGGGGGGGGGGGGGAAGGGGGTGTTTGTCTCCCGCTCATTCACTGCAAGATTTCTGGTGACTAGAACAGTGGATGGGGCAGATTCAAGAAGTATCTGTTGAATGTCATCCACAACTTGGAGCTCTTCTCACCATCCTAAAGAGAGTTCCGTGCGTTTATAGACCTAGGTTTTCAGGTTGCACCGTGAGCACTCTGCAGCCTCTATTCCTGGGTAGTCTGGCACATCAAGCTTCGATGGCAAGTATGGATATTATTACAACTATGTCCACTAAAATCTTGAGATGCATTTACTCAAGCGGATCGGTAAAACTTCATCTACCCCCCAGTGGACAGGCCCTCCTGGCCGCAGGACTTGGGCGAATTTGGTACCAGCAATAGGATCACTCTGGCATCGTGTCCCAGTTAGAGTCTCCACTTTTCCAGTTCAATATGTCTCTTTAAACAAAATGCATGCGCCATGGACACAAAAGGCATTATTGTATCCAAATAAGCCCAGTAATACTTTCGCGGTCTAAAGGTTGCATAGTGTATACAGCTACGAAAACTGACTTGTAAACTATTATAAAAATGTTAATTACCATATGTATCTACTCCCCCATAGACGCATCCTTCTGTATGATTTGTTTCTTTTGACGGAATGGCAGGCTGCCTCTTACCAACGTTGTCACCTTGGCAATGTTTCTGTCCCATTTCACCTTCCGTCTTCATGTGTGAAATTGAAATGATGATATTTCACAGGGCTGGGTGAACATTAAGTTAGATAATTCATAAAACTTCTAGAATGGGGTCTTTAGAATTACAAGAAGATGTAGTTAATTTACTGTTGTTACCATTGTTCGCACTCTGTCCATGGCCTTCATGACCTAAAAGTGGAAATATTGGAGAAGAGTTTGAATCCTCTCGGGGTTTCATGTTCAGAATTATTTTTACTTCTAGATGTCTACATTTGGTCAAATATGTTCCAGTGCTTTGGTTATTTTTACTTTGGGCTTTAAATCATTATTACTCTATTGATTTTTTAAAAATTTTTAATTATAAAGTGCATTCCAATAAGATTAAGGAAATTGATCTTTATTCATATTTTGGATAACTCTGAGTCATAATGTGAAAGGCCAAATCCATAACATTTTCTTGATTATTTTTGGCTATTTATGGATACATATAACCATAGCTGATTATGTTTGTAAATATTTACATGTCCATCTTGGTATTTTATTTGCCTTACTGTTGGTAACTCAGAAATTATTATTTAGGAGGTTAAATATAATTTTGAAAGCTAATTTGGCTCCCAATATTGATTACCAGTCTCCTGGATACAGCTGTTGTGTAACTAAATTCAAGAATTATTTACAAAGATAACATAAATTATTCAATTCACTATCAAATATTTATTTAGGACTCTTTGGTGCCAGGCCTTGTCTCAGTGTTGAGAATGTCCCAGTGAGAACGACACATAGCTGCCCTCATAAAGCTTATATTACAGATAATAAACCTACATATAAACGAACCAACAAACACAATCAGATATGGACAAGCACTCTGGAGAGAGGATGCAATAATGACTGAGGGGCTCCTTCAGATTAGTGACTTGGCTAAAGCCTTTCTGAGTAGAAGATATTTGCATGGAATGACAAGAAAGATCCAGCTTTGCAAGGAGGGGAAGAGTGTTCCAGGTAGAGAGTCAATGCAGAGTTCCCACACTGGAAATGAACTGCTTGTTATAGTCAAGAAATAGAAGGAGGCTAATGAGGTTGGAGATAGAAGGCCACTCTGTCACCCAGGCTGGATGTGAAGGTAGTTTTTTCTTGGGTGATAAATGAGGATGTGGATAAAAATGAACAGACTTGGGGTGTCTTCGATGCAAGCAAGCATACTGGCCAACTTAATATGGTGATCAAGTAGTAAAGAAAAATAACTCTCAGATTTTTGTTTTGAGGTTCTTGGGTGGCTGGTGGTGCTATTTGCTCAGATGTAAGAGGCTGGGTGAGGTGACCAGGATTGGAGGACAGAAATCAAGGACTCCACTTCGTTTGTGTAAAATTTGAGAGCTCCCTTGGGCATCTAAGTGGAGATGTCAAGATGGCAGGTGGGTAGTCAAGTCCGAAGTTCAGGGAGGAGGTTGCAGTTGAGAGTCATAGACATGTATAGATTACATAGACAGCCAAGGGACCAGAGGGGTCACCTAGAGAGATGTATAGAAAAAGAGTAACAGAAACACTCCACATTTATTGCTCAAGCGGAGAAGGAGGAACTAGTAAGAGTTCTCCAAAAGAAGGACCTAGTGAGAGATGTTAAGAAGCAAACCAAGCGGATACGGTGTCCCAAACGGCAAACTAAGAAAGTGTTTCAAGCAGAAGAAAATGGTCACTCATGTTAAATACCACTCAGTCACATAGTACAACAGAGAAGTGACCGTTTGCATTTGGCAACGTGGAGATTCAAGTGAAAAGGTAAAGGATGGGAGCATATCTGGAGTGGAGTGGGGCAAGGAAATGGACACAGTGACAAATACATTTACAAAAGTTGGGCCGTGCAAGGGAGCACAGCAACTGAAGGTGGCAGCGCTTCAAGAGAGGGTGCTATGAGCCAGATGTTTGTGTCTCCCCCAAATCCATATGTTGAAACCTAATGCCCAACACGACGTGACGGTATTAGGAGGAGGGACCTATAGAAGGTGCTAAGGTTGTGAGGGTGGAATTCTCACGGATGGGGTTAGTGTCCTTGTAAAAGAGATCCCAGATAGCTCTCTAGCTTCTTGCCATATGAGGACCCAATGAGAGGTACCATCTATGAGGAAGTAGGGGGCCACCAGATAACAAATCTGTGGGCACCTTGACCTTGGCGTTCCCAGCCTCCAGAACTGTGAAAAGTAAATTTCTGTTGTTCATAAGCCACACTGTCTATGTATGGTTTTGTTACACCAGCCTGAATGGACTAAGATGGATGGGTTTTGTTTTTGTTTTGTTTTTATTTTTATTTTTTAAGATGTGGGATAGTGGAATATGTTCACAAAACCCTGGGCAAACCATTTTATCTCCCATAGGCTGAAATTCCCTCATCTGAAAAGGACCATTGATATCTTCCAGTAATATGGGTCTATGTTAATCTTACAGGGAGAATTTAATTCAGAGAGTGTTATGTGTGAAAGTTTCTGACATGATGAATCACATTCAGTAGGAGCTCAGTAAATGCTGAATCAAAATTGGTTAAATCAGTCATGCACAAATACAGCTGCTAGCGGTATTTTCCAATGGTCTTTTTGGCACATCTCTATTACTTATTTTGACAGACTTGTTCTTTCAAAATGCCAATGTGCCACCAGTTTAACAGTTTTGACCAGAAAATAGTTTTATTCTCTTGCTATTGAGATGGGAGACTGGACTGAATTCATGAATATAATACAATTTTAACCAGGAAAACATCCAGGGCTAAGTCCTAATAGAATAGTGACTTGTGATTTTCACCATCTGCAAGGCTGCATATCTCAGAGTACTATCTCACATAACAGTCAAGTGGTTTGAAGTCATTACCACTCCTCAGTTGATTATTGTCATCTTAAAGCCTCTTTTCCTTCACAGGAAAAAAAAAACAACAACAAAACCGTATGTCAAGAAGAACTTTAAAATGTTTAGAGATTTTATTTATCTTTCATTGGCTTTTTGACCCAGTAGATGTTAGACAGCTATAGGTTAAACTATAAAGGAGTAATGATATGTTCTCAACTATTGAAATTCTTCAAAATCTGTGTTCAAACACCCCTTCAAGAACCGGGTAAACAGGAAAAGTCTCCCACACTCACATGGTATGAAATGGAGCTATGCTTTGTTTCTTTTTCATTTGAGCTTTTATCCTAATGCTGTGCTATTGATTTTAGGTAAAATTCAAACCCTACCAAGGTGCCTGTCATGTGGTAGGCACTCTGAATATTGGAAGTGCCCTGCTGTAGTGGATAGGACCTGTTTCATTCTTAGAGCTAGCTTCATGAGCAGAGGTCCCATACAAGTTTACAGGGCTTTGTGCTTGCCTAGTGTTCTACTGTGATCTTGAAATTCTTAAAGATTTTGGAAAAAGGGACCTGGCATTTTCATTTTGCATTGGACCCCACTACTTATTTAGCTGGTCTGTCCATTCTTCTTTCTCCCTTCTCTCTCATCATCGGCCAACTACTTAAATATCTCTCAGATCAGCTCAATTTTCAGTTCCTACTGCCGTGCTTTAATTCAAATCACAAGGGCCCCTCAGCCGGTTTGGTATAAGGGCCTTTGACCTGGACCTCCACTTTCAATTTTAGTGCAATTACCAATCCAAAGCCGATTCCTGGGAAAAACAAAGCTGGATATCTTACAGGTATCCTCAAGGGCCATATGGATTACTTCAGTGCAGAGACAGAAAAGTCTTACAGTCAGATAAAAGTAACGCAACTCTTTACATTCCTCAATTGTCACCCAGTTTCCAAAGCATTTCGATCCATTTCTTACTCAGTAACAGAAACCATCAGTCCTCATTGGAAAGTAAATCTCAAAATATTTGTTATTCATTCCTTATCAGCACTTTGGATAAATGGGAGTGGGGTTGGGGAACACATGGAGAAGACTGTCAAAATTATAGAATGTCCTCTTATATGCAGAATCTAAAAAGCAAAACAAATGAGCAAAGAAACAAACAGACTGAAGTAAAGAGAACAAACTGGTAGGAGTCAGAAAGAAGGAGTGGGGAGAGAGGGGCAAAATAGATAAAGGGGGGTAAAGTGGTACAAACTTCTAGTTATAAAATAAATAAGTCATCGAGATGAAAAGCACAGCATAGGGAATATATTCAATCATACTGCGATAATGTTGAATGGTGAAAGATGGTGGCTAATCATGGAGAGCCTTAAGTAATGTATGGAATTGTCTAATCACTATGTTGTACACCTGAAATTAATGCCAAGTATACTTCAGTAATAAATTTTACAAATCTTAATTAAATACTATAAAGTTTCCTTCTATTTCTTGAAGCTCTATCCTTGGGTGAAGTTGAATGAGGAGAACACTGAACATGGCCTGTACCCTAGGCAAATCCTTGCAGAATTGCTGTAACTCAATTTTGCTTTAATGTTATGCCCTTGGCTTTTGTTCAAGGTTTGTACTAGAAACCATCACATGAAATTCACTTCTGCATTTACTGTAAAAGTGTGGTTGAGGGCACTGTCCATTACATCACTCAATATGAGCTATTAAGTCCTGTGTGAGACTATTCTTTCAAAATTAATTTTAGGAAATAAAATGGACTCCTTGTTAAACTGATATTCTGACTCCTTTCCAATGAAAGATGTATTATTTAGGATTTTTTTTTTTTTCTGTTTTAAGTGGCAGAGCCCTACTCAGACTTACTAATCAAAGAAGGGAATTTACCTGCTCTCACTGCTGGGAAGGACCCTTGGGTCGTGGACGGAATCTAAGGGCTTCAGCAACCAGGCTTCAGGGCACAGGGACGAGAGCCAGGACTCAGCACACAGGACTCGCTCTCTCTCCATGGACCTGTCTTCTACGTTTACTTTCATTTCCTCCCACTGGAGACTGGCCTGTTCCGCAGGGCAGGGAAGATGGCCAATAGATGCTCCTGATTCGTATTTTTTTTCCAGTTTAGCATCCTTCGTGGGAAATGAACTCCCCCCAAAGTCTATCAACCCCTGGGAAGATTTTCACTGATGCTGGTGCTCGATGGCCAGAATCCCACCTCTGGATAGTCACAGGTCAAGGGAATGGCATGCAAAAAGGAGGGTGATGGGCCATGCTGATTGGCAGCCCCAGCGAACGGTGGAAAAGAACATCCCCAAAAGAAAAAAGCAGCATTAAGGGAAGGAGAGCACGAGAAAACACCCAGGGTGGGCAAGAGACAACAGCCAGGGCCATCTGTGAAAGGGCTAGTGAGCTAGAATTTGTTTTCCGTTTTGCTCCGGGTACTAGGAATTTTACGGGCAAAGATGAAGCCCCACACCAGAAATTACATTGACTTTCTAGCTTGGATCAGTTTGACCTCGGATTTGGGGTTTCTATTTTATTTTATAGCTTTATTCGTAGATCTGTTCTTAGGAGCTTTCAAACACCCTTCTGAAACGAAAGAATTTCAACAAACCGTTGTGCTTGTCTCACAAAATAATTTCTTGTGTTAGTTTGCTGAGTATTAGAAGGCCAGCTTGAAAGCAGAAGTACCTTATTCTTGAAAATAAAGAGAAAAATCAAGTTCACAGTAGAGTAGAGTGTCTGTTGGAGAGGGAAGGGAAGAGGAAGTCCAGCCTTGCAGGAAGGTCTGATGGGGTTGCCCCCGAGCGGGCCTGGCCCCCCGAGGCCTTCTGCTCGTGGTGGAGACTTCTCCCCAAGGAAAAGAAGCCGTTCCTTGCTAGTGACTAAAGCACTGCCTAACAGAGGAAGACAAAAACGTAAGAAGAACATAAAAATATAGGGCCCATAGGGAAGAGCTTCCTTTATGAACCCTAATCGCAGAATCCCCTGAGGGAAGAGTTTTGGAAGAAGAATTTCCAGAAGTTCAGAGGCAGTCAACGAGTCACCTCAGCCAGAGGCTGGAGGTCTTATGTTCCCAGAAGACTCCTATCACTGTTTTACTCAGTCCCTGCCTTTTACCTTTTGAACTCTGGCCCAGGCATGGGCAAAACCTTCTCTCCTGATCCTAGCTAAAATAGACATGAACTTCCAGATAACTTTAATACTAAGTAAAAAAAAAAAAAGAAAGAAAGAAAGAAAAAAAAATATATATACTATTATCAGATAATAGTATATATATATATTTTTTTTTTTCAAGAACTGAAGTTTTTCAAGAACAGATTTTGATATACTATTGTTGAAAAGATGATGCAGACCCAGGGGGGCCCATGTAGCTCAGTGGGTAAAGCCTCTGCCTTCCGCTCAGGTCATGATCCCAGGGTCCTGGGATTGAGCCCCACATTGGACTCTCTACCCAGTGGGGAGCCTGCTTCTCTCTGCCACTCCGCCCTTCTCTCTGCTCATGCCTCACCCCTCTCAAATAAAATCTTTAAAAATTTTTAAAAAATTAATCAGCATAGAGACATCTGCCCTCCCACCCTTCCTCCTAACTCCAGGCTTTTCTTTCAAATTTCCTTCCTACCACAGGGGAGTCTGAAAATTCTGATGGCATCCCTAGTCGTAGGCAAAAATACATTCATTCCAACCCTGCCTCACACCAAGGCCTCTGTTGTTGAGATCCAGGGCTCAGTCTCACAGAAGTCCCCAGGATGCTTATCCTCCTGGAGGCACTCTTCTCTCCCCCTTCCCTACAGGACAGAGCCCCGGCCTGGTCACAGACCGGCTTTGCCTTACAGCTTACGATCATCCATACGATACATGTCATACGATACATGTCATTTTTATCCCGCAAGAACTGTATCCATTCTCTCACTGGGGCTATTTTCTTACAGGGACAGTGAAATTAGAGGAAAAAGACTAAATGTGAAAAAGGCCCTGTAGGTGGGATGCTAGGAAGCAGAGGTGGGGAATCATTCATCTCGGTCGGCTTTATTATATTTTCCAAAAGACGCAGCCATTTGTATGCGATTCCTCCAACAACAGCTGGAACCCTAATTGTCCCCATTTTCTTTACATAACCTACATACTGGATGTGACAGAGAGAGGAACTAGAGAAGGAAACTCATGCTTCTGAAACTCCTGGGTCTTCTGAAAATCATTTCTCCCCTCCCTCTCCTCAAGGCACCATCTTGATGCTCTATTCATGATGCGATGTGGTTAATGCGGAGTATCGCTCAGTCATGGGAAACAGCAGTTGAAACCCAGCACGCTGGGGGACTTGAGAGCAACGGCTCAGATCACGCTATCTCATCTCTTATTATCATTTTTTTAGTGTTGTTTACTGCTGGTCCCTGGAAAGTGACGGGACTTCTTATAGGCACTTGGGACAAAGAGTATTTCTTACTGTTTCCAATGAAATGAGCCTATTCTCATCCATATAAGGTTTAAACTCAACTGATCATCCGTAAAATGAGAGGCTCAGACGGGTGGATCTCTACCTTGAAACGTTCTGGCCTTCCTTTTAGTCTTTTGTTTTACTTCAGTTAGAAAAAAAAAAAGTGCTCATATTACAGCAACAATAATAGAACCTTAAAGTGAGAGGAGAACGTTCCACGTAATCCTACAATGTCAAAAAAGGGTTTTCCTCAAAGTTTTTTCTGTTCTTGTCTACATGCAGTTAGAATAATGACATATTTGCACACATCTAAGGGATTTAGCTACAGATCATTTATCTTATAAGCATTTTCCACGTTTTTCTGTGTTAAATATAATTTTCAGTGTTGCATCCCATTACAATACCACACACTGAATTACTTATTATTTCAGAGTCAGACATTTGGGTCTTATTTTTCTCTCCTGTAGATATGTTGAAATAAACACCCTGGGCAGACAACTTCTAAAAAATACATTTTGAGTTATTTCCTTTAGGTACATTTCAAAGACCTGGGTCACTGGATCGATGGAAGTACGTGTCCTATGGCTCACCAATCATATGGCCAAATCTCTCTTCCAATGGGCTGAGTGAATTCACACTGTTAAAATCAAGAGGTGACAATCCCAATTTCACCATCTCTTTGCCATATAGGTATTTTAATGTTTTGCTCTGGTGAAGGATAGATGGCCTTAAAAAAAAAAAATCAGCTACCTAGCAAAGGCAATTCTAATTTTTGTTGTTTTGTTTCTCTTTGCCATCTCCCCCCCTTCTCCCCACTTTCCTTGAATCAAGTCATAGCTCTCACACTAACATCTGTGCTACCCTGACACATACCCTGAGGGCTTATCGCAGCTTGTCACCTACTCACAGAGATTAATTTCTCCTTCAGATGTTTGTCCTTCAGCTTCCTTTTTGGAAAAAAAAAAAAAAAAAAGCCTCAGGATGTAGTGGTCTGCTACCCCTGAAAACGATCCAGCAATGAGACGGGCTGTCACTTGCTTCCCCCCCGCCACCGCCCCCCCCCCCCCCGTCTTTGCCCTTGTGCTTCCAGGGGATGGGTTTTTCTTTGCTTATGGTCCCTGCTGACACCTGACCTTTCCCAGTAGAAACAATGCCGATGACACCAGGATTGGAGCGACTACAACTTCAGTTCTGGTGGCAGAAAATCCACCCTGCCACGAGGCGTCTGTCCTGCTGTACGACGAAATGGAAGGAGAAAGAACTGGCATTCTCTCCGAATTCGAACAGAGATGATGATGAGAATTGTGAGCTCCATTTTACGTGCATTTAATTTTTTGAAAAAACTTTTTAGAACATTCCTTTTCTTCACTTTCTTCCTTGTCCCCTCCTCCCGCCCCACACGTGGGCTTTGTATAGGAATTTGGTGAACGTTAGAGCAGAGCTGTATTTGGGCAACAACGACGGACTCTACCAATAGCTAATTCCCTTCTGTTTTGTTTTCTAATCTGTTTATTTAGATCTGAAATGGAAACTGTGACTATTTTATTTTCATATATAATCCATCGGTGAGTCAGAGGAAGGAGGGCAGAGAGTATGTGGGACAGTAGGGAGGCAGTAGACCTGGGTTAAAATAACCGTCACAAGCATGATCATGTTTGGTAAACACCCTTACTGGTGTATTGTGTTCAGCCGCAACTAACAGAGACTCAAAACAGAGACTTCAACAAATCACAGTTTCGGTTTTTCTAACAGAGTGAGAAGTCTTGGAGGCAGTTTGGGGGAGGTTGGAAGGTCTACAATGAACTCTGAGACCAAGTCTTGCTCATATTCTGCTTCTTATTTTTGATTTGAGGCTTTATCCTTAAAGTTGACTCAAGGCTGCGGCATGGGCAGGGATCCTGGTCAAGAAGAGGAAAAGGAGAAAGGGAGGAGGAAGAGAGAGGGACACATTCCATGTAAACATACACAGTCTCTCTTCCTTAAGAATCCAAGGAGTTCCCCTCAGCTCCCACTTTTATTTCTTTGGCTGGAATTGAGTCACTGGACCACCCCCACCTGTAGTGCAAGTTAAGAAATGTCATGTTTTCAACCTGGGTAGAATGCTACTCCAATAAAATCAAGTTTGGGTGAGTAAGAAAGCTGTGGAGAATAGATACTGAGTAGGTAAATATGTGTGTCTATCAAAACTGGCGATATGATTTGCTGAGCCCTTCTTTTAAAATATAATCCTATAGGGTATATAGGGTATGAATTCCGGATCATGTAAAACTCAGTCCGAAGGTCACCCCATCACAGAACGCTGGCATCGGAAGCCCCATTATGGCATCTCTGTCTGTTGTTCATCCAACATTTGCTTGATCAGTTCTAGTGGGTAGAGTCTCACTACTCCACGATGCATCCCACGTCCTTGTTGGCAGTGTTCATTATTTAAGGTAATAACAGTAATGAGAATATGTAATGACACACTGAAAAGATTTACTTGTGTCGAACAAACAAAAATATATGTACCACACATCCACGGGTCCCAGAGCTTCCTTTTTCAAGCCTTTTGTAAGAAAGCCATTCAAATTCTTCGAGATAAGTCTCACGCTCTCAGCTCTCCAAAATATTATTTGCTCCTGTATCACCCCATTTTCTACCAATATTGTTTGGATTCATGATCTGCCACTTAATTTCTTCCCATTCTCAAATGAGTGTCATTATTTGCATAGAATGTATGTTTTAAACTGTATATTTTAAATATATACGTACTCTGCTCTGAACCTCTCCTAAAAATGGTTTTAACAAATCTTTGGTTTTCCTCTCCTACTCATGCCTTGATTTTCTCACTTGGGAGAAGAAACAAAAAGATCATACTGACATCAACAAAAATGCCCAAAAGTATTTCCATTCACCAGGGCAAGCCGACGCTTTTATCTGTTATTGTTGGCCAATCCGTGTCAGCCTTCCTTCCCTTCCTTAATCCATGACATTTTTTTTCCTTTTCTTTTCTCTGAACAGAAGTTTTTGATCTTCTCCATCTCTCACATCATTTTGCCTCTTGCTCTCCACTCTTGGTGTCTATGCCTCTGTCATTTTTCCCCTGCTCTGGGGTCGGAGCCCTTCATGTCGATCTGTTCAAGCAGGACTTTGTCATCTTTACTTCTTTCCTGAGTTCTAGAACATGTAATATTTTTTCATAGTCCCATTCTGGTACATTGCAAACAGAAAACTTTTTTTTTTTTTTGGTAAGGATTTTATTTATTTATTTGACAGACAGAGATCACAAGTAGGCAGAGAGGCGGGGGGTGGGGGAGCAGGCTCCCCGCTGAGCAGAGAGCCCAATGCAGGGCTCGATCCCAGGACCCTGAGATCATGACCTGAGCCGAAGGCAGAGGCTTTAACCCACTGAGCCACCCAGGTGCCCCTAAACTTTTTTTTTCTAATGCCAGAAAAACCACTTCTATGGGGAAATCTGAAATTCCCCTAGAAAAAGAAACCAGGGTTGGGGGGATCTATGTTAACAGTGCCCCTGGATCAGTATTTGTTAAATAAAAAGTAATCTTAAAATTTGAAAATATGGCAGACAACCTGTGGGTTTAATAAATTAGATCTCACCTTTCCTCCTTCCAAAAAGGGCAGATGTGCCATTAGGCCTCTGGTTGTGGCCCCTCAGTAGGCAAGAGAGAGCCAAGACATAGTACAGCATCTCAGCAACTCAGCCGCCTGACCAGGTTCCAAGAGAGAACCTTCTTCTTCTAAGTACCCAATCTCAGACAACAGGATCACAACGACTTTCTAAAGTAGGATTGTTCTTTATAAAGTTTGGCGAAAGCGCAGGAAAATGCTAACAGAAATGCCACAGGGCAAACGCGGTAAAAAATTTGAGACCTCGAGCGCTGGCAGGATGCTTTCTTTCACCTCCAGGTTCTGCCTCCCCCACACCTCCCGAGGAATGAAGGGAGAAATCAGCCCCACGGCAAGGGGGAAAGAGAGAGAGAACATAGTTCCTCAAAGGGAAGAGCCAAAATGAAAACCTGAAGAAATAAGAAGGGGGGAGAGCATGGCCTCGTGTCCATGGAAGTGTACCTTTTAAGGACAAGGGGCTTGATCAATTTCTCTTTGGGAACCTGCCCTTCTTTCAAAATAGCACATGACAGGAGGGAGTAACCAATGGGAAAAAGATAGTGCATTGTTTGCACATGGGTCACACACACGCCTGTGACAAGTGTATACACAACAGAACGAAATACACAAGCACCTTAACAGTGGTTATTTCTGAGTGCAGTGTTAAGTGATGTATTTTTTTTTTAAATATTCATTTGTTTATTTGAGAGAGAGAGAGAGCATGAGCAGGGGCGAGGGGCAGAGGGAGAGGGAGAAGCAGGCCCCCCTCTGAGTAGGGAGTTGGATTCCAGGCTCCATCCCAGGACCTGGAGATCATGACCTGAGCCAAAGGCAGATGCTCAACCAACCGAGCCCCTCAGGTGCCCCAAGTGTTAAGTGATTTTAATATCGTTCATAGCCTTTTATAGGTTTCACATTTTCTAGAGTAAGTCTGTGCTATTTTTATGGTTAAAGTTATGTTTTGACAAAGGTGGAAGGAGGTGAATGAAACCTTCATATGTAAGCAAACAACCCTTGATTTAGCATTTATTGAGCCAGAAAGAATGAGAGAAAGCAGAAATACAGCCTTGGGAAATACAGCATTGGCATCTCAGAGTGGGCAGGCACCTTCCAGTGCATCCATACTAATGTTCAAAATTAGTAGGTGAAAAAGTGAATAGAGTTTTTTTTTTTTTTTTTTTTTTTTAAAGTAAGTTGAGACAGAGTGAGAAAGAATGAGACAGGGGAGGGGCAGAGGGAGAGGGAAAAGCAGGCTCCCTTCTGAGTAGGGAGCTGGATTCTGGGCTCTATCCCAGGAAACTGAGATCAAGACCTAAGGTGAAGGCAGAGGCTTACCTGACTGAGCCACCCAGGCAGCCCTAGAGGAACTTTTAACAGAGTGGAAATTAAGCCCAGTGTCTCTTCACTACTCAGAGGTTAATAAGATTAACCTGTGATAATGACTGTGCACTAATATAGCTAAATATTTCCATGTTTTTCCATTGGAACTATTTTAATTTTTTTTTCAAAAAATGCCTCACGAGCCCAGACCTGTATCCTGATACTCCAACCTATTCAGCAATAGTGAAGTGCATAAAATTCTGAAAAAATAAGAGTTTTGAGGAGTAGCTGGCCCCTCAGATGTTAAATATATATATAAAGCTACAGTAACTAAAAGGGTGTGGTGAAACCTTGTAAGGAGGAAGAACAATGGAATCAAATGGAGAGTTGTGGAGAGTTTTAGAAAAGACTTACTGAGGAAAAACAATATAGTATATGATAAATGTGCCATGTGTCCCAGTGGGAAAAAGGATAATGCTATTGATTTAATATATGCTATTGAAGGAATTAATGATAAATGCTGTTGAAGGGAGTAAGTAGACTTCCACACCAGGGGTAAGCTAACTAAAGCCGATGGGCCAAATCCTGCCAGCTTCCTATTATACACAAGCTTTATTGGAGCCCACCCATGCCTTGTGGCCACTTTTTCACTGTGATGGCAATGTTGCATAACTATCTTGAGACGGTAGTGCCCACAAAGTCCAAAAATATTTTCTATTTAGCCATTTACAGAAAAGTTTGCTGACTCATGATCTGGAGGAATAAAACACTGAAAATCCACCTTATTCTTATACCTAAATAAATTCCAGATGTGTCAAATACCAGAAGAAAAAAATAAACCATGAAAGTACACTAATTCGTTATTTCAGAGGGTTTTGTTTTCTGAATAATATTGGAATGGAAAAGGCCATATGTGAAGAGTGACAAATCTAAACATAAATATTAAATAAATGATGCAAGTTCAAAAAATCCAAATAAAGAGGCAAGTGACAAATAGAACAAAGTATATGAGATGCATCATAGCCAAATGGGCTAAATCTCCTAATCTATAGGAAAACTTCCTCTAATCAATAGGAAAGAGGCTATTTATCAAATAGGAAAAGAACCAAGGATATGAACGGGCAGAACAAAGCAAAGAAAATGCACTCGTCTCTTAAATATACAAAAAGAAGCTCAAAATTAGTCACAGTAAGAGCAATATAAATTGAAAAGCCTGCAGGTGCCATTTTTCACTTACCAGTTGGTCAAACACGAAAATGATACACAATGATACACAATGTAGGAGCTGGCACTCCGATGCATTATTAGTTGGAGTAAAACTTGGTAGAACACTAAGGAGGGCAATTTAGCCTTAGCTATTAAAATTTAACATGCAGATCCAGACCTCACAATTTCAACTCTGAGAATTTCTTCTATAAAAATACTCACATCAAAAAAAAAGTCACGAGTACAAAGACATCCATTGCAGTATTGTTTGTAATAGAAGACTGAAAACAAACCGGATGGCCAGCAATACCACGCGAGAAGGTATAGTCCATTCAAATATGGAAATCCTTTGTAGCACTAAGAACAATGAAAAGCCATGCCTGTATGATATGGAACAATCTCCAAGTTTTGTTAAGTAAAACAACAAAAAAATGGGATGCAGAAGTACAGACTCGGTGTCTTAATGTTAATGTCAGAAAAGAAGCCTATGTGGTGCAGCCCCTCTGGGAAACAGCACGGAGGTTCCTCAAAAAGTCGAAAACAGAGCTACCCTACGACCCAGCAATTGCACGACTGGGTATTTACCCTAAAGATACAAATGTAGTGATCCGAAGGGGCACGTGCACCTGAATGTTTATAGCAGCAATGTCCACAAGAGCCAAACTATGGAAAGAACCTAGATGTCCATCAACAGATGAATGGATAAAGAAGATGTGGTATATATACACAATGGAATACTATGCAGCCATCAAAGAAATGAAAGCTTGTCATTTGTAACGACGTGGATGGAACTAGAGGGTATTATGCTTAGCGAAATAAGTCAATCGGAGAAAGACAACTATCATATGATCTCCCTGATATGAGGAAGTGGAGATGCAACGTGGGGGACTTGGGGGGTAGGAAAAGAATAAATGAAACAAGATGGGATCGGGAGGGAGACAAACCGTAAGAGACTCTTAATGTCACAAAACAAACCAAGGGCTGCTGGGGGGAGGGGGGTCGGGAGAGGGTGGTGGGTTTATGGACATTGGGGAGAGTATGGGCTATGGTGAGTGCTGTGAAGTGTGTAAACCTGGCGATTCACGGACCTGTACCCCTGGGGCTAATAATACATTATATGTTTATAAAAAATTTTTAAAAATTATTAAAAAAAGAAAAGAAGTATATATGTATTTGATATTGCATATGTATAGATTATCTCAGGGAAGAGATAAGAATTGGAAAGGAATAAGCAAAATTTGGTCCATTCATGCAATGGAATATTAGCTTAAAGAGGAAGGAAATTCTGACAGATGCTACAACATGAATAAACCTTGAGGACATGAGGCTAAGTAATAAAATCCAGTCACAAAAGACAAATACTGTAATTTCCACTTATATAAGATATTCAGAGTAGTCAAGAATCATAGAGACAGAAAGTAGCATGGTGGTTGCCAGAGGTCTTGGGGGTGGGGAGAAGGAATGGGAAGTTATTATTTAATGGGTATAATGTTTCACTTTTACAAGATAAAAAGACTATAGAGATAAATCATGGTGGTGGGGATTTTACAACAATATGAATATATTTAATACTACGAAACTGTACATTTGGAAGTAGCTTAGATAGTAAATTTTATGTTATGTGTGTTTTTCTACAGCAAAAAATAAATTAAAAAAAAAAAAACATTTAAAAACAAACACTAAAAGGGAACTATGCCCCGAAAGGAAGGGGTCAGAGGGGACTTTTCATAGTACATATTCTCGTACTTTTGCATTTTTGGACAAGTTGTATGAATTAACTATATTTTAAAGTTTATTCTGTCGGGGTGCCTGGGTGATTCCGTCATTAAGTATCTCCCCGGGTCCTGGGATCTAGACTTATATCGGGCTCCCTGCTTGGCAGGAAGCCTGATTCTCCCTCTCCTGCTTCCCCTGCTTGTGTTCCCTCTCTCGCTGTGTCTCTCTCTGTCAAATAACTAAAATCTTAAAAAGAGAAAAAAGTTTATTCTGTCAATCAATCTGTGTATACATATATGTACATATGTGTGCTGCATGATCACAATGACATCTTAAAACACCGCAAACAAAACAGACCGATCAGAAGGATGCCAGGGTGTTCATAGCATTTGTCATTGGTTAGCGAGACTATAGGTGCTTATTTTGTACTATTTTTTAAAAATGACATTTACAGGAAAATTCACCCTTTTGAGTGTGCAAATCTTTAAAATAAGTCCTATAGCTCTTCAAAATGTTCTCATTCCCTCTTGTAGACAACCCCGTCCCCTCATGCAGTTTCCGGCAACCATGATTTGGGCTCTGTTACAGGTTATCTTTTTTAAAATCTTTTTTTATGCTTTTATGGACTAATCTGAAGGGCCCATGAGTTGCTTTTAATGGAAAAAAATACTTGTTTTTGTAAAAACAGAAATAACCTTTCCAGAAAGGAGGCGAAGGAAGAGAGGAGACAAAGATGAACAAAGAGACAGAAAAAGAGAAAGACCTTTTTTTTTTTAAAATCACTTACTAAAATTCTATGCTAATCTTGTTCTAATAAAGGCCAGTTAGAAAGCTAAGTTAAGGGGCGCCTGGGTGGCTCAGTGGGTTAAAGCCTCTGCCTTGGGCTCAGGTCATGATCCCGGGGTCCTGGGATCGAGCCCCGCATCGGGCTCTCTGCTCAGCAGGGAGCCTGCTTCCCCCTCTCTCTCTGCCTACTTGTGATCTCTGTCTGTCAAATAAATAAATAAATAAAATCTTTAAAAAAAAAAAAAAAGAAAGAAAGCTAAGTTAACACTGAGGGTGATTATTTATCATCAAATCCATCCATCCATAAAAACACTCGGACTAGCCATGTGGAGCATTGTGCTCCCGGTAGAGAAATTACATCAGGATTCCAAGTTTGATATCCATCTGCAAGTCAGTCAGTCCCTTCAGAGTGGAAGGAAATTCTTCAGGGGACGAGTTCCAAGAAGTCCTTCTATTTGTGTCCTGATCGATGCATCTGGTGCACTGACAGAGCCATCATTTCAAGGGATGCCCACAGCAACCCGGGAGGAGGGCGAGGCATGTACTGTCCTGCTCCTCTGAGGGATGCAGGAAGCAGGCGCTGAGAGGCAGGGTGTCGACATAGGCATCATCTCTGTGGCTCTTAACCAGGCCTTGTTTTTCAGCTTGTGATGAGGCTTTCAGAAGCTTCCACAATGTGGAAAGAGTGTGAAGATTCAGACAACGTGGCATATGTTTCTACGGCCACGAGGAATACCTACGGCCGGGGTTCACGCAGACCCATGGCCGGGAGAAGGAGCAGCTGTGCGGAAGCAGGGCGCAGGGCAGGTGCAGTCCTTGATCAATCTGATGTGGGCCCCTTGGCTGGGTTGGGGACCTGTGAGTCCTACACCCCCGGAAAGCAGGGCTTTGCGCTCCCTGCGTCCTTGAGAGCGTCTGTCACACTGGAAGTGACTTTGCCATCTTGAGTTAAATTTGAGCCGCCATCATCTGTAACTTGTCACGAGACCTTCCACGACATCTGTACCAATTCTCCTTCCTGAACGGCGTCTCCTCAAGGATTTCACAACATCTTTTGCTTTGTAATCTGAGAGTGTTTACTTGGCACCGGATCCTGAAAAGTTCCACTCTTTTTTTGGGAGAGAATCTTTCCTTGAGATTTATCTGAGCAGAAAAGGAAACTGACAAGATCGCGGTTGCGGTTGTTTTGGGAGCCTCGTGGTACAAACAGAACGTATTTCACATGCACAGTGCAGTAGCATCACCAAAGAGAACATTAGGGCCAAAGCACGACAAAGAACACAGCAAAATAGTAGATAAGAAAACTTAATGCCTGAAGCCTTGAAAAAAAAAAAAAAAAAGCAACAAAACCCACTAAACAGCACTTTTCTCCACTACCTGCCACATTCTGTGTATATCATGAACCGAGAAAACACAAAAAAATCTATCTGTGCCCTTGAATAAATCATGTTCAGTAAATATTTATTAGGTGGTATTTACTGTGTGCCGAGTAGCCACAGACACAATAGAGATGATGTCCACTCTCCCAGTTTATAATCCATTAGAGAGATTAATCAAATACCCAAGTCATTATTTCATAACAATGGAGATGGGGACTATGAGTCAGAGGGAGCTGAGAACCATAGGCGAGGGATGGTTTTGTCGGTCAAAAACACTAGTTCAATCTCTCGTGAGCTAAAATGGGGGACACTAGCAGATCTGGGGAGGGGTGACACCAGGGTAGACATCCCCCAGGAAAGTGACATGTGAGCCGATTGATATCTGGAGGGTGAGTGAGAAGTGGCCTGGTGACAGAAAGTCAGAGGTACCTCGGGCATGGAGGCCCCCACCTGTGCACAGCGGGGGTTGGGAAGGGCTTGGTGAGTGAGGGAGCTGCCGGTGAGGGAAGCTGGAGAATTAGGTCTGTGTGAGACCATGTTGGGGCTTCGGAGGCCATGTTAAGATTTTGATCTGGGATCTTAACCCTGAGACCAGTGGAAAACCATTCATGGGTTGTTAGCCTTGAAAGCAGATGCAGGCAGTCATCATCTCAGGGTTGCTAAAGTTACTTAAGGAACAACCCTGAGTCATGTGGTTAAATACCGGAGTAAGCCAAAAGGGTCTTTGTGGCCAGGGCTGGATTAAAGGGAGGGGCAATCAGACAGTTCTGGAGAATGCCCATCAATAAGGGACGCAAACGGATCACGGGGAATGACATGGGGTGAAACACTAATGTTACAAGGAGTACCTTCATGAAACGTGCTATATGTGGCCAGAAGGGGTGTTGGGTTACCCCCTACAATAGCCATGAGCACAGTAACACATGGCTACTCTGCTTACTGTGCAGCCTATGAAGGAAGTGGCTTCTGGATGCCTGCGGGCTTTCCATTTGGTTCAATGGGATATGCAAGTTCAGGGCCAGAGGAGACTCCTGTCAACAGATGCCAAGCACACATTTTAGTAACAGCATTCTGAAGGGATACCACGGTGTTTGCTTTTCCAGAATGTGGACACCTCTCCGAAAGAAGGGTATGGGAGTAGCAGTGATGGAGAAGAAAACCAAGAAGTACTCAGATCTTACATCTGAATAGTTCCTTACAAGCCAACATGCACTTTATGTATGTAAACCCCCTTTGTCCTCGCAGTAGGTATGTAGCAGGCTGTCGTACACATAAGGACCCTGAAGCTCGAGAGAACGGAGTTCATCTTTTAAGGTCACACATTTAGTGGCAGAGTTGGAATCAAATCTGGGTCCCTCTAAAATGAAGTTTGGTGTTTTGAGTTCTTGCATATGTCCCAAGGGACCAAGGGCCAATCCCACCTCCCAATCACCAGTCAAAACCTCATGGTTTTGCCATTTAGGCTCTGTTTTTTGTACCAACTTCGTGGATCTGGAGGCAGGCTGATCATGTCATTAACTGCTGACTCCTCGGGGACAGTGGAGGGAAGCAGGGACAGTGTAAGAAGAGACCCTGGGCCTTGCTCTCGGCACATGATGGCACAGCAGCACAGAGGGGCACTCTAGCTCCATTTGGTGGGCTGTGAGATGCATACCGTTTCAAGAATTATAAAGAATACAACATTATAGATACAAATTACAAGGAACAAAAGTGAATATTAAAATTTAAAATAAGAAATTCTACCAGTTACAAAATTTGAAAAGCTGCCACAAATGTGACAAATTACAGAAAAACAACATATTTTTATTAACTGCCTAGTGATTTTTAGGGTACTTTTCTCCCTACCTTTTTACCCCCTGCATGTTTTTTGACTGTCTCTTTATCTGACAATGATTTTGTAATTTTTTTCTATTGAGAAAACTGAAAGAGAATCAGTCTTTAACATGGTTGATTGAAATGTGCTCATTTTTGGTTCGTAGGAATTAAACAAGTTTTTTTTTTTTTCAACTTCACAACTTATTTTGACAGTGCCCTGTAAATGTTCATGACTGTCAGATTTCAGAAAAAAATAAAACCTCTATTATATTTTCTGCTTTAGTTGTTACAGAGACACTCAGAATTTATGGTACTATTATAGGTTTATGCCCTACAAACATCAAGATTCTGATAAATTCAGCTTCCTGCAGTTTCATTAAAGAAAACAACAATTCGGTGAATTCCTAATTGCATACACAAATACCCTGAATTAGTATGTATATTCCTGACAGAATAGAATTGCCACTGTGACTAGACATCAATGGGAACTAAGTCCTCTAGTCACAATTGCACATGTCTGACACCCAGTAGAATTTTCCACATGCTTTTGGCTTCAGCCATTTCAAAACCTGTCCTGTCACGGCTCACATCCCACTGGTGCTTGGCACACTGGGACACATTCATTCATAAGACAATCTCTGGCCCTGTACCTTCCTGACATGATGCCATGTGAGTCAGCACAGTGGGTTTTAGCTTATTTCTGGAAGCCTTTCCTACTCTGGGACACCTCGCAATAACTTTACTAGACATCCCACTATGCACCAAATACATTTATCTCCAGCTCTATTTTCCCTCAGTTGGATTCCAAAATGCCCAGGGCCCTCCACCCACACAAGAAGAATGCTTTAGAGGGAAACTCAGAGTGGAAAAGATACTATGGTCTTAAGTGCGTGTAACTGAATTGTTACATTGTTAACAATGTAACATTGTTACAGTCAGTTACAGTATAACTGAATTGTTACAAAAGTGTAACTGAGTGTAACTCGCAAATTTTATGTACATGGGTAAACCTGTGAACCCATGGCTAGAACCCCTCCCAGAAGTCCTGAAAAAGGCCATGAATGGAAGGGGTCTCCCGTTTGGGCTTCATTAGCATTAGGGTAAATCCTCAAATCGCAGGAGCCTCCCAAAGGAATGTTCTCCTTTTCTAGGCTTATCTGTGAAGGGGCAATATGAATCCATGCCTAGGAATATAAAAATTCTTGAAAATTAAGAAAAACTATAAACTAATTAATTGTCAAGAGGTTGACAAATGAAGATCATACGTGCCTATGTGATGATTTTCTTGCTAAGCTTCAATCGGTTTTAAAGGGAGAATGAATCGCCAGGACAGTGCCTTACCTACTACTTAGAGACCCTTTTCCGTGTCTTATTTAGTCTTCACACAACACTACAAGGTGAGTGCTATTATCCCTACTTTACAAACATTGAAACTGAGCATCTCGGGGGCTTATGTAAGTTCATCCTGTTTGTAAATACCTCATTAATTGTCCACCCACCAGTCTCTCGAGCAGGGCAACACTGCTAAGAGGGCTGTTTACCCTCCTTGAAATCCTACATCACTGGTTCCTTCTGGCTATTCAGAAACAAAACGAAAGAAACCCCACCTCACCCCTGCCCTCTGCCCCAGTGAGTTCTTAGATTTTGTGACACTGAATTATGCCGATATTTTCTCTCTCTCTTTTAAAACAAAGATGGGAAGGCTTCCCTTTGCTTGCTCTTTAATCGTTGGATCTCAAGGTTCTGTCCTTGGTCTTCTTCTGGCCTGAAACGCTCTCCCTGGGTGACCTCATAAATTCTCCAGACTGTTCAAAACCATCCATATGTTGCTATCTCCCCAACCACACCTCTACGCTACCTCTGCGACGTTCTACAGCAATGTGTTCTTATCTTTATGATGGTCTCTGCAGAATGGAAGATCTATGACATTTTTCAGATTTATATCCTGGCCAGGTTTTTCTTAATCCACTCTGCTCATATTATACTGACTTTCTTTAGTATCTTATAGGGAGCTTTTTTCCAATTAATTCAGATCATCACGTGGTATTCCTTCTGTTTAAAACACTTGTCCATACCTTCCTCATTCACTTACTCTTGAAGTTTCCATTTAAATGCCACTTCTCCAGAAACCTCATCTCTGACCTCTACCCACCGACAGAGTGGGGAGCCACTCCCACGTATTTCGCTGAGTGCCATCCTATCCGTAGGATTCTTGCCAGTAATGGTCAGAGATCCAACTCCGGTGACTTAAATGCACCAAGAAGCAGTCAGCTTGGAAGCTTTTGGGGCTGACATGGTGATTCTACAAAGTTACTGGAATCCTAACGTCCTAGTACTCTCAAGTTCACTTCATAGTCTAGGATTGCCTCTATAGCGCCAGCGGCTTCATTAGCCTTCTAGAAGGGGAGGAAAGCTAAAGGGACCCTTCTTTTGGTTTATTCAGCTCAGGGGAGGCTGGCTAGGAGACCTGGTCTTCGAATTGGGTACAATTAAAGGGTTCTGTTTCTAAGGAAAATTTTATGCTGGGGTAGGCAACTGGCAGTCTGCCACACATTTCTGTGTACATATCACAGCATCTTTTCAAATTATCTGTCGAATTGTCTGAATCCCCCACTAAGCTGAAAGCTCCAAGGAAGGGAATGTGTCTTATTCATTTTTCTATTACCAACACCTGGCACAGTGGCTGCCAACTAATAGGTCCTTAATAACTATTTAGCAAATAGATGAATTAGTTGTTGTGGGAAAACCGTTATTGCTATTAACTGAATTAGCATATTCTATAAGGCTCTAGGCAAAAAGAGACTTTCTACTTGGCAGAAAGGAGAAAGAGGAGGAGAGGCACAAATGGCCACACAATTACGTAATCATGTCAAATTAGATCTTGGTTTATAAAAGCAGGACATACTGAAAAAAAAACCAAAACCCAACTTTTGTTGAGTGAGCTCAATAAAAGGGAAATGAATCTTCAGACATACCTTAAGTCATGTCTATTTATGGTGAAGACCAGAAGTAAATGGAAGAAGATACATTACATACATTCTCAAACGTTTATCACTGTTTGAAAACATTAGCATTTCATTTTCAGCCAAACATTATCTCCTCTCCTGCTATCCTAAATAGTTCTAAGTACTTTCTTGTGCTGATAGTTCATGAGTTCCTCAGGAGTTTTAAAAAGCATTTCTTTTCTTTCTCACTTATTTCTTCTCTTCTGACAACTTGTAACTGGTGCTCTGGTCAAGGACACAGAACAGTAAAATTTCTACCCTTTGGCTTCACTAAAGAGCAAGTTCATAAGACTTGGACGGGACATTGGTCACTCCAGGGAGCACCATCAATGCTGTGCTCCTCTTCCCGCTAAGCCAGCTTCATGAGCCCGAAAGACCATGTCATGGTTTTAAGCCCCAGTCATAAAACCCAGCATTTAATATTCCTGTGAGATCCTTGCAGACTCCAAGACTACATATTTACATGTTGACTTAATCCATTGGATATTAGCTCTTTTCAACAACAGAACTCCCCTTGCAACTTAAAGGCCTCCTCATGTTTAATAGTTCTCTCTTCAAAAAACAGAAATTTTCTTAGAAGTTGCAAGTGCATGCTGCTGGAAAGGTTATCATCCCTTTATTCTAGAATGTGTTCTGCCCCATGATGAAATGGAGGAAACGGCTTTACTATCTATAGATCTTCCTTGGCTTATGATGGGGTTATGTCCTAACAAACCTGTCGTGCTTTGAAAACATCCTAAGTTGAAAATGCATTTGATATGCCTAACCTACGAACATCGTGGCTTATTTGGATGGCCTAGCCTATGTTAAATGTGCTCAGGAGGCTTACATTAGCTGATAGCCGGATAAAATCATCTGGGTGGCTCAATGGGTTAAACCTCTGCCTTCAGCTCAGGTTATGATCTCAGGGTCCTGGGATCGAGCCTCGCCTTGGGCTCTCTGTTCCGCGGGGAGCCTGCTTTCCCATACCTCTGCCCACCTCTCTGCCTACTTGTGATCTCTCTCTCTCTATCAAATAAATAAAATCTTTTGAAAAAATCATCTGACACAAAGCCTTTTTTATAATAAGGTGCTGAATATCTCATGTAATTTATTGAACCTTGTACTGAAAGTGAAAAACAGAGCGGTTGTGTGGGTATGGAATGGTGGTACATATATTGGGTTGACTGGGAGCTGGGGCTGCCCCTGACCAGCATCAGGAGAGAGGAAAAGGACTATACCGCATATCACTAGCCTGGCAAAAGATCAAAACTCAAAATTTGAAGTTCTGGTTCTACTGATGTGTATTGCTTTCTCACCATGGTAAAGTCAAACCATGGTAAATCAGGGATCATCAGCAATCATTGATTATTTTTCCTGTGAGGTGTATCTTTCTAGCTAATCTCCAAATTCTTTAGGATCTGGGTGATCTTGCATGATTTTATGTAGCCTGGTGATAATGTTGACTACATAGTCAATGTCCCATGACCACTTATGCTTTGGACCAAGAGTTGGAAGATGAGAATTATAGGTAAAGGTTAAAGGAAATGGAGCTTATGGTGAACATCTTCACATTTCTCTTCATATATTTGAATGAGATATACAATCTTCCTGTTAATATCTTTCACCGTTGGTTAAGCAAGTGTCTTTGAAGTGCCTACCAACTCCCAGCATCATACCTGGACGGTCTGGATTCACATAGGAGCGAGGCACTATCTCTGTCCTCCAGTGACCAGAGTGTGTTCCACTTTCAAGGCTCTGATTTCTCCTGTTAATTTTATCTCCTCAACGTCTGTCTGTCTGTCTCTCCCTCTCTCCCTCTCATACACACCCTTTATCTCTGCCTTCATTTGGACAAACATATACTCCACACCTTGTTTATCTGGAAGACTATTAACCCTTTGCGGAGCTCACTGGACTTCTCCACTCTCTAGATTATTCTGGTGATCACCCAGGTACAGCACTGCAAGTACATTGTAGGAAGCGTGAAAATATGGGAAAACGCAACGACGAACGTAAAACAATCTGTAAAGATGGGGAACGTCTCTTTTTTGCTAAGAATTCTGTTATTCTGTTTCTTCCTTTCTATCATCTTTCTTTCCTTCCCTTCCTTTCTTTTCTTTTTCCATCCCCTTCCTGTTCCTCTCCTTCTCCCTAACCTTTTTTGGGGGAGGGGTGAAACTTGTTTTTACGATATGCTTTTTAAAATAGAGATGTTCAGGGGCGCCTGGGTGGCTCAATGGGTTAAGTGTCTGACTCTTGGTTTCAGCTCAGGTCATGATCTCAGGGTCATGGGATTGAGCCCCACACTGGGTTCCACACTCAGTGTGGAGTCTGCTTGAGACTCTCTGCCCCTCTGTTCCTCCCCACTGCTCCCACATGCACACGCACACTCTCTCTAAAATAAATAAATAAATAAAACCTTAAAGTAAGGATGTTCAATTAAGTCTTATTGTTTTATAAGATCTTTTTATATATAAATATCAATGATATAATATTTTCTCTTACGTTTATGACACAGACTACGTTTTTCACTATATGACTTTATTTTGTATTTATTTTACTGTAAACTATTAACAACTTGCTTTGAAATCAAACAATCATCTTTTACTTGAAAAATTCTCTTTGTATTATGCTTGCAAATTTATATTTACTCAAGATAAGATAAATAATTGCATAATTTTATATAGTTTCTTTCAACTCCTAAATTATTAGAGTAAATCAATTTGGAATTTATATTGCTAAGGGTATGAATCTAATTTAATTCCAGATGGCCAGCCATTTCTCTAATATCATTATTTTCTTTCTTTTTTTAAATCTTTTCTTTCTTTTTTTAAAAAATGTCATTATTTTCTCACAGATCTGAGAAACTACCTTTAATATCTGATGTTTTAGACTTTGAATCTGTTCCATTGGTCTTTTTATGTCATATCACACTGGTTTTACTGAGTATAACTAACATACAAAAAATCTACACATATTTACAGTATGCAATTTGATGAATTTTGACATACATATATAGATGTGAAACCACCATCACAATCAAGGCAATAAACATATCCTTCACTTCCAAAAGGGTCCTCCTGCCCTTTTATAATCCATCCCTCCCTCTGTCTTCAGGCAACAACTGGTAAGCTTTCCATATAGATCAGTTTGCATTTTGTAGACTTTTATAAAAATGAATCACACAGTAAAACTTTTTTTTGGTCTGGCTTCTGTCACTCAGCATAATTATCAAACAATTATAAACTATTATAAACTATAAAATTATTATAGTTTTAGAACTATAAGCTTATTACTAATAGTAATTATTACATAAAATTGTTAAATTTAAAATTATTTTATTTAGTTGATTTCTTAATTGTTATTTTTAAATGCTAGGTACAAAATTAGTATAGTTTTATCATTGTAATTATTATTAATGATTGGCAGTTTGGATTTTGTGGAATTTTTTTTTCATTTTTTAAAGATTTATTTATTTATTTTAGAGACGGTAAGCATGGGGCGGGGCAAGGGGCAGAGGGAGAGAAGACAAGCAGACTCCCTACTGAGAGGGGAGCCTGATTAGGGCTGATCCCAGGACCCTGAGATCATAACCTGAACTGAAATCAAGACTCAGATGCTTAACCAGGTTAGTCACCCAGGTGCCCAGGTAGTTTGGATTTTTGAATCTATTTCATTGACCTATTTTATGCTATGTTACGCTGTTTTAATTTTTGTGGCTTTATTTTTTCATAAATAGTACTGCAACTTTTTATTATTCTTAGTTATCGTTTTTTTTGGTGGAAGGAAGGCTAGGCTATTCTCATCTGCTTATTTTGGAAATTCGTAAAACTTTAAGAAACCCACTTTTTAAAAAATCAGAATTGAGTTATATACATATTTTTAATAATTTTGGAAGAAATAAGATCTTTTCAATACTAGGTATTCTTGTCCATTAAATTGGCTCCTTTCTTCATATGTTCAGTACTTTGGATTTGTTGAATGTCCCGCCCATTTCCTCTTAAGGTAGAAAACTTTGAGACTTTGGGGCACCTGGGTGGCTCAGTGGGTTAAGCTGCTGCCTTCAGCTCAGGTCATGATCCCAGGGTCCTGGGATCGAGCCCCGCATTGGGCTCTCTGCTCAGCAGGGAGCCTGCTCCCCCCTCTCTCTGCCTGCCTCTCTGCCTGCTTGTGATCTCTGTCTCTCTATCTGTCAAATAAATAAATAAAAAATCTTTAAAAAAAAAAAAAAGAAAACTTTGAGACTTTAAAACTTTGGGCCTTTAACTCTAGGTCTATCTCTTAATTTGTCCAATATCATTCAACCAGCATCACACACGGATCAAAACTGGAAGGCACTGTATATTATCCTATCTGATATCTGTACTGATCTGTGAGAGAAAATAAAGCCCAAAGAGCTGAAGTAATACCTTAATGTTTAGAGTATGTTAATGGCAGTCTCAAGAGTGGCCCCTTAACTATTACTTAGTGTTCCGCTTGTTACATCACTGTATCCCTCCTCTTTTCCTACTATTTTCCAAAATAACCCTCTACTTTAATGAGGCTGGTGTCCTCGACACGCATTGCATGCCCCAAGTTCACTCTGATGAAAATACCACCTTCTCATGAGTCATCGTATAGATGAGGGCAGTTTACCTGCCCAGAGTCCCGGCAACAAGAAATGGTAGCCCATGGAAATGTCAAGAGGATGTTGCCTAGTAACAATGAGTTATGGGCCTCCTGGCCTGGGTGGGTTGACAGTGAAGACCCCTCTGATGGAGTGATAGAAACTTTAAGGCACATCTTCCTGCTGTAGAGTGGAATTATAAGATGTAAAGTAAGTTTCTTTATCATCTTATAAAAGATTTTTAAGGAAATTGAGACAATCACAAAGAGGAGAGTGCAGGATTTTCAGAATGACTAAATATGACTCATTTATAGAGTGGATCTTAACCTTTTATGGGCCAAAGTACCCTAAGAGCATCTGATTAAAAAAAAAATCCAAACCTCTTTCCATAAAAAGACACACATCTTTCATACAATAGCAGGGTTTACGACTCCTGTGAAATCCACGTTCGGGTTTGACAAGATCTGCCACAAGCCCATCCAGGGTTTCAAGGACTTAGGAATTCAGAATTCCTTGAAGAAGTAAGTAAGTAGCCTGCCTATGATAATAGCTTATGAAGGAAGGAAAGAAAGAACAAACAGATTATGTGTATGTATGCGGGAATATGGAGACAGGGAGTCTAACCTGGGTAGTGCAAATCAATATGAAAAGTTGTCTCTGAACAAGTGAATTGCATTCCCCTATCTCAAAAGAGAAACTTCTTTTTAGATTCCTGGAAACAGCCCGGGGGACGTCAATATACTAATAGTAAACACCAGACCAAGAAAGGGGAGGCGGGAACTGAGACAGTAAGAGGTTAAACATTCCCTTTGAACACAAACAATGACTTGATAAATATTTACTGAGTATCTGCTATGGAAAAGGCACAGTGCTGAGTGGTGGGGACACGTGCTTATCTAGAGAGATGTCACTGTCTTTTAGGAATCAGTACGTAATAAAATCACAAAGGCCCTAATATTTATATTATTCTATTAGTTATTATTACATAGAATAATAATACATCACATATAATATTATTGTTTCTTATATTTTAGATGAGGAAAAGGTGGCCTAGAAAGGGTAAATAGTCTTACATAGAGATTAGACTCTAAGTCTCCTGATCAGACTTTTAATGAGCACCTACTGTGTGCTAGGCCCAGTGCTAGATATTGTTCGAGTAAATTTTCAGTCTCTTACAGAAATTCCACATCTTCATTAGCTCAGTGTAAACAGGTATTCCTGCCCCTTTCTGACTTTCTAGTTAGAAGTGGGACTTCATTCTTAGTGAAGAAGATAAGTCATCCTTTATTTGGCTAAGAAGAGAAGAATTGTTTTCCAGATGTTCCGGACCGGAATTATGAACTTATAGAGAAAGGATTTGTATGCCGCTCATGATTCCAAAAAAACAAAAATCTTCGACACTTGGGAGATTTGGATGAAGAGAAAGAGTACGTTTGGATCTAATGATTCTAAGTTCAAGTAAAGAACATATTCTACCGCATTCTTACAATTGATTGTTCTCTGTTGGTTTGTGGCAGTGTTTACTTTTGTTTCTTCTGTAACCACAAGGCAGGATTGAGAACGAAACTATGATGGTGCACAGGGACCACTTAGGGTACATTTTGAAATCCTTTAAAAGTGGGTTCCCCCCCACCCCCGAGGAAGGGAAGAGATCCAGGATGGCTGTTGCCCACACCCTCCATTCTTCTCTGCTGCAATGCTTCCTCCCATTTCCTCCAAACCCTGGAGGAAGAAGATTTGTTCGTTCAAGTACACTCCTACAGAAAAGAGGAGGATATCTGCTTATCACATCCATTTTGAAATCAAATGTGCATCTTGACAGCCACAATCCTGTTACTACAAGTAGTCAGAGCACAGGAAGACAGAGAATCCAAAAGAAGAAAGCTAAGGAGGAAAGCCATCCCAGGCTCAGCAGCCCTGACAGAGCTGGTGACCAGCAGCCCATCCTAGAGCCAGTGCGGGGGTCAAGAAAAGACCATGAATTAGGGCTTCATGTGAGACTGACAGCTCATGACCTCTAGGGCTCACCTGTCTATCCTTTGCTACCTCTAAATGCCCATTTCACAAGAAAAAGCGCTTTGCTCGTGCACCCAACTCATCCTATGTACCAGGTAGCCAAGCTAGGATCTCTCGTTCTTCTCATATTTTTATATACCTTGTCCTACCCTTCACTTTTCACCTGGTTATCTAGATATATACCTCCAAAATACCTGTGCAGAGACATAAAGAGATGGCAAGGAACTCGACTCTACGTTTACCATTTATGTGGTACTTCAAATCCTCCCCACGGTATACCAGTTCTCTTCTCTGCTGTCCATTTCTTGTACAAACAGTGCCCTGTTATGAATTTGGAATTCCTAATATCAGAATCTGGAGAATGATTTTTGTAAGGGAACTTAGTCCTAAGTATAATGATTTTCCATGAGGATAGATCACTAGGGGGCAGGTGAGAAATTTGCATATCCATGTGGTCTGCCAAGATATGTCCTATCCCTAGTGATGCAGATCCATTAAAAAGCAAAACATTTAAGTGAATCAGTGGGATGTTAATTCACAACATACCTTTAAAATATGTAGGAACGTGGGCTAAGGTGCCTTGATTATGCAGTCCTTAATACAAGAGATGAACTCAGGAAGCCGATGGCTGTTTTTAAACCAGTTTGCAAGAGGCAGTCCTACTTAGAGGTTAATTCAGAATGGAGGAGGCCAGTTGCTTCAATGCTTACTTCATTCACTTACAAACTTCTTTATCCAACAGACATCATGAGTTGTGTTATTAGTTAACAGTGCACTGTGTTGTGATACAAATACGCATATGACTGGGACCTTAGTATAAAAGTATGGTGGCCTCTTTTGAATCATTATTTTTCTACTCCAAATCTCCCTAAATTAATCATCTTTGGAAAATGGAAGTAATAAACACAAGGACCGGATTTGTCTGAAATGAAACTTGAAATAGTCATTTTGCCCTGGATGCACATTCCCATAAAAGATGTTATAGATAGTGGTTGTGTCTCAACCTAATTAACAGAGAATTTAATTTAGGTTGTGTCTCAACCTAAATTAACACAGAAACCTATGTCGCCTATTATATGGCCAAAATCTACACATATATCACATTATAGCAAAAAATGATACTGATACTAGAGTTAGAACTTCAAAACACACTACAAAGTTTAAGTAACTGGCTGTAAGGTATTTTTCTCTTTGTTTTCTGGGTATAAATGTAATTCATCATGATTTTAGAGTATATGAAATATCTAAAAAACAGAAAAAAGTAATCATGTACAATGGAGAAAGGTCTGTTACTATTTTTTACTGAAAAGTAACTCTAAGTATTTGGGATTTTGCTCCAGAGGGATGAAAAAGTAGAGGAGAACATCTGAGTAGGCCCTAAAGCAAGTTCACAAGAGTGATGGCCTTGCTTTCTTTGTGCCACTTAAAAACACTTCTAAGGCTATCCAGACACTTTATTCACAACAAATTTTATGTTAAAGTCAAGGGGGGAGGGAGAAGGAATAGACCAGAAAGTGCCGTGAGAAGAGATTTTCTGGAAATAACCAGGACATCGATGGAAGTGAGATGAAAACCAAAACCAAAAACAAGATCCACAAACACACACAAGGGGCTTAAAGAGGACGTGTAGGTAGATATGAGGAGGAATGATTCTTGGAGCTGGGATGAGCTGTGAGGTGACGAGTAGAAGGAAAAAGGAAAAGGAAGTGTGCGAGCCACTCAAATAGCTTCTGGAAGCATCTGGCAAGATGGGGATCACGGGATTCCAATCTGGTTCCGAGGGGGCATGCTGAATGCCACACAACTTGGTGAAAGGCTGATGAGAGGAAGAAGCACATACATCAAGGAAGCCCTCGGTTTAGGTGTTATCCTGAAAAGCCAAATGCGTGTGTATGAGAATGCCCACGGCCTCTCTTTGAGAAGTCCTTCCTATATTCATGCTTGTTGAGTGTCAAGTCTCTATATTCTCTGAGAAAGCAGCATTTTAAAAACAACTGTGTAGTCAGGACCACTTCAAACTCATTAATGCCACTCATTACCCTCCTCACCTTCCCAGCATAAAATCTTGCAAATCTTATTTTGTCTAACCTTCTTCAATTTATTTAATGGTGAACATTAAACCATTTTGCGCTTGTTAAAAATCTGGGCTGTAGTCTTTGTGCTTCCAAAGTACATGAAAAAACAACATGTACATCAAACTAAAGAGGGTTTGGTTGCATGAATCTACCATGATCTCATTACCACGTGAGGCATCCAGGAAAAGAGCTCAGGAATCTGGGCTGCCTGAATTCATTTGTTATAGGAGGTACATGTGAGTTGACAATGAAGTTCTATTAACACGTATTGAAAAATTGGGGCACCTGGGGATCATCTTTGAGACACTGCAGGTTTCTTATCAGTAATGAGCTTATTGTCCAAACAGGGAGTTTCAGAGAGATAAGCACAGCTAAATTAACCCTAAATTATATATAGATAGATCATTCATTTATTGGAAGGGGAAAGGTTTGTCATGGATTGAGCTATATATGATTTCCCCCTCTCCCAGAGTTGCCCCCTATTGTTTGCTTGAAGGAAGAGATGCCTTTTGAAAACTGTTTTATTTCCATCCAAGGACTCTAGTAAACTGGCTATCTAACTGTAGCTATTAATCTGTATATATATACAGATTAATATATATATATACATATATATACACATATATATACATATATATCTGTGTATATATACAGATATATATACACATATATGTATATATAACATATATATATACACACATAGATATATATGTATATATATACAGATATATATATATGCCTGCTTGTGTCTACCCAAAACATTTCTGGACTCACACTTATCAGATGTTAACAGTGCTTTGTTCAGGACGACAGGATGAAAAGGAAGGAATGAAGGGTAAAACAAGAAGGGAGATTTTAGTTTTTCATGTCATATCTATACTTCCGTACTGTTGGAGTTTGCATGTGGACATGTTATTTTCAATTTAACTGAAACTTAAATGTAAGAACACTCAAATATGAAGCGCTCAATATCATGTTGAAAAGGATGAAGTCCCCTTTGGATCAATTTGCACGGCTAGCTTCCAGGCTCTAAGAATCCTGTCTTTCTTCAATAGGCACTTCTCCACAACCAGAGGTAGATAAGCTCACTGTTTCTTCAAAGCATAAAGCCCTCGTAGCACCACAGGGCAAAGAAAACATTTATACCCATAACTAAATGGTTGTTTCCTGCCTTTACTATCAATTTCCCTTTTCAGTGTAGTCAGAATACACATACAGAGCTCTGAACTTTCATCAACGCGGATGGCCCAGCGTTAATGCGTATGTTGCCAGCAGAGGAAATAATGGAGAGGCCAACTCTTAGGCTTGGCCCATTAAACACATACCAACTAGACTGCTGACATTTTTGCGAGCTCACTCCTTATACATTAGAAGATATCCCCTGGCAAACCTACAGCAGAGACAGGTTCTCATCGAGTTTCCTCTTCTAAATCAGCAGGTCTCACCCTCTCCTGAGTAGCAGAATATAACACACAAGTTGTCTACTAAACTTAAGTGTCTACGAAATTAGTTTCTAACAACAAATGAAGCGTCTTTTATATTTTGAATTGCCAGATGAAATCTGTGATCTTTACTATAGACCCAAGATGTGTATTTTTTGTAATACAATTTTAAAGTGCACAGACCCGTGTTGCCTTGATATGAAGGAGGCACCTTACGCACTCACCATTTCTAAGAACCCAGAAAGGAGTATAGTTAAAGTGGAAGTAAGATCATCTGCATAAGTTCCACCCTCCTATATTTTGAGGAAGAGCCCTCACATATATAGTTTTAAGTGCCATTAGTTATTGGGATTTTTTTTTCAGTCTTTTGATACTCAGCTACCTTGCATTAAAGGGACTCCTAGACAGTAAGGGGCCTTTCCAGAAAGGTCCCCGCTGTCAGGTAGTTATCTGTGTGGGAAGACTGAGCATTTTTTTTTTTTTAAATAGCAGAAATTTATTTTCTCACAATTTGGGTGGAAGTACGAGATCAAGGTGCTAGCCAATTCATTTCCTGGTGAGGGCGATCTTCTTGGAGGCAGATGGCCAAATTCTATGTCCTCACATGGGCTTCCCTCAGTGCAAGCCCGTAGAGAACAAACAGCTCTCTCTTCTTGCCCTGATAAAGCCACTAATTCATCATGAGGGTCCTACTCTTAGGATCTCATCCCACCCAACGACCTCTCAAAGGCCCCATCCCCAAATACTATCACATTAGGGCTTCAACATATAAATAGGGAGAGGGCACAAATCTTAAGTCCATAGTAGAGAGTTCCTACTAAGTAGCTCTCCCAGAAATCTGTAACATGGCAGGTTGTTTGTGGAGAATTCTGGGACTTTGGTTCCTGTCATCGTTATTACCTCCTTGAAGACCCAGCAAATATTATGCATTGTTTTGGACTCTCCTGTATACATGGCAGAGACCCAGGGAAAGTGAGTAACTCCAAAACTGAGCACGTTTTGAGCCACAATTTTATATATTGCAGATGTCCTCTAATGGGTCCTTCCGACCAGGACTGATTTGTTTAAATCACATTTTATAGAATCCGATGACATTGGAAAAGTGAACAGTGTGGATGTTTGACGTAGCATAAAATGACTGTTGAACTTTCTGACAAACAATTTCTTATATACACACAAGTAAGGTCTAAACAATTTTTCTAATAAAGCAGAAATCTGTACATCTCTGGTAAGTGAGTTTTTCATGGGATGGTTAAAGATTTCTCATAAATCCTCTGATTCATTATGATTAAGCATCAGGTAATAAAAACAGATTCACCACCACCACCTCTCCTTCTAGTTCAGGCTGACATAAGCTGGTAAGGTCATTGCTCTGCAAATCCGCATGTTAGGTCATCAGGGCTGTGTGTATGTCATGAGTAAATGGACGCTAAACGTCTCGAAAGTTCATAGAAGGGAAGGCCATTAACAAATGCATAAACAAAACTAGAGTGCTTTTGAAATTTCTGTTATGAAAGGCAAACATTTGCTAGTATATGTTTCTAAATTTGAAGATGTAAAAATATTGACTAAGCCTGACCCTGAACTTCACAAATAATTAGAGAATGAAGGTGTGATACTATTCTCTAGTAAGCATCAAGGAGCACAGAGAAGCTTTAACAAGTTGGATTAAACATATAAAATAAAAGCTGACAATAGATTGAACCAAATACAAATTATATACCTTTCTTTTCTTGGAGACACTTTCTGAGGTTTTTCCTGGGAAGATATATTTACAGACAGCTCAAGCAAGCTGTTGAAATAGTTTTAGAGTCCTTTGTGACTGACTCTTCAGCATAATGCAGTCTACATGGTTGACTGAACTTTTTCTCCACGGAACAGATTATTTGGGCATTGTAAAAGCACCATGCCAATCCATAATCTCAAAATGTTGGGGGGCGTTCCAGAAACACTTCCAGAAGGCAACTAATTTTTTTTTTTTTAATTCTTAAAGATCTCATCACCGTCACTTAGTCCTCACTCGTCACCCAAGTCTGAGCTGTGTAACTCAAATGCCTCCGGCTTGAATCTTAGCCCATCGACTGTTGGAGTGCACAACAGTAATACATTACTTATTTTGCATTGTTATGGAACAAAGGGATGCATGTCAGTAAATTTTCTAGAAAACAGGTGTTTTTTTTTTTAAGTAAACCTCCTTTCATCTAACCATGTTTAAGTGAATCTTTCTAACATGTGCCAATATTTACCTGTATTCTAAAATACGGTGTAGGAAACATAAACTAAACTTCTAAGGTCTTCATTAGGAACGTCAGCAATTTAACAATACTATCAGGAAGAAGCTGAGGGGGAAGTGGTATTTCTGGGGAGGCAACAGACCACGGACATAAAGAATCCAGCCCGTTTGTGGACTCCAGCTCCGCTCCTTATCAGCTGGACAAACTTGGCCAGTGACTTAAGCTTTCCGCATGTTAGTTTCCTCTTTAAAAGGAGTAACTACAGTACCAAACATACTGGGTTCTTGTAAAAGTGTAATGCTTGCAGAAGACTTAGAACAGTGCCCGGCATAGTGTCAACAGTAACGAATTGTAGCTCTTGTGATGACTAGTCTTGCTTTCATTTTTAATGTCCAATATTCAATCTGTGGTATTCTGGGAAACCAGGTATGTTTATTAAAATTGCATATAATAGGACAAGAGCTTTCTTGCATATCATTGCATATAATAAAACAAGAGCTGTTTTCACTGCTTCAGAGCAGTTTTTACTTTTTGGGTTTTGGGTTCTTTTTGTGGTAAGAACATTTAACATGAGATCGACCCCTTTACCAAGTTTTGAACATAGTCGTACAGTGTCTTAGCTAGAGACACAGCGCTGTACATCAGTTTTCTAGAACTTATTCATCTTGAAGACCTGAAACTTTGTACTCATCGAATAGCAACTCCCCTTTTTCTCTTGCCCCCCAGCCCCTGGCCACCATCTGGGCTTCTATAAATTTAATTATTTTAGATACCTCCTGTAAGGGGCATCATGCCGTATCTGTCATTCTGTGACTGGCTTATTTCACTTAGCGTCATGTCTACAAGGCTCATCCATGTTGTCACAAATGGCAGGATTTCCTTCTAAGTTTGCAAAATATTCCACTGTGTGTATATGCTGTATTTTCTTTATCTGCTCATCTGCTGATGGAGATTAAGGTTGCTTCCATATCATGGCTATTGTGAATAACGCTGCGATAAACATGGGAGTACAAATATCTCTTCAAGACTCTGACACTGCTATTCTTTTGGGTAAACACTGAGAAGTGAGATTGCTAAATCATATGGTAGTTCTATTTTTAATTTTTTTGAGCACCTTCCATACTGTTTTCCATAATGGCTATGCGAATTTACATTCCTACCCACCATTTTACATTCCCACCAACAATGTACACTGGCTCCAATTCCTCTTCCGCCTTGTCAGCCCTTTTTTTCTTTTCTGGATAACAGCGGTCCTAACAGGTGTGAAGTGAAATTTCATTGAAGCTTTGATTTGCATTTCCCTGATGATCACCAGTGTTGAGCAGCTTTTCATGTACCTGTTGGCCATTTGCCTGCCTTCTTTAGAGAAATTTCTATTAAAGTCCTTGGCCTATTTTTAATTCTGGCTATTTTTGGTTTTGTTTTAGTTTTTGTTTGTTTTGTTGTTTGTTTGTTGATTTTGCCATTGGGTTGTAGGAATTCCTTTTATATTTTGCATATTAACTCTTTGTCAGATGTATGGTTTGCAAATAGTTTCTCCCATTCTGTTAATTTGGAGATGTTTGACTCTTCCACAGAGTGTGCAAATTTCTGGATACCTAAACCATAAAAAAATCCATATGTGACTATGAACTCAAGCTACCTGGAGATGAACTTGACTGAAATGAACTTTGATATCATTAGTAAACAAAACAAAACACACACACACACACACACACACACACACACACACACAAAACAAAAAACAAAAACAGAGGGGAGAATTACGAGAAAATAAATGGCATTAAAAATTGCAAAGCAGACATCTACATAGGATACATTCCCTTTTAGTATGAGATATTTTAAAACTGATACCCAAATTAGTGTTTTTTTTTTTAAAGATTTTATTTATTTATTTGACAGACAGAGATCACAAGTAGGCAGAGAGGCAGGCAGAGAGAGGGGGAAGCAGACTCCCCGCCGAGCAAAGAGCCCAACGCGGGGCTCGATCCCAGGACCCTGGGACCACGACCCAAGTGAAAGGCAGAGGCTCAACCTACTGAGCCACGCAGGCGCCCCCCAAATTAGTGTTTTATACATTGGTTTATACATAGGCCCTCACTTTTACCTAGTATGAACGACTTTCATTGGAATTGTATGTGTTAACTACGGCACTTCTTCAAAAATATTTTAAAATCATTTATTCGCTAATTCAGAAATACTTTCACATTTGTACTTTGAAAGTCATCACATTCCTTTCAAAATGTCTCCACCTCTCCTTTATCTGTTTTCTAACATTGCAATCTGGTTTCCCTTAAAAACTGAGATTAGAGCATGTCAATCACAACCCGAGGAAGGCCACAGACAATAAACAAATGAGATCAGCCAGCTCCCCCTGCCCATGCTTGTGTGGTTTGGGCCATCAGGCAGGAGTGAAGGCGGCTCTAATTGCATTGCTACTCTTTTGGTTTTATCCTCAGGCCTTGCAGACCACAGGATATGTAGAACCTCAAAGTAGCCTCAGAAATCTAAGATTTTGAACACCCGGATGGCCAAAGACCTCATTCCTATGACCTTACACTCTGTGTAGACCCGGCGGATGACATAATGTGGGTTTCATCCATAAGCTGACCGGTGTCTCACTTTTCCTGAGTGAATAACTACTCTCTCCCCTCTGCCAAAGGATGTGATTTTTCCAGATGCCTGACACATGAACAGGTTTTAGAAAATACTTTGATTTCTATGACAGAAACACGGTCTAGAAATACAAAGTGGAGTAGAACCTTTGAACACATGACTCATTCTTCGAGATTTGTCTAGAATTCAGGTTTCTTCTTGCTCTGCAGAAGAAAACAAATGCATAGAGAGGAAGCTAGGCTTAAGGCAGGAAGTCTATAGATCTACACGCACCGGCTTTCAGGGAGACATGGAAAATGTGGACTAAGCTGAATCTATACTACTTTTGGATTGTCCAGGGGCTGGCAAACCTTTTCTGTAAAAGGCTAAACACTCAATATTTTGGGCTTTGCTGGTCGGCCGTATGGCCTCAGTTGCAACTACTCACCTAGGCTGTTATAACTCAATAGCAGCCGTAAATGGAATATAAAAGAATGAGCATGGCTCCGTTCCGATAATACTTTATTTATAAAAGGACGCAGTGGTCAGATTTGGCCCATTGGCTGTAATTGGCTGACACCCAGCAGAGCAGAGTAATTACAGGGTATATGGTCTAAGAGACCAAGTTAGAATCCCAGCTCTGACATTCTCTGAATGACCTTGGCGTGTTCTCAAACTTCTCTGAGTCTCTCATTCTTTGGGATAAGGAGATAACCCCCAATTCAGAGTGCTTGTGATGAAGATTACATGAGCTAATGAATGAATGTAAAGTGAGGTCTGGACTGGTTGAACTAACCATCCAGCCAACTTATCTGGTATATTTAAAATCCTTTTACTAATTCCATTCCCGCTTCCTTGGGACTTCCTTCACCGGAAGAAAGTATATCTTAGAACCAGTTTTATAGCACTCCGTAGCAACATCAAAGTCAAGTAGGTTACCAAAGAGATATAGGCAAAGTGTTATTCCTGGAAGACAGTCATGAAGAGATGAGGCACTGAAAGAGGCTTTTGTTCTCCAAGATTTGACAGATGCTGAAAGTCCTAATACTTTTCGGTTTCAGAATGGTTGAATTAGCCACGATTTGCCTCTTGTCATTCTGCCTCTATAAGCTGACCACAGCCCAAGGAAGGGCAGAAGGGGTGTGTGTGTGTGTGTGTGTGTGCATGCTTATGCATGCGTAGGTGTGAGGGCACACATGTGTATTGTTTAAATATTGCATGGAATGAAATAATATGGCAAGGATATTTCATCAAATGACAGTCTATGAGCACAGTGCATCAGTGCTACATTTTCCCATTCCCTGTTACTCATATATCTAGTTCTATGGCAGGAGTCCTAGAACCATGACCATCTGACCCCCAAGCAGCAGAGGGAAAGAACGAGTCAAGCTGTTCTGGAATCATTTCTGCATGACTTCAAAAAGCCACTCCCTCAGAGCTCACCAAGGAAATTTCTTGATAACATGATCCTTATTGAAATTACAACCTAAAGAACAGAAATGATAAATAAAACCTTCCTCATCTAGTGTAGTTTTTATTTCTAAGCTTATACACTGTGGTTCACTCAGTCTCCCATGACGGGATGAGGAGGACAGTAGTACAACTCCAGAGTCAGGCAGTCTGGGCTGGAATCTTCCCTCCACTACTGGCTGCAACACAGGTAAATTACCAAACCTCATTTTCCTTGCCTAGGAAATGCCCATTTCATAAATCAGTTGTGAAGAATAAATTGCATAATGCACGTAAGGCTGTTAGCACAGTGTCTAGCACATGGAAAGTCCTCCTCAATGTCAGTTACGGTCATTGCTAACATCCCCATTTAACAGACATAAACCACAAAATGCTAAGAGTTCTGTGACTTCCTGGATGTTTGCCTGCCAAGGTCCTGATCAGATCAGAGCTCGCACGAAAGGAGAACTTCCTTCACGGGAGGTCTAGCCCATTTCACAACCTTTGGAAGTCTACACCCTACCAGCCTCGATGAAGGTGCTCGTTATCATTAGTTCTTATCTCCACTTGGAGAAGTCAGAGAGGTAAAGTTAGCACTTGGGACTGAGGGAGGAGGAGAGGAAATGATGCATCAGGGTTGCATGGTCACTGTCAGAGTAACTGTTTGAATTGTTTCTGTCCTTTTTATTAAACAGTAGGCAACCGGGACACACATTCCACTCTCCTTTGGCTTTCAGACTTGACAAATCCAGGTAAGGCAGGAGAACAGAGCCCACGGAAATAATTGCAAGGGGGCAAAAAAGGCTTCTGTCCTCTTTGAACCACCACGACGCCACAGAATGACAGTCAGCTGGCTGCCACCTCTCTGTGCCATTGACTCAAAGTAGTGGTGGACTTGACTTTTTATCTACTTTCTCAGAGATCTAGTCCTTATCTTGGTTTTCCCTTCCTTAGTGGATCTGAACTCCCCTTGAAGCTTCCTTGGAGACTTCCTGCACCCAGGGGCTCACTAAGGACTTGAAGTCAGATGGGAAGATGGGAATGAGCTGCTAAGTGCTCAAGATGCTAATAAGCTTATAAATGAACAGCCTCCAGAGTGTGGAGTGGGCGCCCAGGCATGCTTGTACTTATCAAAGTATAATTTCACCAGGTGATAAGATTTCATTGAAGGATGACAGCAACTATCTATTTATAAAGTGCCTCTGCATTTAAGGGTCGAAACATGTCTCATAAAATATCAGTCTTTCTATTTTATTGAAAAGTTTGGGGTCTGCTGAGAAGGAAAATTTCCAAGGTTACCTAAAATCAGTACCAGAGAGGAAAGTCCCAGTTGTTGGAGAAAAGAATCCAGTGAAATCCACCCGACTGCTTGATTTTTCTACCATTCTCTTAGTGTGCACAGAAATGTTTCAAAGGCTCTTCCGTGATGAGCGCAAATGCTTAGCACTGACCAAGCACGTTGCCTATTTGTAGATTGTTCCATGATTGTACGGTAACCATCAAGTTAAGAATGTAGAGCTATCCATCTCACCCAAAATAAGGGATGTAGGAAAAGTTACATAAAGGAGAAAGGTGTCAGGCTACCACATTTGTACCCATTTTCAACGAAAGTGAAAATGGCAACATGATTAATGTCCGGAAGTTAACGACTATGTATATCTGAATCTAAGGCAAAGATATTATTAATTTTTCAAGTGGTAGTCCTCCCCCATATTCCTCCATGCCCTCGTCCACTTCACTCCCCTCTGCTCCCCTCTTTTCTAAAAGAGAATCTCCATGGCATGGTAGCTCATGCTAAAAGGACAGAATAAATGAGAATAATTCTTTTTTTTTTTAAGATTTTATTTATTTATTTGACAGACAGAGATCACAAGTAGGCAGAGAGGCAGGCAGAGAGAGGGGAGGAAAGCAGGCTCCCTGCTGAGCAGAAACCCCCCCCCCCCCCCGATGCGGGGCTTGATCCCAGGACCCTGAGATCATGACCTGAGCCAAAGGCAGAGGCTTAACCCACGGAGCCACCCAGGCACCCCTGTGAGAATAATTCTAATGAGGTGTATACTTGTCCTAAAATCTCAAATGACACATTTGCCGCCTTATGGCAAACAGGGAGTAATCTTTACGTTTCAGGGACTGTGTATTACAAGCCGATTAGGGACAAATCAGGTTGTGTGTTAAAAAGTGATAATAAAGCATAGTATTGAGCACCAGGAGACAAGAGCTCTAAATGCGGTCATACCAATAACTAGATCTGCGACCCCAGGTGAAGCATTTCAATCTCCTCTGTGAAGTCTTCTTATTTCTGAGATGATGCGTGGCCTTCGTGATGCCTATAGACCTTTTCAGCTCTGACACTCTCACAAGAAAATAGACTTCATAGATTGCATGGATATGCAGGCTTGGCCCTTAGTGTTGCAATGAAATGGGTGATGTGTCCTTTTGAGAGCTCCGGCTTCCTTTCCTTTTACTTTAGCATTCTTTGGCGGGGGGGGGGGGGGGGGGGGCGCGCCAATCCCCTTTGTTTCTTTTCTCAATCAGAATTTGATTTCTGGGAAGGGACAGAACTAACCAAGTCCATGTTAGTGTGAAGTTGTGTGCATGTGGTCCTTATTCAAAGGCATGGGAATCTTCAGTCTGAAACCTGCCAGGGTCGTCTGACGTCTCCCTCTAGAGAAGATCACGCATCAAGAGCGGCCAGTCTGCAGGGCAAGCACCTCAGTTTGGCTGGCATCATCCCCCCCCCCGGACATAGCCACAGACTCACAAAGGTACTTCCTGCCACCGTGCTTGGTCGCCCAGCAGCCTTGGTGCTCCTTAAAGCATCCATTCAGGTCCTGTAAGTCCTCTGCTTGAATCCTTCCAAGGACTGCCCCTTGTCCCTAGAACTGCATCTCACCTCCTTGAGAATTTGACCATGGCACATTTCACGTCTCTTCAACGTCTTCCCTCTGTTCCTTATGCCACAAAAGTTTTTTTTTTTTTTTTTTTTAAACTTAATTTTTTAGAACACACTAGGCTCATTCTTGCCTCAGGGACTTTTCACTTTTTTTCCCTCTGCCTAGACCTCTCCTTTGCTCTCAGCCTCAGGTCTGTCTGAGAGGGCTTCTGAGAGCCTCCTTAGAGAACCCCTCGACCGGACCTGGCTAGTCTCTCTCTGCCCCATTAGCTGCTTTGTTTGCTCTCACTAATCACTGCTTTTTTTTTTTTTTAAGATTTTATTTTTTTATTGACAGATAGAGATCACAAGTAGGCAGAGAGGCAGGCAGAGTGGGAGGGAAGCAAGCTCCCTGCTGAGCAGAGAGCCCAATGCGGGCTCGATCCCAGGACCGGGGGATCATGACCTGAGCCAAAGGCAGAGGCTTTAACCCACTGAGCCACCCAGGCGCCTCTAATCACTGCTTTAAATTATCCTGTTTATTGTTGACTATCTGCTCCACTCACTAAAATATAAGCGCAAAGACTTTGCCTCTCTTAACCATCACTGTATTTCGGGTGCATAAGTAAGTGTCCAGTATGAAGGGTACCTTTGATAAACGTGTGATGAAAGATGAAGGAAGTGAATAATGGACGAACAAAAAAGAAAAAAGATAAGAAATTTTGTTAGTTCAGATTAAATGAAGAGAATACTCTGGATTACCAAAATGTGGGCTATTGATCACCTTCTTAGGCAAGCCATGGTGCCATTTGTTTTATATATAGTAATGGCGTCCTTTGGGTACAGCTGCAGGTGAGAGAGACAAAGAGACAGAGAGAAGGTGAGTCTAGTGTTGAGGGGAGGGAGGGGTGCCGGGCAGATGTCAGCACTGCCCTTGTCTTCCGGCTTTGTAATTTCTGTATCAGTTGCTCAGAAACATACTCTGCCTGTGTGTGCTTCTTCGTGAGGTCCACAGCCCTCCCCTCATGGTGAAGAGATCACGCCCTTTGAGCCGCATTTCTTTCAGATGTGGTTCTGAGAGGAAGTGTTGTGACTAGGATCCAAAACAAGTTAGTACCAGGGCTGGAACTATAAACTGGGGCTCCATTTGTCAGTCCATCTGACAGGAGCTTATCTGTGGAAGACACTTATGGAACACCTACCAGGTGTGAGGCATGGAGGTCTTTATTCCTTCTGTCATATAAGTGATTTCCTAGTATTGGGAGTCTTTCAGTGTGGGTACCTTTAGAAGAGTCCTCTTGGTGTTCTGTAGGCCCTCAAATATTACACATATTTTACCAAATGTGAAAACTGCATCCTTTGGCCTAAGGAGGACAGGCTGGCCCCAGATTGATGGGTTGGGGAAGGACTGCCCCCCAGAGCTGGAAGGACACTGTAAGACCGAAGATAGGGAAGAATAACAGAATAACTGTTGATACTCCTTAATCACTATTGTTTTCCGGAAAGGATCTGATAGGTTCATCCACCTTGAGTCATAAATGGATTGCAAGATTTGCATTAACAAGGTAGAGAGCCTCCACTGTCTTAAACCACAAGCATAAAGCTATAATTTCAAATTCTTAGGTAATAAGAAAATATATTTATATGTCTAAAGGCAGAGGTTTCCACATACCATTTCTGAAATCATTCTCTGCAGAATGATTCTGCAGAATCCCAAACCCCTGAATTCAAACCCTGGTCATGCCAATTATTGATAATTACTTTTCTTAACCTCCATTTCCTCATCTGTGAAATGGAAATAATATCTGTGAAGAAATAGTCATGCTGAATTTTCAGGTCTGTTGGAAGAGAAATACATTTAAAGTACCCACCAAAGAGAATGCGGAGGACTCTGGGTTCAAGTAAGGGCCCTGATGGATGGTGTTGGAGGACCATGAGCTCAGCCCACTGTAGGGATTTGAGAAAATCATTTTGTTGCAATTCGCCCTTCTTTATTTATAACATTTACCACTCTCTATCAGCTTTCCAACTTATTCTAGAGAACATCAACAAAAACCCCAGAAATATCAAAGATAATATCAAAGAACATAGATAAATCAGTTACAACCATTGCTTTGTTGGCCTTGATATACTTTCTAAATTCTGAACAGAGAGCTATTTCACTTTCTTCCCAGTTTGCATGTCTTGCTTTTATGAAACAGGGCCTCTTCAGTTACTAGTTTCTAAGGAGAAACCACTGGGAAAGTCCCTAGATCTTATATGCCTAAAGGCTCTGGAATGTTGTGGCTTTTGTTTTTCTTAGCCAGAGGACATGCAAATATTTAAGTATGAATCAGATGAGCTGGGACTTCCTTATAGTAATAGCGGCAGGCAGGCCTTGGAGAGCCTTTCTTTTGTCAATGTCTGGATAATCAGGGGCCTCGAAGGGTATGTATCCAACCTCTGATCAGAGTACTTGCTACTCCTTTTCCGGGGAAGTGTCCTCTGGAAAGTCTCAGAGCCCCCAGATTGTTTCCTCTAAGATGCCACCGAATTTTTTAATATTAGAGGTTACTGGGCAGTTTTTGTGATTCCATGCCAGAATCTTTTTATTTTTTTCTATCTGTATTCGTTCAACACATATTTTTGAGCACCTTCTCCATGCCAGACACTGAGAAGACAGCTGGAGAAAAAGGTAAAATAAAAAGACAAACTCCAAACCCTAAAAACAAAGCCAAGCCACAGTCTTGTATGGTGGGACACACAAATGAGTGAAGACAGATTTTAAGTACTGTACTGAAATATAGGATAGATTCTATGGGATAAACGCATAAACGTTGATAACTGTGCAGGAAAGTGGTCAGGAGAGGAGATTTGAGAGTGTTCTACAGAAGGGCACCTCGGAGGGCACAGTTGGTTAAGCATTCAACTCTTGGTTTCGGCTCAGGTTGAGATCTCGTGGGTTGTCATCTCACGGGTTGTGCGATCGAGCCCAGCATGGGGCTCCAAGCTTCCCTCTCCCTCTGTCCCACCCACCTATTGTCTCTCTCAGATAAGTAAATAAATAAATAGATCTTAAAAGAAAAAAAATTCTGCAGAGCAAGTGGCATTTCAGCGCGGGAAAGGATGAGCAGAAATCACCAGTGGCAGTGTGCTGACAGAAATGTGATTCCAAGCTGAGGACTGACATAGCTGTATCAAGAAGCCTGTGAGCTCGTGTGACTGGAAGCAGCTTAGTATGGGCAGAAGCACATAGGAGCGGGAGAAAACCAGGCTGGACACAGAGGGACAAGATCATAAAGCAAAAGGTATTTGAGTGGTGAACTGTATATAGATAGAAGTGTTTTGATGATGTTCCAAGGTAGGTCACTTAAAGCAAACATTCTACATGAAGAAACTGATTTTTCATCAGGGAAAAAAAATAAGGACAATTGTATACCTTTGGAAACTTTTATCACACGAGTCTTTTATATTTTTTAAAGATTTTGTTTATTTAAGCGACAGAGAGCGGGAGAATGCACAAGCAGGGGGAAGAGAAGAGGGAGAGAGGGAAACAGGCTCCCCACTGAGCAGGGAGCCCGATACGGGGCTCAATCCCAAAACCATGAGATCATGACCCGAGCTGAAGGCAGACACGAAACTGACTGAGCCACCCAGGTATCGGTCACATGAGTCTTTTTAGTAGTAAGCTCTCCTCATACATTTAAATTATAATTCCCTTACTAAAATTTGGTTTATATAAGACTCATTCAGAATCATACCCATTCTGTAAATTAAGAAAAACTAGTTTATTCTTTCTAATGTCTGACTACTATTCTATCCATTTTTTAATAAAGATTTTATTTATTTATTTGACAGAGAGAGATCACAAGTAGGCAGAGAGGCAGGCAGAGAGAGAGGAGGAAGCAGGCTCCCCGCTGAGGAGAGAGCCTGATTCAGGGCTTGATCCCAGGATCCTGAGATCATGACCCAAGTCGAAGGGAGAGGCTTAACCTTCTGAGCCATCTAGGCACCCCTATTCTATCCATTTTTTAAATCCAATAAATATTTATTCAAGCGATCCCACTATTCCCAGCACAATGTCAGAAATATAAGGGTTAAAGATCCCGTCCCTGCATTATTTGCAATGGTCCAGAGCTGAAAACCAAGTTAATGCCACAGGAGAACAGCTGAATGCATGGGGGTCTACACAGCGGGACGAATGACATGTGGGCGGTGAAAAGAATGCGTTGAGGTTTTGCCAAGTGACTGGGAGAGGTTGTAGAATGAGAAAAGTAACTTATAAAAAATTATGTATTTTTTTAATATGATCCCATTTTCAAAAAACAATTTTCCCCATTAAATAGGTGAAACATGAAGCCATGAAAGAAGAAAATAAATGGATATTTTTTATATATTATTAATTTTTAACAAGTCTTACTGGGACTGACAGACTGACAACTCCGGGAGGAGGAGGGTAGATCACATCCATGGGGAAAAAAAAAAAAAGATGACATGATCTCATTTAATTATATGTGTTGGGTGTGGGTAGGTGGTTCATTAAACAAATACATGAAAGGATAAACACCCAAATTCAAGTCATGATTATTTCAGGCAGGTTCAGGGTAATGGCATGCCAGGTAACCTTTTTTCCTTCAGTTTATTTTAAGCATTGATTTTTGTTTACAATGGGCAAGTAGCATTTATATAACAAAAAAGCGGGTTTTTTTCCCATAAGAAGTAGGGAGTTCACAGTCTAATGCGCATAACAGACAAATTAGCAAGTGACAGAAAGGCCACATGGCATAGAGGCTAATTACAATATTGTGGAGACTAGATCCCCTGGGCTGGAATCCTAGCTCTTCTTAGTAGCTCTGAGACCATGCCTCAGTGTCCTTATCGGTAAATTGGTCAAAATAATAATACTACCTTCATAGAGTGGTAATGAGGATTAGACAAATTACCACTGAGATTAGTGTCTGGCACATAGTAGAAACTAAACAGGTGTTTGTTACATGGAATGATGATTGTAATATCCTGAGTGCGCTGATAAAATCTCCAAGGAAGACTGTAGAAAACGATCAGTCACAGAGAAGTGACGGATCTGGGGCTGTCAAGCAAGGGGTCGGGAACTTCTCAAAGTGGAATAAATCTGGACCAGTGGCCGGCGTATTCAACATTCTACTCAGAGAGAGAGAAAACGGGAAAGGAAGTATCTCAGGGAGATAAAACAAATCAATGCTGAAGATGAATAAGGTGTTGTTGTGTCTATGTGTTGTTTTGTTTGTTTTACCGTGGGGGTGGAAGATTGTGAGTTGTGAACGGAATCTCACTGTGCTGGTTGGTCCATTACAGGTTATTATGTCTTTCTTCTCCATCCTTTACTGCATTTTCTTTTTCCCTTTCATCAACCTCCCACTTTATATGTTTCATTCCATTTGACACTGTCATCATTCATTCAATAAGCTGATCTAAGATACCGATCGATGGCATGAACACTTCCTGAAAAATCCAGACACCTGAGTGACTTCCTAAGTCCAGTGTTCAAGGCTAGGTCATCATGATTCCGTAAGCACACACCATGTACTAGTCCATGATGATTACATCTTAATCATACACCGCTTTCCCTATCACTAACTCACTACTCACACTTCCTTCCGTTACCTCAAAAGCTATTCTCATTTTTATGAAAAGATCCCAGGGGCATGTGATTTTGAATATACATAAATACCTTTTTTATACATAAAAACCTTCTTTTTGTAAAGAAATATGATTATGAGTATTATATTGTAAAGAGACAAATTATTGGCTATAAGTTGTTTGGAAGGATGATGAACAATGGATAGAAGGTAGACAGAAAAATTTCTCCTAATGGTGAAATGAAAATTGGAATTAGTAGGAACAGAACCTGAAGGGAGAAACCATCTCATGGAGACTTCTATATGACTATTTTATGTTTTTTTTAAATGCCACAAAAATGCAAAAGAAACTGTCGTACAGTGCTCATCTGCCTGAAAAGGACTAACAGAAACTATAAAACTAGAAGAATAAAAACCTTTTTCCTCAATGGACATGAAAGTGCAGAAAATCTGCCTGGAAAATTAGATGGTGCGGGAGAAGTGGTATACACAGAGGGAATAAATTTCATGGGTAATCAGATATAAAAATACCCTGATTTCAGCAACTGCACAATACTTTAACATCACAGAATACAATACTGAAAATAGTGCTGATTGTCATAGTGGGTGCCATGTTACATGGCTCAGATCTTGCCCGCAGAGGCACTCATTTTCCAAAAAGCTTGAAATGTTGCCTGATGACAAATCATAGCTGACTCCCTCCCCAGGAACTGCTGGAAAGGGTTCTCTTGCCACACCTTTTCCTGGAGGACAGCCTCAATGATCTGACAAAGGGACATAAAAATGTCTAAAGACTGACTCCTGTGTAGTTCAGGACAACTCCAAAGTCCATTCCAGCTTCGGAGCTGGTAGGAACAGCGAGGACTCTGTTGCCAAGGAATTCATTTCCCTCTGCCACCTTCACTTCCTCACAGGTGTTCCTAGGGCACCCCAATAAAGTCACTCACCTCAGATCTCTCTCCCTCAAAGTCTGTCCACAAGAGAACTTGACCCAAGGCAACTCTCTAGACCCTATCATCATTTATTTGTGAAAACTCAAGTCTCTGAAAGGTTAAGTGATTTGTCCAAGGTCGTGGACAAATGCCAACTAATGGGTTTGAGAACAGAATTTTCACTCTTGATTCAGGGAAGGGTTCTGTCCACCTAGAATATTGACCCTGGCAGCAAAGACCTAGGGAACAATCCCTAAAGGCTGTAGCATTGTTCTACACTACACATCTTATTTCCATACAGTTCTAAATCAAACCTGAAATATTTGTTTGTCCTTAATACTACCTACCTGAGAGGTTTTTTTTTATTTATTTTTTTTAATTTTTGTTTCTTTTTAACTGGAATGGTGAAAGATGGGGAAGTTCATCTAAGCAGGACTACATTCTAAGATGAAATTCCCAGGAGGGACGGCTTGCCAATCTCATAAACGAGAACAGAGTGCCATCTCAGTCTAGAGTTGTTTTCTCTTTTAACACACTTGTCAATGACTCATTTATCAACTGACCTGCTTTCCATTTTTTGAATGTCTTTTTGAGCACAGTGGTCGCTAATTTCAACATATTTTCAGAAATGTTTTTAAAGTCCCCCCCCACCCCACTTTTCTACATGGATACGAATATATAGCTAGACCGTGGACAGAAATACTATCTAGATAGAAAGAACTCATATTTTGGAATCTTGTTATCCCTTGAGGTTTGAGTTTTATTATGAAATAATTTTGATATTGTGGTTGATGAGCCCAAGAATAATTGGTGATCATCTGTAGGTTTCAAGGGTTTCTCCCAAGTCAAGTTTCTTGTGCTACCTCACAGGAAAGCACTGGTTCCGCAGGCGTATCCAACCTTCCTCAGAGGTCAGCTAGAGATAGTGAATCCAAAGCCAAACAACAAAGAAGAATTCATAATTCCGAGATGATTAACTAGGCTTTTCCCATTGCTTGAACCTTTACTGTGTTCAGAGCACTGTGTAAATCCACGTTTGACTCTCCTCCAGAACCCAACACAGGACACACTCCAGCAACCTTGCTGGGTTGCTCAGAAGTACCAGTCTTTTTTTACACATCCAGCTGTTGTGATGGTCCTGCTTTTGCTGTCCATTCTCCCCAGAGACAAGTTTTTTTTTTTTTTTACAAAATGAATTTAAAATGAAACAACCTGACATAATTTTAAATGACCTGGCTTGGTGCCCCACAGACATTTGGAACGATAAAAACTGGAGTAGTTTGGACCTCGGTGTGGCCAGTTTTCTTTTTCCAGAAAATGAAATGACTTTAAAATTAGGGCATCAAACCAAGTACTTTATTTACTATGCTACATATTATTATTTTTAAATATACAACAAGACAAAACAGATTTGAACTACATTATCCTCCCCAAGGTATTCATGAGGCCAGCCTACTGATTCCGAGTGGCATTCTGATCAAAATAAATGCCTTTCCAAAGCATTTGCAGGGACACAAGTAACCACTGCCACCACTCAAAGCTCTTTAAAAATACTGAGCCACAGACTTTCACAAATCTCCGTGAGGTAAACTGGGTGGCCAATATCATTATCCTCACTCTACTGAAGGGGACAACCATGTCCTCAGAAGATGTTGTCTCAATTTGGGACATTGTATCTTTATGCAATAGTCCTTTCTGCTAACTTATTCAAGAACGTCTAAGCATTAGTTTCATCCTTTTCACAGTAGAGATTTGAAGAGAGGTAACTGGTTCCAAAAATCCTACATATTTTGCCCTCAGTTCAGTTTTCTCATCATGAGAGTGTTGATGAGTTCTTTTTTTTTTTTTTTTCTTGCAAATTCCAGGAACAATGGAAATCGTGCTTACAGCATTATTGGCAAGTACTCAACCAGCTTCTTTCCGCTTCCCATCAATGACAAGGAGCTCATCACCTCCTAAGGCTACTTGCCCCATTTCTACGATGTTTAACTGTTAGAAACGGTCTCGGTATGGTGACCTGAAATCTGTCTTTCAGATTTATTTCACCTGTTACACCATCTAGAAAAACAGGAACCAAGGAAGCTCTTGACATGTTTGCAAGTATTTGAAGGCATGTCTCTACTTCTCTCTCCAAGTCAAACTTCTTCAAGAAGATCCAACTATAATTTACGTGGATAGTTTCCAGCCCCTCAGTGACCTACTTATCCCTTCTGACTGGGATACAAAGTGTCAGGCTTTCCTCAAAACTACATTATCCAACCCTGAAGCCAGTCTTTATGATGGAGTCAAAGCAGAGAGACTATCACTTACCCTGGCAGAAATGCACCAAGACCTGAGATGTTAAAGCCATGGGACTGATTTTTTTTTCTTTGCTGCCTTTAAAAGAACAAAACAACCACCAAGAAAACCATGTTCAGTTACAGAAGTCAGAAATTTCTGCTGCCCTGTCGCTATAGCATCTGGGCATAATTATGCCATACAAGCTAATATTGTTAGCATCTGGGAGAAAACTTGGATCGCAGCCTTGTTTCTCCTGGGTTACATCATTGTTCTTCCTCTCTGGTCTGACTCAGGTTCAAAGGAGCAGGAACCGGGAGGAACCCTTTGTCTTTAATCTCTGTGCCAACACTGCACTGCTCTTGGAAGCCCAATCCTCCGGAATAGGACAGGCAGTCAGGGACGTTTTGGTCCGGTGCATAGCTGGAGGACTTCTATGTGACTCATTATTTTATTCCATTGACTAGCAGAATGCCCAAGACCTCTTTATGAGGCTCTATCTATTGAAAACAAAATCTCAGCACATTTTAGGGATGTTGAGATTTCAAGGATTTGTCTCGTCGCCAGAGTTGTCTTGCAATCAATGATATTGCTTGAACATGATTTTTTTTTTACATTTTAAATAATCTTACTTATTTATAGATTGCCTTATAACACGAAGATAAAACAGTTCAGAGATACGACTTTACCACCTTTCCTTGCAGAACTTTAAGAGTATAATCTGGATTTTAACCCTGTTCCTAACGCACTTTTTCAAACTCAATTTTAGGACTCGCTGGTCTGACTTGCTATAGGAAAATGTAGAGGTCAGTGCAAGCAGTCCCTCACTGTTTTATCTAGAAATCTCTGAAGACACCAGTTGGACAAAATCAGGCCAGGACTTAAGACAGACCTAACGATGAATTATGTACACGTGACCAGAGTCTCCGTTACCACACTGCAAAATAGGGATACAGCACAGTCTTCGGCTACCAGTGATGTCTTGTAGGAATAGATGCTCTGAATAGAGTACGTACTGAGTAATAGTTAAGATCTTGGAGGTGAAAGAAACATTCGTGTCACCTAATTTAGCCCCCTTACTTATTGTTTTTTAAGAAAGAGTCCTTTGTATCAAGGCCTAGTGAAATTGAATAATTTATTCAAAGTGATACAGGTAGGTGACGCTAGTTCTAGGCTCTCCTCCAGTCTCCTGGCACCTCTACCGTCCCTCTCTTTCCTTTAACAGCTGCTGCTAATGATGACTTTCTGTACCTAACCCTTGCAAAGTGCTCAAAAGCCGAGCAGAACTTTGCAGTAAACGTTCCGTCTTGCTTGGCTCCCCAGAAGATGATTAAAATCCTTAATATGCCTTTTTACGTCTTGAATTCCATTCTTTGTGGAATCAAAGTTGTCTATGGCTCCTTATAACACAACATGACAAATAATAATGAGGATTGATGTAATGATGATGATGACAAAATAATACTTAAGAAGCATTTAGAACAATGTTTGGCTCCAATGCAGTCAATTAATATTAAGTATTATAATCTAATTTAAACATTAAAATGACCTTCTGAAATCCATCATAGTATTATTCCCCACTTTGCAGTAGCTATTAGTGAGGCACAGAGATTTATATACCTTTCTCAAGGGCTTACAGCTCATAAGAGGCAGCTCTGTCACCAAACAGAGGGGCTACATTCTTAGCTGCTCTATTAACACTACCAAAAACATGATAATAGTCTGAAGATTTTAATAAATCAGGACTGGGAAGGAATGAAAGCCCTTGGGAGCCCTTCTGAAACTGCTGAGAAGTATTTACGGATAATTTTTCAGATTTTTTATTTGCCTTTTTCTGGCTTATTTAATTGCAATGCAGAATCCCCAGAGTGAATCATATTTATTCTGCAACCACAGATATCAAAGTATCCTCCCATCAAAGTTCGGTGCTGGGAAGAAATGTTTGCTTCCCAGAATCCCAGCTCCACATCTCGGCTTGTTTCAAAGATGCCTTCCCCATTAGTGAGAAGCCTCCACCCATTCCCTCCGCCACACACCTACAACCCAACTCAGACAATCCAAGGCAGAAAAGCTGAATTCCCGGTACTCAGAAGCAAGCCCAAGCAAGACACTGTTCCACTCAACACTTAAAATTCTCTAACAAGCAAGATGGTTTCAAGGGATAGAGGAAGCAGATCCCCAACCAGCGACTTGCCTCCTGCACCATTTGGAGCTGCCCCTGCTTACGGGGCGGAAGTCTGTTCTCTGCAGGTAGGGACCCTCAGAGATGAGGCCATGTGCCTTCCCAGCCACACATCACAGGGGGGTGAAGACTGCTCAACACCGAGTATGCACAGGCCTTGCAAGTTCGGTGGACCTGAAGATCCCAGAGCCTGGCTGAGTTTCTAGGTTGGAAATTACATTACAGAACACTGACAAAAACCTCCTGAAGATGGATGTTTCAGCGTACTCATCCTGTCATTTCCGGTCCCTTGGCCAGTTTACCTTTTGATTAGCTCTCCCCTTACATCATGGCTGGCAGAGGCAGATGGAGAAGATGAGTGGTAAGGACTGGCCAGACAAACACTTTGAGAATCGGCAGCAACTGCAGTTGTGACAACATCATTTGAAGGTGGGCTTCGTTATCTGATCCCACACTGGGCTTCTCAGAGCCTGGCCGCATTTGGAGGGATCTCTGTAAGAGACCTCGTCTACCAACCATTTGCTCATGTAGCTCCGACAGCAATCTTAGGCTCCTTGGAATTAGCCCCGACCTGGAACCTCTCCTATAGAGATAAACCCAAAATTCTAGATTTGAGAGCCCAGAGGCTAAGAAGAAAAGAGGAAATGAATCAAATTCCAACAATTTAGTTTAAAAAAAAAAATGGCTTGCATGCCCTCAAGACAGAGGCAAAGGATAATCTGTACATTGATAACCTATGACTCAGTCTTTTATCACTCAGAGCTCACCATTCTCAAATCCCTGTGGAATGGATGCTGCTTCTGTTCCAAAGGAATGCCCTCCCAGGGAGGTGTCTTCTGGAAGAGACGGGTGGGTAGTCCTGCTTCTGCACTGTTGCATGCTAGGGCTGCCTTTTCATGACTCTTATTTTCCACCCTATAGGTTCTAAATTCATCTCTTTTCTTTAGTTTTTTTCCAAAAGAAGCAAAGGGAAGCCCTTTGAGACTCATGTTGGTATCAACAGGAAACCTGGGGGGTGGGGGAGAGAAGGAAAATCAAAGAGCGAACCAAAATACACAGGACTAAGAATAGGAATTTCAAGTGCATAGCTTTTGGAAAGGAAAATCAAACTTCTGTGACTTAGTTGGATTGGAGGGAAGGTGGGGTTCAGGGTAGGGTGTGGAGTAGAATGGGTGAGGGAAGGGAGGAGGGACCCTCTCTGCATGGAATCAGAGGTGACCTCATACACATTTTTATGTGGCTTTTTAAGAAGCGTTTGGCGAAACCCAACACATCTCATAATTGCCTTATTCTCGTGAAAGGTTATTAAGGAAAATGACTGTACCGAAGGGCTATGCTTAGTAGGGGTTTGGGATGGCATTCATTCTCAGGTCTCTCGTCTCTAGGCTTTAGTCCTGCCTGGATGCAGAGGTGGTGCCCCAAACCAGCAGTGCCTTTGGTGTCTAAGAATAGTACATATTCCTGCAAAGTACTTAATCTACTTTTGCTACGTATGTATAAGAAAATAGTAAGAACTGGTCCTATAGAGCAAAATGTCTGTTATGTAAGGAAAACATACTCAGAAGGTAACAAATGAGGCTCCATTTCACTATGTGCTTGGTCTCCTATAATCAAAAAGCGGCTATAACTAAAGGATATTCTTTCTTTCCTCAGCTGCTCTAGAGTCATGTTCAACAACAACCACAAAAGCCTTGAGTGAGCCAGCAGCAGACATGATGCCCAGGATTCCACTGGAGAAGACAGAGGCATCACATCTCTCATGCTTAAAGTTAATTATTCGTAGCATGTAACTTTAGGAGTAAGTCCTAAAACTAATATATGGAATGAGTAGGTGAAGGAAAATGTGAATACTTAACAACTTTTTTTCCTTAGAGTTGCTCTATCTTAATACATTTACAAATTATAATTTGTGACCTATTCATGTCCATGATTACATTTTAAAAACAGATGGATATGCATATACTTAAATGAGTAGTATCCCGATTTAGTACCAACAAAATGATACAGAATATGTTACATTTTTAAAGCTTATTATTTTATAATAATGTGCATATTATATTCCAAAAACCTCTACAAGGAAAGGAACTATTTTCGGTCTTACTTTAAACCTGCTCACGGTTGAGATATGCAATCACTATGAGCTAAGGATTAAGGAAGACCTTTGGGCACCTGGACTATCATTCCAGTCATGACAGCATCTTCCTTCCACATGTAATAAAATGTCTCAGAGAGTGAGCCCTAACTGATATAAATTGGAAAAAAATCAAACAAACAGAAAGTAACAGAACCAAACTCAATACCTCCATCAAGAAATCCATGATTTTAAAAGGTACATCAAAAGCAAAGCTACTTAGCGGTAGAAGGAGATTTAAATATGGATTTATTTGTGAAGGTTTTAAACATTGTATTTACTATATTTAGCATCCTCAATGATTACTCAGTTTGTAAAGTGCTTTGAGGTTATGAGATCACTAGTGAAGCTATTGGTTTCATTTAAAATAAATTCAACTAAATATTTCTCTCTTCACAGTGTTTCCAGCCCATGGAAATCATTATCAGAGGATGTGGTAGAGAAGGAAAAAGAAACAAAACCAAAAAACAAAATAGCATTGCTGTCAGATTTTTTCACTCATGGTCAACATGACTCTAACATTTGCAGCCTTACCAGGGTAAAAAGATGGTGCTCAAGAACCGTGAGCTCCAATGAATTTGGTAGAAGGACGCAGAAAGTGTTGACATATCTTCCATCTTCTAATGTGGAACTACTGTTGATTTCACAGAAGTATCATTATCAATAAGCTATAAAATCATATTGCCACATTTTGGGGAAAAGATAAGTCATAGTAAGAATTTCCTTCCTATTGTCTTGGTGATTTTTGAGGTAATTTTGAAATTGACTAGTGGACTGAGCTCAGCCAATCAAAGTCTTATGTAACAATCAATTACTTGCCAATAGATCTTATTGGTGCTGTATTTTTCATGTATCATCAAGTGTCAGGGTGCTTGCATCATCTGGTAACTCAGCACATTCCTAAGAAGAATCAGATTCCCAAGAAGCAATGGTATATGAATGATTCTTCCCCTACCACCACTACAAAAAATAATAATAATAATTTAAAAAAAATAAAGATGACCCAAACTTTTAGGAAGGGAACTACTTTCCTCAGAGAACTTTGGCAGTACAACACCAATCCATTCTGCCTTTAAAGTTGATGCTGTCGATAGACACTATCAGAATCAACTCATCAGATTACCCAAGAAATTAAAAACAAGACGCTACACGTGTGCTGGAGATATGTAATGATGATGTGCCTTTTGAGGTCTTGATGAGCAATCTATTTTTGCACAAACATATTCAGGGGCTAACTAGCTTCCTCACAAGAAACTGAAAGGCTAGGTCTAGAAACATTTTCTGAAGACAATAAAAGCTAATTAATTATAAATAAGATAATGCCAGAATTTTTTCTGCCCATGGAAGGAAGAGGCAAAGATCCATGGAGTATCTATAACCTGCCAATCATTTGCCAGTTTCATTCAATTATATATTTAATTTCAAAATTACAACAATAACATGAGGTGGATATATATATATATATATATATATATATATATATATTATAAATGCAGAAAACAGGATTTAACAATTTCAAATAACTTGCTCACAATCACATAGTTCTTAAGTAGCAAAGCCAGGGTTAGGCCAGGTGTGCCTGGCCCCAAAATCTTAGATTCTTTCACACATACCATCCTTCCTCCTCAGTGTGTGAGTGGGTATGATATTCTATAACTGATATGAACACTGCTAGGTAATCTGTGGGAGGATATTATTTTATATTAATATTATATTCATATTTATATTCATAATGTGCCTTTTATATACAGAAAACCTTCATAAATCAAAGGGTATAGTAAAAATAAAATAGGGATAATGTCAAAATTAGTCCTAATTTTCTTCATTTTTCCATTGGGGATATATGATTTATAAACTCCTCCTTAAGCCTATTAGCCTATGTTCTTTCTTGGTGTAATTTCCTTATGGTTTTTTTTTTTTTTTAACCCACTAAATAAATTGGTATTCTCTTTAATTAAAAAAAATAAAAATAAAAAAAATCTCTGAGCTTCCTGGGAGTCTCCTGGCATGATCAAACAGTGAACAAGATCATTCCCTCCATCAACTTTTTGAAAATTTTATTGGCATCGATTATCTTCTTGTTTAGCTCCCTCAAGTTGGTGAGGCCCAGGTTTAGAGTGTTTTAAGCACCTGGTAGACCCTCTATTTGGCCCGGTCCTTGAGGGTTTCCTGCTCTCAACCTTCTCCCTCTTGTAGACAAGCAGCTCTCAAGGCCCCTCTGAGGCTCCTGGGCTCGCTCCTTCCTGCAACTCAAGACAGGCTTCCAAGTTTAGCTTTGCTGTGCAAACTTCAGGGTGCTGTCCTCGTACCCCAACTCATCTAGGAAAGGCAGACCAGAATTTGAAATCTACACTTTCACGACATGACCCCAGGTATGATGTTCCTGTTCCCATCAGTGTCCCTGAAAATAGCTGCCCAGACTCTATACGTGATGGGGCTGCCTCTGTCTGTCTTTCCCTTTAACCACACTAAGGGATATGTGTTAAGAGAGGTGCACGGATGCCCTAAAGAGACTCTCAGAGTCCCCATCCCAGCTGTCAGGTAACCTGGAAGGTGTTCCTCCGGTTCTCAGGCTTGAGAGACACATGCAAGAGACTTCTCTGGGCCACTGAACTTTTCACCTTCCATCAGCAGCCTCGGCTCCCCTTTTGTTCATCACGCCATCACTCACAGCGGGGCCTCCTGGGAAGCAGGTGTTACACAACCCCATGAATCCGGCCAAGGCTCCCTACTCTGAGTCAGCTGAACTTTACTCCACTGTTCACACGGCAGAGCAAAATCAGGAACTAAGAAAGGAGCTTACAGGTGGGAAAAGTGGGCTAAATAGAAATTTGATGGATGGACTAGGGGAAATGGTAGCTCACGGTAAACAACTCCAAACAGATATTTAACATCTCAGTTAACCAGTCACGAAACTGGGCAGACTTTCTTTGAGCAAACAGACGCCTGATATATTTTCTATTCTTTTCTTTTTTTAAAGGTTTTGTTTATTTATTTGACAGACACAGATCACAAGTAGGCTGAGAGGCAGGCAGAGAGAGAGGAGGAAGCAGGCCTCCTGCCGAGCAGAGAGCCCAGTGCGGGGCTCCATCCCAGGACCCTGGGATCATGACCTGAGCCAAAGGCAGAGGCTTAACCCACTGAGCCACCCAGGCGCCCCAAAGATTTTATTTATTTATTTGATAGAGAGAGACACAGCGGGAGAGGGAACACAAGCAGGGGGAGTGGGAGAGGGAGAAGCAGGCTTCCCCGAGAACAGGGAGCCCGATGTGGGACTCGATCCCAGGACCCCGGGATCACGACCTGAACCGAAGGCAGACGCTTAACAACTGAGCCACCCAGGCATCCCCGCCTGATATATTTTCAAGAGCTGTTTTGGTAGGTACAGGTGAGATAATGTGTATGAACCGCTTGGAGGCTAGAGTGATCTATGATTATAGTGTGATAGTATGATTATGGATTCTCAGCATATAAGACACCGACCCTCACAGCAGGCCAGTGAAATAGGGAACTTTGGCTCCTGGGGGTGAGGATACTGGGTGTCAGTCCTGACTTTCCTTACCACTAACAAGAGGGAAGGTTTCTTAAGTCTCTTCCCCTCTGGGTGCCAACATTTCTGTATGTCCAAACATGAGTATGGCGCCTCAGGACCCCAGGGGGCCGCCCGGCTCTGAAATGTGTGATACTAAAATAGCGTGGCATAGCCTTGTCAAGATAGATTTCAAATCTATAACGGTAGAATTTGTCATCCAGTACACGGCGTATTCAAAGAGGAAGAGCCAACGGTAATCAAAGGATAGTAATCACATCACCATTTACCAGAAGGCTTCGCAAACTGTAGGCTCCCCCTTGCCTAACTGCTGCCCTTCTGCTTTCAGAAAGATAAAGTCTCAGTCACCTTGTAATTCCTGAAAGCTCGCCATCCCCTCGCCTCCTGCCAGATACTTCAAAATAGTATTTTAGGGGGTGCCTGGGTGGCTCAGTGGGTTAAGCCTCTGACTTCGGCTCAGGTCGTGATCCCAGGGTCCTGGGATCGAGCCCCGCATCAGGCTCTCTGCTCGGCAGGGAGCCTCCTTCCCCCTCCCCCTCTGCCTGCCTCTCTGCCTACTTGTGATCTCTCTCTCTGTCAAATAAATAAATAAAATTTTAAATTAAAAAAACAGTGTTTTAGGAAAGTTTTAGCAGAAATGGATCCTGTCCCACGTTCTCTCAGGACTTCCTGGGTTACCTGTGCCCTTTGGCATGGCCTTCGTATGCACCTTTTTCCCTCTTCCGAGTCCTTTGGGGCAAGAACAAGTGGCCTGAAGATGGAGGGCAGCCCTGAGTCCCGGCCTTACCCAGAAACTTCGCCATCTCCTCAATTCTGTTGGCACAGCACCCTCTGCTGCTTCAGGGGAAAATAAAGCTGAGCAACGGCTAAACGCTGGAACGGCAGCGAGAGCTGTCACAGATACGGATACACTGTGTCACGGATACACAGCAACATGTCGTGATTTCCTTCACTGATCACCTCCCCAGCATTTCTTACGGAAGAGCATAGTTACGGCAGGGACAGAGTTTCTCCTTTTCATCTTCGTGTTTGTTCTGTTTTGTCTGCGTTATCCTGCTATGTTCTGTCGCCTCAAGCTAAGAGTTCTGGTGATTTCTAGGTCGCAAACCCAAACAATCTTTGAAATAACTGGATGATAAGAATAAACACGTCTGCGTTAAGTTTCAGTCAAGGAGGGGAGGTTAGAGCTCTCCGGGTGCAAAGCGTCTGATGTATTTAACAGAGAACTTCGCAGACCGTAAGAAAATGCTTCTTCCTTGGCTTTATTTAAAGTATACCTATGTTCTGATTGCAATTCCAAAAGAAAGGAACGGATTTATTATTATTATTATTTTTTTTAATGTAGATCTCTGTCTCTTCACATGCACTTTCTCCTGAGTGTCTTGTTTTCCAGAGCCAGTAAGTCTTTAAAAATCAAATCAGAACCCTGGGAAATGTAATTTATTTCCTATGACCTCTTAAGCAGAGATGCTTTAAAAGCAAGATGTTCCTTTTTCCACTCTGGGTCTTTCTATTCCCAACCCCACCCCCCCCACCCCCGAGAAAACACATTTATAGTACTCTGGACAGGGAAGACTCCTAATCAGTCCCAGAAAAATCTGCTAAACAGTGGAGAGAAAAAAAAATCTATGGATAATATTAAAAAATAATATCTAGTCTAGTGCTTTATTTCAGACGAAGTTTACTACTTTGGATCAACAAAATATGATTTCTGTAACCCACGCCAGAGGCCTGCTTTATACAAACCTTACCCCTGCATTTGTTCAAGGAAAGGAGAAAATACTCTCTTGGGACCTCTTGTTGGCAAAGCCTATCTGTAGGGTCTTCTGACCTCTCTCTCTGAGTCATTCTGCACCTTCCAGGACTTTGTCTCCCAGAACACCTGCTGCCTCTCTTTCAGATTCAACTATATCAGTAGATTCCGCTCATTCACTGAAAGTTCCTAATATGTTATTAAAAAGGAGCTCTGCTACTTTGGAAAAATCAGTGGTGAGTGAAGTTTCAAACTGAAGATCAAAGTGATTACCCCTTAAAAGGGTCATGTTGGAGATGCAGTTTTGTCAGTTGCATTCCTCTTACAAACAAGAGTCCAAAGGAGAAGGAGAGAGGAGCTTCCGGTCTCCTCCATGTCTGAAATAGAGTAAAGATCTGTTCCCCTCCCAGCACCATCCTCCAAGGAATGTGCACCTGTTAAAAGACAGGAAACTTTCAGGTCCTTCCAGCTTCAGGTCTAGTTAGCATCCTCCATGGGGGTTTCCGAATGCATTGAATTTTCTTGCACTTTCACCGCCTTCTCAATACACACACAGTTTATCACACACTTGTAATCTAACTGTTCCAAGCACATTCACCGTCTCCCTTCAGTTGTCTTAAAGACAAGATTCCCAATTTCTCTTCGCTAATCGCCATAGTGCTTAGCAGAATGCAGGATACATAAAGGATGCTTTGTAAATACATAAATGGAATAATGTATACAAAGCCCTTGGCTCAATGGAAGCACATTTTTAAATGTCTCATTCATGCTTTTCCTTCTTGATGCTTTTATCAACTCCCTACTGGGCTCCTAGACATTGTCATGGACCTTGTAGAGGGGAGTAGACAGACAGCGGCAGGGTCACATTATGTAACATGGATTCCCTGGTAATACCTCTCAGGTGCCAGGCATCATGCTAGGTAACACGGATGCAAGGGTAAACCAGTCAAGAGGGTCTTTTCAAGGCATTTATATTCTAGGGAGCAACACTGATAGAAAATGGGCATTTTTGATGGACAGTGATGAAAGTATGGAGAGGGTAACCACAGGGGGTGGGACAGCTTAGAGGAAGATCATGAACCCTAATCTGGAGGAGAAAGGTGGAGAGCTTCTTAGAAGAGGTAACACGGAAAAGGGCGAGCAGAACAAGAGTCAGAGTCCACAAGTGATAGAGGAGACGGATTCCTGGCAGAGGCCCAGAAGCGAGAGGGCCGAGCGTGATGGAGCAGCGGTCCGGCTGGGCTGCGGGACGGGAAACAGCTCGGAGGGCAAGCTGGAGAGGCAGGTGGGACCGAGGTATAAGGACAAAGGACCCATTCGGGAGCCGTCTTCAGTGCCTCCGAAGACATACAACCATTCCTCGGCGCGTGAGGAAGAAATACTCCCCCTTCACTGTCTGTTCGACTTTTGACCTTTGTATAATGAAGCTCAGGAAGCAACAGCAAGGAACTAATGAATCCGTTTGCCTGAAAAGACCAACAGGATGATTAATGTGTGACCCGTGGGAAGCACGTGGAAGGAAAGATTGTGTAGAGTAATTGTTTACTTCTGTATTAGGGAACGGCTTTGCAGAGGTCACTCGGCTTATTGCTTAAGCCGGCCCAGGAAGTTAATTGAACTTCTCCCTCCTCCTCACAGCAGGCCGACCGTTTTTTTAGGTTATTTGCACAAGCACGATATCAACACGATGGTAACCAAGGGTCGACTTTCCTTGTTGTGAAGACCCTCAGACATCCACATTTCCATTTTAGGAGTAAGGGAAGGGCAAGGCACGTAGCCTATCATGAGCACACGTGTGCAAAACCAGACCCCTTGACTCCTGGTCCAGTGCTCTTTTTTTTTTTTTTTTTAAGATTTTTTATTTATTTATTTGACAGAGAGAGAGAGAGACAGAGATTACAAGTAGGAAGAGAGGCAGACAGAGAGAGAGGAGGAAGCAGGCTCCCCGCTGAGCAGAGAGCCCGATGCGGGGCTTGATCCCAGGACCCTGGGACCATGACCTGAGCCGAAGGCAGAGGCTTTAACCCACTGAGCCACCCAGGCGCTACACAGTGCATTGTGGTGTAAAAACTAATGATGTGATTAATTTGATGAAGAAAGGCATCCAAACAGGAGGAAGGAATTTTTTTTTTCAGTTTCAAACAGTCTAATTTGTCTTCTGTTATTCATCAAGATGATGTATATTACAAATATGGCAAGGAAAGCCGGACTGAGGGCAGTTAAAACCACCTGTCCGGCATTTGGCTTAAGGTGAAAACTAGCAGTTGCTCGTGTAGAAAGAACACAGAACATTTCTATTTTATGCAAAATATAAACATCAATAATGATTTTGTTAAAGAAGGTACAGGTGGCCCTTGAATAATGCAGGGATTAAGAATGCCAATCCCTGCACAGTCAAAAATCTGTGTATATTTTCTCATCCCCCCAAACTCAATTACTAACAGCCCAAGTTGACCGGAAGCCTGACCCGTAACACTTGACAATCGATGAACACATATTTTGTATATAATATGCATTACAGACTGTATTCTGACAATAAAGCAAGCCAGAGAAAAGAAAATCCTGCTAAGAAAGCAAGAAAGAGAAAATACATTCACAATCCTGTACTGTCTTTATTGAAAAATATCCATAAGTAGGTGGACCCATGCAGCTCAAACCCAAGTGTTGTTCAGGGTCAGCTGTGTGTGTGTGTATGTGTGTGTGTGTGTGTAAGCAGGGGGACGACATACTCATAAATGTATATAGACACACACATTCTTAGAAAGAAACTAGAAATAAATGGACTAGAACTGTAACCATAACAGATTTCTCTGGGATTTCAAAGTTTTTAATGATCTTTTTTTTTTTTTTCACAACATCCCAGTTCTCTAACTAATATAATGAGAAAAATGTTAGAAATATATGTTCGAAATGAATGGATGTCTAAAACTGATGAGGTACTATATGCTGCTTGAACATAATGATTAAAAAATAAAGCCAAATAATAAAGTAAAATAACATAACATAACATAACATAATATAAATGAATGGATGTGACAACTTCCTACTTTAGAAAGAACAAACACATCCTCGAGTGGTCCGGGGACCGGCCCTTCTCTGCTCTTCAGCACACCAGGTGACACTGCACGCTTCACTGTCATTGCTATTCCTGCGTCTCAGTCCATGACAAAAGACCTCGCTCCTTGTGAATGTAAATTTCAAATATGCTCTCTTCAAAAGGCCCGAACAACTTTGCATTTTTCAAAGGACTTGCTATTTACAAAGCGCCTAACTTCTACTAGAAGGGCAAGGGTGTGTGGATTCAAGTGATTCAGAACAGCTGGGATAGACCACGTGTTCCGAAGGAGGGAACCGGGCTCGGGCTGCAGGACCGGGGAAGAGCAGTAGTAGCTCCTGCGTCTTAAGGTGACTCACAGGATCCCATTCCCCACATGGGCAGCAACATCAACCTTTACAGCTCAAAGCTATACTTTAATTCTGAAATGCATAATTTCTCAAATCATGTTAGTATATTTTAATAAAGTGTTGTAGTCCACTCCCCACTCCCCCACCGTAAAGGATGCTCCTCCCGGTGCGGGAGTTGGTAAGTGTCTGACACAGCATCTAAGACGCCCCAGCACGGACTGAAGGCACCACTACCGGATGTGAGAGGGAGCGAAGAGGACGTTCTCCCGACCCGGTGGAGCACCACATGGCTGCCCTCCCGGCTGCGAGAACCAGGCTGTGGGAAGCTCATCTCTCGGGTACCACAGTGTGTGCCCTCCTGCTCAGCGTCTTGAGTTCCATTTCTAATAATAATACCGGCTTCTGTGGCGGAAATGCCTAGGTTAGCTCACAGAAGGACTGGTTAAATACCCTTGGAAGAAAGTCGCCGAATGACGACAAGCCGGGATGACTGCTTTCAGCACGTTCTAGAAAGTAACACTTCGACTTCAGAGGAGACCACAAGTCAGTCCTTCAATTCCTTATTTTTGCCCCACCTTGTGGCCTTGCCGAGGGACGGTTTTTCAACACATCTGAGGTCGTCCAACTTGGGATAATTGGGGTGAGCAAAAATCAAACGTATTATCTATGGAACTGGAAAAAAAATAATGTAAAAAGCAATTTTGATTTCAAGATGTTTAAAAAAGCTGGAGACAGGCCAATGGATAGCAGAGACCGGGAGAGAAACTCTGGCTCAGCGCCGTGTGTTGGGCTGAAATGACATTGGGTTTTCCTTTTCACTGGGGGGCTGCACACCTTGGACAAGGCAGTTCTCCTGGACAGAAAAGTAGCATGGCCTTGACTGTCCTGATGAAACAGAGCAGGGTTATGCTGGGCTCTGGGGACACACAACAAAATCTATCCACTACCCAGAGCCCCAGTGTTTTCATTGAATTGCAAAGCCCATCCTATAACCCTTGTTCAGAACTGTCCCAGGGTTTCCCATCACACAAAGAATAAAATCCCAACTTCTACTTGACCATCATGCCCTTCATGAGCTACCCCTGACTTCTGCGGGGACATTCTATTCACCAGCCTCATGGCCCTTTTTAAGTTTTGTAACTCACCATGCTTCTTCCTTCCCCGGGACCTTGTACATACATTTGTCCCAGACCAGACGCTGTCCCCAGATCTTCACATAGCTGGTTCCTCCTTGCGTTCAAAGTCTTTACTCAGGCAAAGTCTTTACTTCGGCAAGACTAAGCACCCAGTAGAAATCAGCAGGCACTCTCCTGGGTATCATAGCTTCTTCTTCTTATTCTTCTTCTTCTTTTTTTTTTAAAATAGTACCTCTCCTGCTAGCTTGGTTGTGTGCTTCATTTTAGCTGTCTTGCTACAGTGTATATTACTAGAGGATAAGTCTCCCCCGTCTTGTTCACCAGGTCATTTCTAGCCTCTGAAGAAGTACTTAGCACATAATAGGAATCTAATAAATCTTGGTTGAATGAATGAATGAATGGCACAGTCTTTTCCTTTGAGCACCTTTGGTCAATAGAACCGAGGAAGGTGCAAACAGAGTTATATCCAGCGTGATCTAGAGGCACAGAAGAGGTGCCTTTCACCCAGCGAGGGGTTTGGGAAGCCTGGGCAGAGGAGAGGAATTCCAGGTGGCCAGAATTAGTTAAATGAACTCCATGTTGCAAGTAGAGGGAAGAGCGTGAACTAAGAGTGGAAACATGAAACCACAGGGATGTGAGGGCAAGTACAAGGCCGCGGAGGGCAGGAGGTCAGGAGTTCAGGAGGACGCAGCCATGCCAGACGTTCAACGGAAAAGGTAAGATCTTCCACGGAGCCAAGATGATTAGAGGGGGTAAGAGCTAGCCAGACCTGAAGCGAGGATTAAGCATCAGTATTATTTAGTTTTATTACCCTGTTGCTTCTTATTCCTGGATGGGGGAAGACACTCACTGAGGTATACATTCGGCAAAACCAGACATCATTGAGGAAGAAACTCGATGTGCTTTATTTCTAACAAAGTTGTATAACACTTCTGTTGGCTTTTCTGATTTTTCTCCAAACCTCTTCTACCTGCACTGCGTCAGCGGCAAAGTATATCCCAACGCTAATTTTCCTCAGAAATTAAGTGGTCATATACTCTGGTCAGATCTGTCCTTACGGGACTGACAGTCTCCTGCACTGCATTTCATGCCCGCACGGATAGAAGGCTCGCAAGCAGCATGATTCAACACTGTGCCTTTTCTGCACCCTGGAAAAGTTGCCAAACATTTTACAAAGAATGGGCACATGAATAGGATATCAGATAGAACTTTTGTTGAAACAAGTTCTTTTTTCTTTGCATTCCATTCGAAACAACAAAACCAAAAAGTCAACCCGTCATATATTATATAAAAATTATTCACAAAATGTTTGCCTTGTTTGAGGGCATTAGCAACAAGCTCCTTGTCTCCCTCCCCCCACCATTCTTCTCATTCATGAAAACGATGATTCACACCCATGCCCTGCGGAGAGTGGGGCAGTGGTGGTTCGGAGACAGCCCACCTCTCCTGCTCATGTGGGAAAACAGCCCTACAGTGAATCAAGTTCATTGAGCAAACTAGGAGAAAATATTTGCCTGGCAATCCAGCACGCCTCTCTCTGTGCTTGTCCAGACAGAACTAGGGTGGACTTAACATTTTTTTCCTTTTTGTCAGAAATGCGTGTTTAAATTGTGTATTTTCACAAAAGAGTGTCCGTCGGTGGGGATTTTCAAGCTACAGGATTGGCGTCATCACAGTTGAAACAGACACGAAGGGGGCTGATCATGTGTTCCACACTTAGCAACTGTATATTAGTTCTCTAGAAAACGGAAATGGTCCAATAATATTTACACGTGTTAGGCCTGGAAGGAGTCCACCATGCTGATAAACTTTGATTTGTTGGAAAAGGCATCTTAAAAAAAAAAAAAAGTGGCAGGAGGAAGCCTACGTGATCAGTGGTCAAGAAGGCAGCCAGGGGCGCCTGGGTGGCTCAGTGGGTTAAAGCCTCTGCCTTCAGCTCAGGTCGTGATCCAGGGGTCCTCGGATCGAGTCCCGCATCGGGCTCTCTGCTCAGCAGGGAGCCTACTTCCTCCTCTCTCTCTGCCTACTTGTGATCTCTGTCAAATTAAAAAAGAAAAAATCTTAAAAAAAAAAAAAAGAAAAGAAATGGAAGCCAGGCTCAAGAGTTTAATGCATCAAAACGGCCTTCGGTGAGGTAGCATGGAGGGAATGTTCCATAGACCAGAAAGTGAGAGCAGTCTAGCACACACAACCGAAGCATGAGACCCCTGCTCTCCTCCCATCATCTCCTCCAAGGGAAACCATAGCACTGAGGAGCTCAATGGTTTTTTGTTTGTTTCATAGCTCTTTTCTGTCACGCCACAAGAGAAAGATCCATATCTGAACAGCCCGGAACACGTGTTTGTGACGACAGCTACGCTGGGAAGATCCTGGACAAAAGTGATGGTGCACGTGAAGAGTTAAGACGAGAAAGAAAGTTCCTGTGGAAGAGAAGCACCCAGCCCACGGCAATGCTTTGAGGCTCTGGAAATGGAGGAGACCCAGTTGAGAGCACTGAGTTGTGGGAATCATAGGCTGTCCTTGTAGTCAAAGGAAAGAAGACCTACAAAGACATAACAATGAGTGCAGCTGAAGCGGATGGGATCAGAGAATGTATGAATAATCAATATCTGGCAGAGGAGAGGATGAGATAGTGTCTAAGATAGAACATGCTTTGGAGAAAATGACAAGTACATGCAGGGAAATGGAAGAGCGCAGCGAAGCCGTACATGGCAGCTCATCTGGAGGGCATAATAAAGAAGGTAGAATGACGAAAGTCTAATGAATAAAAATCATTACTGTCAGATAAGTTAAAGAGTCTTTGAAAGTGAGGCAGTCTGAATTTATTGATGTTTATTAAACGGAGAGTAAGGCGATCGAAGCAGACACAATCCAGTTTCCATTTTAGGAATGCCCCTGGCGACGACTAAGCCCGAGTGGAAAGTGGGAAAGCAGAGAACCCCTGCAGAGAAACGGGAGTGGGTGGCTGCCGGGTGAAAATGAAGCATGGTTCCCATTTTCCAGACCAGATTACAAAAGCAGCCTCTCCCAGGGTGGTCAGGTCTGGCCAAGCTGAGCAGCACTGATAAACCTCATGTATCTCTGAAAAGTTCTGGGCTCGGGGAGGGTTTACAATCAAGGGCAGAAAGGTCATACGGTTGGTGCGGGCGGTTTCTCATGTTCACAGATACACTATCTAAGGAGGCAGGTCAGCCGTCATCACAGGAGACAGACGGCGCGAGGTCATGAAACCGTGTGAGTGCCAAGAATGCCCAGGGACCGCGCTCCTTACTTTGGCCTCGGTTCTTCTTCTATGAACCGGTGTGTGTGTCTTCAAGCTATCCTCAAAGCAACTCATCACCAGCAAGCAGGGCTGGACTTTGGAAGTCACCTGGGCTAACGTCTATTCCACAAGTGGGAAAAAAAAAAAAAAAAAAGAAAGAAAAAGAGAAACAGAACACGGAACACAGTCTGTCTTTGACAGAGAGGCTAGTGACAGGGCCATTTCCATAAGGTAAGAAGCGGCCCGTTCAGTCATGCCTATTGTTTTCTCCAGTGTTTTGCCACTTTATGCCATTGCCACTTTTACTTCAGATCAATCTGTCTCACACGCAGCGCAGGGAGAGACAAATGCTTCTGACCCACACAGGAAGGATGACTGCTCCGACGGGGGAGAGGTGTGGCCGCCTGCGTTCTCTTTGCTGACTCACTTGCACGTTCTGACTATACACATTCCAGAAAATGCCCCAGGCCCCAGATTTCCAGGTGAACCACCCTTTTCCCATTTCTCATTGGCCACGTGGACACTTTTGATTTGAACAAGGAGTGGTCCTTTGTACGTGAGACAGGTTGGGCCCGCTCTCTGGTTTTCCTCTCGAGGATAAAGAGGGTCTCCTTTAGACATTATTTCCATGGAGTGGTTTCCTTTTGCCATGATTTATCAATGGATTCCACAAGGGGAAGTTGAGCACATATGGGCAGGTTAAGATACTTTTAAAGAAACCAGAAACATGCCCTGGGAGGAGCATAACAAAAAAGCCCCTCAAAGCCTTATGACATCTGCACAACTCTTTAACTGGGAGGTGGGAATAATGTTTTGTTTTTTTTTTTTTTTTAATGTCTCAAAAGCCTCCCCTTATTAAAAATCTAGTAGGGATTAAAATTTCAATTAAATTGAAGCCCTAAGAGAAAAAGAATGCTCTAGAATAGACTTGATAAAACCATAGACCATGAGTCTTGTGGATGTGGTCCTTCAATTAATAAAATCTTCTTTGGCAACACTCCTAATTGATTAATTGATTGATTGATTGATGAATATTTGCTCCTGCAAAAACATTCTTCTGAAAATTAAGAAGCTCACAAAATTAGGATCAGCCTCAGTCCTCCTTTTCCTATCACTGCTAAAACATCTTTATCCTACTTCTTACCTCAACCTTACATAGAGTCAAGGCCTTCCAGAGGCAGAGACACAGAATTAAATGAAGAGAGGAGGAAAAGCATTATAATGTATTTGCGGTCATACTCTTTAATAAACCATGGTGTCGTTTACCCAATTCTCTGTTGTCCAGGCTCGACACAAAGCCCTGAACCCACTGATTTCAATAATGCTTTTATGGGAAGGCTAGCTGATGCCCAGCTGGTAGCAGATTCAAAAAGGGAGTTCTGATTTAATGAACTTGCATGTTTCCTTAGGGCCCATTTGAATGCTAACAAGTAGTTAAATTCTTTCCCTATGCAACAAATCATTATTTTCTTCTTAAGGAGATTTTACTCAGGGTTGATGCAAGAAAGAAATTGGCCTGATCTTTTCATTTGCCAGTTAAATGCACCTTTTCCAATAGAGAACGTGATTTGAGTCATCTCCAGTGAATTCCCACTGGCAACAAACATTTATAAAGGCATACTCTTATTACTCATTATGTCCATGTTTAAAAAGAATCTGAGATTAAATAATGAAATAGAAACTTCCTTTTGAAAAAACTTGCTAAGAACAGTTAAGGGTCATACACAACACCATGCCATTTACTCAGATTATGCTAAGAAAACAGTTACTGGATAAAAACTTGGAGCCTTAATGATGAGATTGTTTTAAATATAGAACCGAGGTGTTATACATTTGTAATGTTTCCCAACATGTCCCGTTGCATATTCTGATCGGGAAGAGCACAGATGCGGTTTGCAGAAAGGGTCACTTCTTATAACAGGTTTATCTTTTGTGTAAAGGGCTTGGTCATAGCTCATCTCCCACCTATGTGGTTACAAAGCAGAGTTTACAACTCTGAGATCTTTTTTACTCAAAAGTACCATAGACTGCCTGTCACTTTGTGAATAACCAATGAGTTACTTTCCTCAAGAAACTTACAGCTAAGGTCTTGTAAGTGTCCCTAGTGTGTAGAACAGGAGCTATTCATAGCTAAAGCTTTAACGAAATGACTATTTCAGAAAACGGCAACAGTTATTCCTGACATGATGGTATTCTTTAATCAATTACAACCTCCGCTCTGTCTGTGCTCAAATAATGCTTAGTGTTTACAGCTCACAATTTCATTTTTCACGTGTCCCCGAGGCTTCTATTTCTTCCCGTTATTTACTTACTCTGTCATGTAAAGTGTCTTCAGGGATGTGTGCGGGTAGAAAGCCTTACTTAAAGTTTTTGGTGACACTTTAAAGATTCATCTGTTGCCCTGGTGGGAGGCAGTCATAGAAGAAACCCAGAATAAATCTTGTTTTTCTCTTGATAAAGTACAACAATTATGAAGATAAAACTTTGGTTATGCTCACTCGGTTGGAATTAGCTCCTCTTTACTGGTAAGTTTTCATTTTTCTCAATCATCTTGGTTAGCTAACCTCATTGGAAGTAGTGTTAACAATCCCAGAGTGTTCAATCTCGCATCACAGCAGTTTTTCAGCTTTGTGACAGGTCCCCCAGGACTGATCCTAGTTGGAAGGCATAGGGAGCATGTATGTGGATTCTGGGTGAAATCTTTTGGCAAGAGGGTGTGGGTGAGGCTTTAAAAAGTCAGAGGAGGTATATGCCTGCCATAGATTCTCTCTAAACTAGCTGGTACTTATCCTGGTCAATTATTTCTATCTTCTTCGTCATTCAGAATGATTCAGTTTGAACCTTATTCTTCCCTTGTCATCTAACTACTGAAAAATAATTGCTTCAGGGAATTAACTTAATATTTTTTCCTTCCTTGTATATGTCTGCAATGTCACATCTTCTGTCCAATAACTGTTCCTCTACTTTGACTTTTTAAATGGGGCTGATTTACTATAAGGTTACTTTCTAGAGGGGTTGTCTTTACTAATTAATTTGGTTAATATGCAAATATATTGGATATAAAGTCTTATTTTTCGGGTTTATTTCTCCACAGGAGTCAAATTTATCTTCAATCTCCAACTTCATGTGAGATCTATGTCCAAGATCTTTCTAGAGTGAACATGTTTGTTTTGTTGTTTATAGTTCTTAGGGAAAAAGTGGCTCCAAGGATTTTTCATCAAGAAGAACCTCCTGCTAATCTCTTTGTATGGAAGGTTAATTTGTATAGAAAGGAAATACAATTCTGAGTGACTGATACATAACCTCTTGTTAAAATGCGAAGAACTATGGTAACTCTGGGAGATGAGAATTTGCTAATCCTCAGCATACAATTGAAATGGTATCATCTCCATAGAACAGTTTTGAAAAATAGGGTTCAGAAGATGAAAGCTGGGGCACCTGGGTGGTATCTGCCTTCGGCTCAGGTCATGATCCCAGGGTCCTGGGATGGTGCCCCACGTCAGGCTCCCTGCTCAGCCGAGAGCCTGCTTCTCTCTCTCCCTCTGCCTGCCACCTGCCATCACACCCCCCTGCTCCTGCTCTCTTTCTTGCTCTATCTCAAATAAATAGATAAAATCTAATAAATACATATATAATTATATATATAATTATATTATTACATTATATTATTACATTATATTATTATATATATTATTTATATATATAATTTTATAAAATCTTATATATATATATACACATATGTATATATGTGTATATATATATATAATATTTCCCCCCCCCAAAGAAGAGATGAAGGGAAGACAGAAGAGTAAGAACTGTAAGCAAGCTCCCTCTGACTCTTGAGTCAATTCTGCAAGGCCTTGATTCAGTACCACTCCAACTTAAGTTGAAAATTCTTTGCTTAATAGATTTTCCAAATTGGAGATGTCTTGCAGCTTCATTTAATGCCAAGATAATTTTAGAGAATAGTACTATGTAAATCAGCAAATGAAAAATAATTGCAGAAACAACTACACGTGGAAACACCAATTAACCAATAAATTCACTTAATTAGTCTTAATAGTTTCTTTTGCTCTTTAAGATGCTATTTAATACTTTAATGCTATTGTATGTGCATTGCATATTTTAAAACATTTTATTTAAATGATGTCCTTATAGATTAACTAACGGTCCTATTCGCTTAAAAACAAATCATGAATTACTTCACTTTCCAGTAGTACCGTTTGCAAAGTATTCTAATTACTTTGCAGGTGACTGCCTAAGGAATGAATGATTGCTTCTTACAAAAATAATAATGCAATGTGATTAATCCTAAATGGAGAGAATTGTATGGGTCTACTAGGCTTTGCCCTTTCCAGTAGTTTTTGTAGCTATGATTTGGAATTGACTAGATCTGTATTATCCCTTCCACTACCCATGCTACAAAGGGAAATGTGGCCTGCGGTGGTCTTAAGATGGGCTTTTTGGCTGCAGAAGGATGCGGAGATAGCCGCAGGGAACAGGAGATCATTACAGAACTTGACTCCCATTTCTGCCTGGCTGTCTGCAACTGAGATAAACAGCTCCAGGCAATGGTGCTTGGAATCCCTGGGAAGGAGCTAAGAAGGCAGCAGCAGCAGGGCAAGCCACCTAAGTGAGCAAGTACTGTCTTCACTCAACACCTAGTTGCTGCCTTTCAATACACTCCCCTGGCATTTTGACTTAGATAACTAATTATATATAATCCCCAGACACCAGGCCTGGCCTCTGCTTGGAACAAACTGCATTGATAGATCCACTATGTAAATGACCCTAGGCAGAAAGCAGTACCATACGAATTCCTTTTATGATCTTACTCAGACCTGAAGGGATGGCCTTTATTTACTGCCAAAATATTTTAATCAGTCACTCAATAGATCACTATGAACTTGCCTGGGTTATTCTAGGATTTGACAGGGCAATCCAGAATTTTAAAATTAAATTTTGGATAAAAATACAAAAAGTTCAAATACACAAATTAAACATAGTTTATGATTACAAAAAAAGTCTATGATTTAAAAATATGCATTAAAGGGGCACCTGGGTGGCTCAGTGGGTCAAGCCTCTGCCTTCAGCTCAGGTCATGATCTCAGGGTCCTGGGATAGAGCCCCGCATGGGGCTCCCTGCTCAGCGGGAAGCCTGTCTCCCCCCCTCTCTCTGCCTGCCTCTCTGCTTACTTGTGATCTCTGTCTGTCAAATAAATAAATAAAATCCTTTTAAAAATATGCATTAAAATCAGTCTAGAAATAAGTATTTCGAAATGTTTGTTTTGGGATGGCAGGATTTTTAGTATTTCATTTTTCTCTTTGTGTATTTTCCAAGGTTATATACCAAGCATGCATATCTTTTACATTAGAAAAAACAATGAACAGCTCAAACAATAGCAACATAGACTTTTCTTTGTATTAAAGAATGTTCTGAATGTTCCTTCCTTAAGCTACTTTTTCCTATTACATCCCCTTTCACAACAGAAATTAATATGTTAGTGTACACATCTGCACATAGATACACATGGTTTCAACATTTTACGTTCCTGCTCACAGACTTTCAACGACTGCCCGGCACAGCCAGGAAATTCGCACACAATCTGGCCATGAACTCCTTAATGTTATGCGGATCCACGGTGAGTCTGATTTACACGTCCTGCCAATGAAAGAATTGGTACAGCTTATTTCGGTGTGTATCTACACACTGGCAGTGGAAGTTGGTTAAGGGGTTATTTTCACACAAGAAAACAATCGAACCCTTTAAAATCCTTTCCAATCGCTTGTCTTTCCTGGAAACCGAAGGACCAGAATGCCATCATAATATTATGTCTTCCAACAAAATATACGAAGGACATAATCGAAGTGAATTGTACTTTGAAGATTCAGCCAGAAAGTGAAAGCCTACTTAGAAGATGTTAGATCTCTTCAGTTGTTAAATGGGAGGTTAAGGGACTACAAGAGACTCATCCTCAATCTTCTGCGCTGAGAGAAAGTGAACTTGAGCAAGAACGAGTGTAAAGAAACCAGTCCTCACCTAACTTTGAACTTTCCCCCAGCCTCTTTGGTGTGTTCACACTGCCAGTGGCCCAATTTTTTTTCTAGATGTGTTACCATGGAGCAAAGTTTCGATCCATAAAGAAAGGGCTCCTTTACCTTGACCTGTTTTATTCAGGAAATTTTTGTGTGTATAAAAAAGAAGTCATTGCCTAGTTTGGAAAAAATCTCACAAATAACTTGAAGCCTTATCAAATCTTAATTATCTTTGCTGAAAATTTTGTCTTAGGAACCACACTATCCCTGGATAATAATTTTTTTTTTCACTACAACAATCCAAGTAACATTTTAAATGATGATTTCAATACAACTGGTCGTTAAAGTAATGCTTAATAGGGGCACCTGGGTGGCTCAGTGGGTTAAAGCCTCTGCCTTCGGCTCAGGTCATGATCTCAGGGTCCTGGGATCGAGCCCCACGTCGGGCTCTGCTCAGCGGGGAGCCTGCTTCCCTTCCTCTCTCTCTGCCTGCCTCTCTGCCTACTTGTAATCTCTGTCTGTCAAATAAATAAATAAAATCTTTAAAAAAAAAAAAAAAAAAGTAATGCTTAATGACAACAATAGCAAAGAGAGGATCATAAATAACCCATTACTCTCAGAATGGTTAAAGAGTTCTTAAAAGTAGGTCTTCGTTTGGGAATGTTAAGATTTGTAGTGTTTGAGATACGTTTGAGACATAACATGATGTCGTACGTAAATAAGGTTTCAGTTCCTATGGTCGCTATTTTGGAGACCAGCCCAGTTTCAGAGGAATACCAGTAGAATACCATTTCTTACTAGAAAACATAGCAGTTATGAGAAAAACAAAGAATTAAGGATTTACAAAGAACTAGAAATAGTTCTTAAATGATCCAAGTCTACCCAGAGCCTCTGCCGGCAGTAATTGGATTTGGCTGACTAGTGCTGAGAGCAGAGCAAACAGATGTGAGGTGATCGAGCAGAACTTGCTCTTCTCAGTTTAAACAACCCATTATGAGAGGATAATGATGTGTGCAACTGGTAGTCACTGGAAACATTTTCAATTCAGACCAAGTAATAAGACAAAGATGCTAATATATTTGATTCTACACAGGGTTGGAATCTAGTTGCTAAAAAGTTATTTTCAAACAATGATGGACCAGGTGTGCCTCGATAAATCAGATTTTTAGGACCTTTGGAGATAATTTAATGATGAGGTTTTTTTTACCCCCCTTGTATAAATTATGACCAGACTCTAGTTTTCTCATAAATAAGATTGATGGCTCTTTGCAATCTGGCTACCAGGAACAGCCAGGATGCATTTTAAAAATCTTAATTACTAGTTTGGAATATTCATGCAATTGTTGAAAATGCCTTTTCCTAGAAATGGACCAAGTGATGATGTCAAAGTTAAACATGTCTTAACTTTTTATTAAAATCACGTAAAATCACTGTCTGGGTATCCTGTGACTAGTGTAACAAATTACTACAAAGTGGGTGGCTTAAAACAACAGAAATGTTGAGCTGGTATCTGACCAAAAAAGCAAAACAAAACAAAACAAAACAAAACAAAAAAACCACCAAAAAACAAACCAAACCCAGAAATGTATTGTCTCACAGCTCTGAAGAGAAGTCAGAAATCAAGATGAGGCAGAACCACTCCACCTGAGCTCTAAGGGGAGCATCAGTCCCTTATCTCTAGTTTCTGGTGGCGCTGGTATTCCTTGGCTTGTGATCATGCTATCATTCCTTTTTATTCTGTCTTCACATCACCTTCACTTCTCTGCGTCTGTCTCTAAATTCTCTGTTTCTTTTATAAGGATACAAGTGATTGCATCTAGGGTCCACTTGGGTAATCCAGGCTAAGGGTCTCCTCTTAAGTTCTGTAACGTAATCACATCTTATGCCATATCAGGTCACACACATGGGGTCCAGGGATTTGATACGGATGCCCTTTGGAAGGCCATGTTCTGCCTTACCCCACTGCCTTCATTCCATTGTTCCCGAATATTTGTTAGAGTCACGCCCAACTCAACGTGCTCGTGAATGTCTCTCAACAGAGTGTGCAATATATTGTCTTGGATTCCATTCAGTGTCTTCTGTTCTACTATTTACCATTTGAGTTCTGGCATTTTCGTTTCTCAAGTATTTTACTTGTGGCTCTTACTAAGGAGAAAGCAAGGAAGAATGGATGGAAGAGGGAAGGAGGGAAGAAGACGGGCAGGGGAGGAGGGGGAGGAGAGATGGAGTGGGAGTACGGTGAGAAGGAAAGACACCAGTTCGCTATGCCGACTGAGACAACCGAATCAGACGTAGCGTCATAATCAGTCATGATTGTTGAGATATCCCAAATCACGAGTTTGGGTTTTTGTTTTGCTTTGTTTTCATTGGTTATGTATGTAGGGTCCATGATGTATGGTTTTCTTCACATCAACAACCACAGAGTTCAAGTCACTGGCATTTACCACCAGCAGACAGGGCATCTATAAATGTAGTATTTGTAGTAAAATTCAGCATAAGTGGAATAATCAGTTTTATTTAATCTTTTGGAAGAGTGGAATAGATTGATTTTCACTTGGTTGTCTTTTTTTTTTTTTAAGACTTTATTGATTTATTTGACAGAGAGAGAGAGAGATCACCATAGGCAGAGAGGCAGGCAGAGAGAGAGAGGGGGAAGCAGGCTCCCTGCTGAGCAGGGAGCCCGATGCGGGGCTCGATCCCAGGACCCTGGGATCATGACCTGAGTCAAAGGCAGAGGCTTAACCCACTGAGCCATCCAGGTGCCCCTCACTTGGTTGTCTTGCTCTGAGTTTTATTGATATTAATAAAATAAGTAGTTTAAAGAAGATAATAAAAATTAGAAATCAAGTCTATTCATTTTTGTAGAGGGTTTGGGGGGCAACGGTGTTCCTCTTCCCCCCTTTTATAAGGCATAGATGCTATTGCTGATACTTAAAGCCTGGGATTGAATTGGTTATAACAGAGGATACCAGTTTCTCTTAGTCTGTAATGAAGAGCTGTCTCACTGAGAGCTTGTGCTATAAACGTCTATAATGGGCGCTGCCAGGAAGCCTCTCGGCGACAGTGAATAGGTATGCTCGTTTTCTACTCTATATTTTTCAATTGCTGTTCGTCTTAAATCATTTGCCATATAGGACCAAGCGCAGATACAAATTTAAGAAGAACTGTTTACTTCAGAATTAATTGGCTGAAGAGGTCACACTGATTCAACCACTATATTTGAGACTTCTCAAATCTATATCAAGATGGTTTATAAACAGGGGTGCCTGGGTGGCTCAGTGGGTTTAGCATCTGATCCCGGGGTCCTGGGATGGGGAGTCCTGCACCGGGCTCCTTGCTCAGTGCAGCGCCTGCTTCTCCCTCTCTGTCCCTCCTCCCTGCTCGTGCACACGCTCTCTCTCTCTCTTGCTTTGCACTCTCTCTCAAATAAATAAATAAACTCTTTTTAAAAAAAGATGGTTTATAAGCAAGCAAGAATTGAAAGTCTTATCTATTTGATAGTCTATAAAAGTCTGAGGGTTCCAAGTCAGTCATTTCAAAGTGTGTGTCAGTAGAATACAGTGACGATTAATTTTATATGTCAGCATGACTAGGCCCAGATATCTGATCAAACACTATTCTGGGTATTTCTGTGAGGGAGTTCTTGGATGAGAATAACACAAGAGTGGGTGAGTAACGTAGAATGTTCTCCCTAAATGGATGGGCTTTGTGCCATCCGATGAAGACCTTCATAGATCAAAAAGGCTGATCTCGCCACCACCTCTCCCTGAGTAAGAGAGTATTCCTGCCCTTGAATGGGGCATCAGCTTTCCCTGCCTTCAAACCAAAACAGAAACACTCGCTCTTCCCGGGTGTAGAGCCAGCTGCCCTTCAGACTTGAACTACACGCCAGTTGTCCTGGGTCTCCCGCTTGCCAACCCCAGATCCTGGAGCTCGTCAGCCTCCATAATCGTATGAGCCAATTCCTGATAATAAACATATATCTACATCTATATCTATATCTACATGTCAATATCTGCATGTATACATACATTCGATTCTGTTTCTCTGGAAAACTCTGACTAATTCAACGACACTTTGATGTTGCTCCATAAAGTCAGGCGGAGTCTTGAGAGATCATCATCATTTAATTAGATCGCAAGACAATATCCATAGAAGTAATGAGGATAAGACGACTATTCAAAAACGAAACAAAAACACACAAAGAGAATAGAATGTTATAGTAAGCATAGTAATTAATCAATGGAAATGACGATTACGGTGGGTTTGGGCTTCTGTGAGTTGGCATCAGATGCAGGAATCTAAATTCTTCAACGTCACTTCATGTGGGCACACGCACAGAGCCACTCACGGCAACAGGGGGCTCAGTCTGAGGGTGAGGGTTATGTGGTAGAACCTGGTCCTCATTCAGGTGATTTTCTGTGCCTCAAGAGATCTCAGCATGCTGAGAAGGTGACAATGAGAAGGGAAGGGCATTCCCATCATGCATAAAATGGTATCATTGATTCCTGGATGGGTAAGCATCCTTTAGTCCTGGTCGGATTTAGAACTAAGAAGAGAAATATGTTTGTAAGAAACAAAACCCATAGTATCACATAATTTTGCATTAAAGAGTCTGTACATTTGATATTTAATGTACTTGTGATATGAAGCTATTTTGGCCAATTAGAGTAACAGTAAATTGGAATTACGATTGCAATTTATAATGTGATGAGTAAATGATTTAGACTTGTAGTTTTAAGTTGAAATCTTATTAAATTTGCATACAAATTTAAAACTTTAAAAGAACTTAACAATAATCATATTTCATATTTATAAGTATTTAATTGATGAGTTATTCACGTATTCATGAGTATCTCATTTGTTAAGTCAGACAATTTAAAGTACTTAAAAGGAAATTAAATATATTAAATTTAGAATTAAAGCTTTAGCTATTTAAAAATGTTTAACTACATTTGAAAATGAGACAAAATCATTAATCAAAGTTCCCTTAAGAGCAATTTTTAAAGCCAGCTTGACTTATAAATAGGGTAATAAAGTTTGTAAGCTGAACTCAAACTTTTAAGTACGACTATGATTTTGATTATGTAATTTCGATGGTGCCCTATCTAGTTTTAAAACCAAAGTTCCCTCTGACCAGTCTTGTCTTTGCATAATCATTGTACTCATTTGCCCTTGACAAGAATCCTGCTGTGTCCCATTGTGGAGTTGGACAAACAACGTGACTATTCTGGAGGAGCTGGAGAAGAAGCCAGCACCCAGCTCCCCAGGACCAGCAGTAAGGCAGACTTGGGGAGAAGTCAGCTGGTCTCTTCCTGCCTAGGCTCTGAGCACGTGCAGATCAGGAGTCCTTGGGGCACCTGGTTGGCTCAGTCAGTGGAGCAACAGACTCTTAATCTTGGGGTTCTAAGTTCAAACCCCGTGTTGGGTGTAGAGATTACCTAAAAAAAATCTTAAGAAAAAAAAAAAAAGGGAAATCCTTCCTTCAAGGTTAATTAAAGGGTATCAAGGCAAGGACTCAGAGGACCACTACTTTCTGAGTATCTTACAAGAAGTCATTGATGAATATGAAGTCACTAAGTTAAAAAAGTATCAGTTTTTGTTATCTGAGGTACCATCAAGAGACAGAAAGGTAAAAGGAAATAATCTGTTACTCTTGTTTCCAACAGAAATTCAGAGAATTCCAGGAGCTCTTCAAAGGGAGCATGCTGGTAAATACAGTTTATCTGTCCTCGTAGTTAAGTTTGTATTATTGAAAATTTTAGAGTTAAGGCTAATCATCAAATATCGCTATGAGGGATCTCAACTCAACATAAGTAGAGATCTTTCACCTTTTCCAGTAGCTCTCCATGGAGGAAATAAACAAAAACTGAAAGAGAAAAAGAAAGCAGGGAGTCACATTTTCCTTTACCGAGTGAGTGGTTCAAGCTTTTATTGGGGTCCTCCGTTTTCCTAGTATGCTCACGTCCTCATACGGACTACTCAACCCTGTGGCTTTTGGGGTGCCTCAGTGACTCAGTCCATTAAGCAGCTGCCTTCGGCTCAGGTCATGATCCCAGGGTCCTGGGATGGAGCCCTGCATTGGGCTCCTTACTCTGTGGGGAGCCTGCTTCTCCCTCTCCCTCTGCCTGCTGCTTCCCTTGCTTGTGCTCTCTCTCTCCATCAAGTAAATAAATAAAATATTAAGAAGAAGGAGGAGGAGGAGGAGGAGGAGGAGGAGGAGGAGGAGGAGGAGAAGAGAAGGAGAAGAAGGAGAAGGAGAAGAAGGAGAAGAAGGAGAAGGAGAAGGAGAAGAAGAAGAAGAAGAAGAAGAAGAAGAAGAAGAAGAAGAAGAAGAAGAATCATCATGGTTTTCAAAGACTTGCTGTGGTTCAGAGATGGTGAGAGTATGTCAAAGTAGCTTTGCCCAGTGAGGAGTGAGCAGAAGTAGAAAGATGTGACAAAGTTACTTTTGTGGATGTGAAGGGATTAGGACACCTAGAATCAGGCTATTCTCACCAATGCCATGAAAATCTCATTATTGAGTGCATAAGGAAACATGATTTCCAAACTTAAACGAAACAAAACAATGAAGTCCTTTAAGTGGAATGTTCTTTTTAAGTCAAACTTCTAAGTCTTTCTTTTCTATTTTTTTTCTTTCTTTCTTTTTTTTCTTAAGATTTTATTTTATTTATTTATTTTGACAGACAGAGATCACAAGTAGGCAGAGAGGTAGGCAGGGGGCGGGGGGAAGCAGGCTCCCCGCGGAGCAGAGAGCCCAATGCAGGGCTCGATCCCAGGACCCTGGGATCATGACCCAAGCTGAAGGCAGAGGCTTTAAGCCACTGAGCCACCCAGGCACCCCTAAGTCTTTATTTTCTAAGAATTTCTGAAACTTTATGTTTCCTAGGACAAAATAGTTGTCTCAGTCATAAACATTTTTATTGCTCAACAAGTTCTTCCCCAAAATAATGAAATAGCTCTGAGAATTACAGAACTTACTGAAAATCAGCAGCATTAAATGGACATGGTAGCCATTATGTAACCCCTCCCCCAAACTGGTGATCACTCTTAATATTGATGGCATTAACAATTTTTCTCTAAATGGCAGGTTGAGGTTAGGAATATATTGTTTGTCTGTCCGTCAAACTTTTTTGCCCTAGGTGGAATAATCATTTTGGAATCAACCATTCAGTGGCATCTGCACTCATCGAAAACGGCAATGCCTTCTTCTTTTCCTAGTGTTGTTTCCTATCACTGGTAGATGGGTGTGATCTAGCCAGAAGATGTGAACCACAAATATATGTACGATTAGTGAGATACACGTATAATATTTATGCAGGACACGCAAATATATACACTTATATGTGTAGAATATATGTGCAGTATGTACAGATATATATCTTTTCCTATATAGTTTGAATGTAACTAATTTGGGGCAGATTAGTTTTCTTTCCTAGGTTGTCAGATCTAAGTGGATCTGGGGTCCATATCTGATAAAAAACAAAATTAGCCCAGAAATAAGGAACTGACTAAAATCAAACAAATTAAACGACACTAAAAGGAACATGCTAGTCTCTAAACGAGACGAGAACCAGCTTCCGTGGTAGAGTATGGTGCATTGGGTTCTTTAACAAGAAGATTTTTTTTTTTTTAATGACCCACTTTTTCTTCCATATCCAGAGGACTGCTGTGTTCTGAGTTCCATGGACAGGTACAGCTGGTAAATGGCTGCCAGATACATCCAGGTGCTGTAATCCCACGCATACTAGCACAGGAGCATTTGGGGAGACTTGGGGAGGACAGACAGAGCCACGCAACTACAGTCCCTTTGGAGGACAGCGGATTGAGGACAGATGTCTCATCTTTAAGAAATGTTCTCTAGGTCACCGTGACTGAGACCGATTAGAGTAGAAGGCAAATCCCCAAATCTCCCGAATCCTGTGGTAACTTAATGACAAAAGTTGTACCCCTCCCTATATCCATGCCCCCCATAAGGGAACTTTGCAGCCCCTTCCCCTGCCCATGCCTGAGAGGTGGGATCCACTTCCCCCACTCTTAAATGTGGGCTCCCTTTGTAGCCTGGCTCACTTCTGTGCCTGCTTCCTCCCTCTCTCAGAACCTTGCTTTCATCACGGGAACAAACCCAGGCCAGTCTGTGGGACGATAAGGGACCCAGGGACCAGAGTGACAGCCAGCCAGCACATCCAGTCCCCCGGCTGAGCCGCCAGCTGACCGCTGAGACGTGGGAGAGCTCATCAAAGATCAGCCAAGCCTGGACCAGATCAGCAGAACCAAGTTGCTGACAGATAAGCTGTTGAGGAAGAATAAACACCCGGTATCAAAGCCACCAGCCTTTGAGGGCTATGTTGTGCAGCCATGTCCAACGAATCCAACTCACTAGCCAATGGAAATTCCAAGATGCCATGCTGAGTGCACGCACCTGTTCACCTCCATTTATCCCTTCACCTATAACATGCAGAAAGACCTCCCCAAACTACCAGTGGCCTGACGTGGTATCCCCACGACAGAAGCAGGGACAGCCTTCTGCTGGGGCAAGTGCTCGGGCTTCCCAGGGCGCTTCTGGCTAACTCGGGAGCTTTCACATTCCAGAAGAACTTCCGGCTCGGCCAACAGTGCTCCTGCATGTGTCTGTAGTCAATCAACTCGCCCTTTTTTCACTTCATTGAACTTAAAGAGCAGCCAGAGTCTGTTCAGAAGCCACTCCTGCCTACAACCATAGCAATAAACCAGACAGCTTTCTGGTTCACAGTAGAAACTCTCTTTCTAGGAAGACAACACGGTAACGGTAAAAAACACATAGAGCCGGCCGTTCAGAACCTGGCCGGGAAGACTCGAGCACACCCAGGAAACAGAAATCGGCACCCTCTACCCCAGGTAGACGGGAAACTGACGATAACTTACAGCTGCCCGATCTCAGCCCACCCTGGAGATAACATGCTTTGTGATGTTGCCCTGCCTCGTGTAGGGAAAAGAGCACTGGACTGGAAGTCAAGAGGTGTGTTTCTGTCCGTGTTCTGCCTTGTGCTGGTGTAACTGGTCGCGTCTCCTGGACGCTTTAATACAAGATCACTGCTGAGGATCCTTCTGGTTCCCTTATTTCATGCTCTCCCCGTGCTATCTGCATTTTTCGGTTTCTATCTGCGAATGAGTGTACAGAATTCAACACGATGTAGTGGGAAGACGTCTGCTCGGAGAGTCCTGAGTCCTGCCTCCGCCACCAGCGCATGGGGGGACCCTAGAGCACATTCCGCCTCTCTGCACGTCAGTTTGCCCCACTGCCAAATGGGTCGTTCATTTGGACTAAATGATCTCTGAGGTCCTTCCCGGCTTAGAATGCCGGATTAATAATGATCCAAGGATATATGTTTTATAACCTGATTTCTAAAAAGAGACTCTGACCAAGACTTCGGCACCCAGAGACTGAGCCATATTCAGGCAGTCATTTCACAGAGCCAGAGGTAAGGCAGTATTTTTGATTTCTGATAAGGAGGATCAGTGGGCTGTTATTTGGGGAAGAGCTCCTGGTGCCAAGAGAAAGGTCATCTGCCACCAAAACTAAGTGTCTTCTCTACCATGACAGTTGTGCAACATTGTGTTACGCCCCAGGATGTTCTGGGAAGCTTGGCATTTACTATGGACATAAAATGGTGCAAGAGATGCCCAGATAATGCTTTTGGGTCAGACTGACCCTCAAATATAAGGTCCTCCACACAGTCTTTGTAACACAGAGACAGAGGAGACCGATTTTCCGGACCTCCTCACTTCCAAGAGGGTAAGACCTAGATGCTCTGTGATGGAAGGCTTTCTGAGCATGGATTTGGGGAACTGCTGGTGGATGTCACCAAGGGCTGACTATATTCACTCACACTCACAGTATTTCAAAAAGTGTGATGGAAAGTCAGCATCTGACGAGGTAGTAATATAACAATGACATATCGGAATATACAGGCATGGCCAGACTCTGGAGAAACTCTACCAGACACAAAAGTTGTCTCTGTCCTCCTCCACCCCCCATCTGCCATGCCTACTCTTTCTTTCAAAACCCTCTCAATCTTCTTATGGCTCAGACTCCCTTGCATTGGGCCCCACATGTATTTTACTACACGGTTGGGTTGCATTTCATGCTGGCTTTGGGATAATTTTTACCCACGTTCTTTAAACAAACAAAAAGCTTACTTGTTCTTTACCCTGATGAATTTATCTCTACCTTGTTTTTGGTGACAACTAAAATAATGGATGAATCCCCTTCATGTTAATGAGTTTATGTGTTAGACATAACATATAATGCCCTAATCCCAATAGGAGAAATTTAGGGCAACCTTGCCTCCTGAAGGAATTCATAAAGGATGGGGGGAAACAAAGTCCAGATATCTTTAACATCATCAATTATAAAGCAATACAAATTAAAACAACACAGTGCCATTTTTCATTTATCAGATTGACAAAGAAATTAAGCCTTGATGCTGGTAAAGGTGTCACGTAATACTAGAAATTGGCATAAGAATTTGGAATTACATACCAGGAATTTTTTTTAAGATTTTTATTTATTTATTTGACAGACAGAGATCACAAGTAGGCAGAGAGGCAGGCAGAGAGAGAAACGGGGAAGCAGGCTTCTTGGTGAGCAGAGAGCCCAATGTGGGACTCGATCCCAGGACCCTGGGATCACAACCTGAGTGGAAGGCAGAGGCTTTAACCCACCTAGCCACCCAGGTGCCCCAATACCAGGAACTTTCAAGTAAAAGTTCAAATGCCCTTTGGCTCATTATTCCTTCCAGGACTCAACCCTAAAATCATATCGGAGGTAAGGACAGAGATTGGTATTGTATGTCTTGAACACATTACTTATGACCAAAACCACATACATTTACTGTGAAACGTATTTGTCGGTAATGGCATTTTATAGAACCATCACAAATTATGGTTTTTGATATTATGTTAAACAAAATTAACTAATATATAAATATGTATATATGCTATTTTCTCAAATGACCTACTTAAAAAATAAAACGGGGATAGGAATTTTAATAATGTTCTTCCTAGATGAATATATATTGGAAGATGGTTTTAGTTTTCTCCTTTAACCTTTTCTTTATCTACCCATTTTTAAAAATAATGAGTATAAATTATCCTTATAATCAGAAATAAAATTCCTTGAAAAGTCACAATAAAAGCAAAGAAAGTCTTCAAAGCCCAAGTGGATCAGACCTTTAAGAGCCAAGCAACCTGTTGGAGATCCTTCAATCCCAGGATGAGTGACCTGACTTTTCCACTCACATACCCTACACAAGACCATGAGCCTGAAAACTGCTTCCATGACTTGGTAAGGCCGAAGAGAAGAGAGGCCCTGAGCAAGGCACCCACCCTCCTGCCTCCCTCCCCTTTATCGGAAGCAATTAGAGAAAATTAGCTCTCCGCACAAGGAAGCCAACTGCATGGTTGGCCAGCAGGAACCACCGCGGGATGGAAAGCATGTCCCACAGGCACGCTGAACCCCTTATTGAAGGTGGATGGTAAATCTGGCCTAATGAAGACTGTGTACGCCCCTCCTATTGGCTCTCAGCCAGTCAACTCATTTAGTCTGGATCTGAGAGGGAAACAACACGCTCTTCATATTCAGAGTGGGAAGTCCTGAGTAGCTCTAAGGAAATCGCTTCTTTGGAAACCGACAGAGGGAGAGACAGAGAAAACTTACTATCTAGCCAAGGCCCTGGTTTGACATTGGGCATAGGACCATCCTTATGGGGTCCTGTGCCCAGTTACATCCATCTCGAACTTTGCAAGACTTTGAAAATTCCTCTAGCCTTGATTATCCCTGAACACTATCAACTGCAAAGTCACGTCATCGAATTCCTCGTGCGCCGGCCTCTGAGAGTGGACAGTTTGCAGGGAGGGACGTTGTTTATCTTCACTTGCACCTTCAAGTTTCAGAATATCCTTATCGTTTACCTAAGCTTTCATATCTGAAAGTGATGAATCCAGTACTTCCCAGTCATGTGCAAAAGTGTTCACCTTAAACAATTTTTTCATTGTGATAAAATACAGACAAGAATTATCATCTTGATCATTTTGAAGTGTGTAGTTCAGTGGCATTAAAAACACTCAGATCTTTCTGCAACCATCACCACCATCCATCCTCCAAACTTCTCCATCTTCCCAAACTGAATCGTCATACACATGAAACTATAACTCTGTGTCCCCCCACCCCCACTGCAGCAACTGGGAACCATCATTCTACCTTTTGTTGCTATGAATTGACCTATCCTAGGTTCCCCGTGGAAGTGGAATCATATAGTACTTGCCCTTTGGTGTCTGGCTTGTTTCACTTAGCTTAATATTTTCAAGTTGAACCAAAATTTTGAACTAACAAAATCTCTAAGCTGAATAAGCCATCAGGTTAAGTAATTCTCATGTATTTCCAGTTTCTTGCATTTTACTTTTCAAAGGTCTCTTTTGACCAGGGCTTCTTTTTTGAACAGCCAGAGTCCTACGGGGTTGGACAGTTTCTCTCACCGAGTGTGTGTTCACCCTGCCAACGGAAGTAGCAGGCAGAACTTAGATAACCACTTGGTGGGGATATTGCAGAAGTTTGAATGAGATGAGCTTAAATCTCCCGTTCTACTCTTACAACCTTGTGACTTTTACAAACGCTCTTGCTTGTTCATTCACTTATTCATCAGGGGAGTCTGTCAGCATTTACTGAGTCCCTGCTGCATGTAAAGGACGGAAGTTGATGTAATGTGGTGACTGATGATATTGACTTGGCTGCCGACCTCCCCCGTAGAATCAGGAGCTTGGGCACTGCTCTGACAGACTCACTTTTGCTCTCAATCAGCTGGCACTGGCGAATAGACCCGGGGAGGACTGCCAGTCACCTACATGGCTGAGTGGAGACTTTGGCTTCTGATAGAGGTTCCTTGCTTATGCTATTCTATATATCAGCCGGGAAAACACGACAGGCTCCAGTGCCAGTCTGGGTGCTAAGGATTCCTACTGAAAACTGGTATTACCCAAGATATGATCTAGAAATATTAAGAACCTTTGGAATTTGAATAGGAGTGCACAAATTATTTCTTTGCCACTGATTTAACACTGTGATCTGGGGCAAGTCACTTAAACTTTCTGAGCCTCAATTTTCATCAGGAAAATGGGAATAATTAATACCCATGCCACAGACCACTTGTAGGAATAAAATGAGTTAGTGCATAAAAATTGACTTGCAAAGGGGTTCATACATGGAAGCCATTAAAATGTAGGGCCTTGCTCAGAATCTTCCTCAAAGACACCTGTCTTCACAATTCACACACAGCTCTGCCACAGGCCAGGCCTATACCTGCAAGCACTGAAATCAAGTTGGGGCACCTCCCTGGCTCCTTTAGGATTGTTGATGGGGGACAGGGAAAGTCAGCTTCAGAAAGGCCATCATGTTAGTGTGACAGAGAGAACGGTTGCTTTATCCATCTAATAAACTTGAAAGTGTAAAAAGAGGTTAAATCCAAAGAAAACACCTTCTCATGGGAATTGGGAATCAGATCTGAGTATTTCTCTGGCTGGCGGATGTAATGGCGCAGAACGGGGTCTTCGAGTCCCAGGACCATGGACTTCAGTGGCCACCTGCCCTGGGGTGGGCAGTGAGGGGGTAGGCTGGTCCAAGGAGGGACTCCTATAACCCCAGGAAGCAGGGTGGAGCTTGGCAACCCACAGAGAACAGTTTCTGTCTGGGCAAAATCTACCAGTGAAAGCCAGTGGAAGGGAGACAGGCTGTTCCAGTAAGGGTAAGGGAGTGGCTCTGAGTGGTCTGTGGGGATGTGCCCACACACGGGATTCTTCCTGACCAAAGCCTGTGGGTAGTGCACTCATGCAGCAGGCAGAGTGGCAAATGCTGACAGGCTTTCTGAGAATGGCGGGGTGTTTGTCTTCAACATCCCAAAATGGAAATCATGTCACTAATTAGAAACGACGCCCACAAGACCATGTCTGGAACAGGTCTGGATTCTCAAAAGTGAGCGCAAGTGGGGAGTGAACGCTGGTTCTTCATTTTAGTTGCTTTAGGTGGGGCTTGAGTTGCATTTTCAACACACACACGATAGTGCTATCTTTTTTTTTTTTTTTTTTTGGTCTTGTTTTCTTGAATAATTGGGTTTTCTCAATTTGTTCCTAAATATCTTTATTGTCTACCTTTTCATTAATTTTTTTCCCTACAACTTAATAGTTAAGCTGTTGTTTCTGTTTATGTATTAGAACGTCTGCCCCCCCTTCTCACGACAAGGGGGAAGGTTCATACATATTCATTCTTCTCGATTATTGAATGCCATGATAAATATTAATCCAGGCCCTCTGAGGAGCAGATTCTTAAGTGGGATAAAATGCGCAAGGATTTTTATTAGGGAAATGTCTTAAGAGAAAATATTGAGGGAACTGGGAAAGGCTGGAGGAGCCTCTGGACCGAGATGCTAGTCTGACCCTGGCCGAGGGAGGTGGGGGGAGGCAGGAGGTTAGGCCAAAGTGTCTTAGATGCTGTGCTGTGGAGGCAAGGCTTGGGTAGGATGTGGGGGTCACTGGCTGGGGGCAGCCTCTGGGAAGGACGATGGCCCAGGGCAAACGCTGTGACAGAGTCCAGAGCACACATTTTGGGTTGAGAGATTACATGCTCTGTAGTTGGAAATCTTATGGTTACTGGAGTAGGAGGGCTTCTCAAATTTGGCACTAGGACTGGAGAACTCTGTGGCGGCAGCTGTTCTGTGCATAGAGGAAGATTAGCAGCATCTCTGGCTCCTACCCACGAGCTACCGAAGCACCTTCCCCAGTCCTGACAATCGAGATGTCTACAAGTATGGTCAAATGTCCCATAGGGGTCAAAATCACTTCTAGTCGAAAAACACTAGACTAGGGGAATCTAAGCAAATTTTGGAAAAATTCTCAGGGATATGATAAAACCAGAGGGAAGGGTAAAATATAAATGTTTTGAATTATATGATTATTGAGAAAAAAAACTCAGGTATGGAATTCTAGGTAAGCAAGACTCCCCCACTATAATCACCCACCACTGCCTGGATATTAGCTTCTATTCCAGGTGAAGTTTCTTGTCCTGAGATGAACTTATAGTCAAATGTCTTACCCTGCAAGATGGGATTGGGAGGGAGACAAACCATAAGAGACTCTTAATTTCACAAAACAAACTGAGGGTTGCTGGGGGGAGGGGGGTAGGGATAGGGTGGCTGGGTGATGGACATTGGGGAAGGTGTGTGCTATGGTGAGTGCTGTGAAGTGTGTAAGCCTGACGATTCACAGACCTGTACCCCTGGGGCTAATAATACATTAAATGTTAATAAAAATTTTAAAAAAATGTCTTATCCTCAGCTTAAAGATGCAAAAACAAAGCTGACAAAATTAAATAGGTGCCTTTCTAGTTCTATGTGTCACACTGTAAGGCGAGCACACGCCATGCTGACTTTTTTGGAGATGGATAAAAATACCTCATCTGCAGTAGGTATGGACATGACAATGACAGGATACGGTGACCTCACCTTTAACTCACTAGCAACACATGTGTCAGGAGCAGAACTTAAATTCAGGAACAAGGCAGATGAGATCCCAGAATCAAGCATCTCAGCCTTGATCTTCACCAAATCATCTAACAGCCTTTGACCTGCCGGCTTCTGCAAGGTCACAGGTTAACATCTGATAGGGGCCTTCACCCGGAGGGCACGGCCGATCCCCACATTCCCTTGAGGTGGCACTGGGTGTGGCCGCCTGAGCGTGCACTGGGTCCCAACACAGCTGTATCTCACCTGGACCTCTCGACCCATTCCCCCCCGCCCCCGACCCACACATACACACGGCAGCCAAAGTGGCTTCTCTGAAATAAGTCAGACTCTCCTTCCCTTTCCTTTTTTTTTTTTTTTTTTAATTTATTTATTTGACACGAGAGAGAGAGACCACAAGTAGGCAGAGGCAGGCAGAGAGAGAGAGAGGGGGAAGCAGGCTCCCTGCTGAGCAGAGAGCCCAATGCCGGGCTCCATCCCAGGACCCCGAGACCATGACCTGAGCTGAAGGCAGAGGTCCACCCCTCTGAGCCACCCAGGCGCCCCTCTCCTTCCCTTTTACTTAAAAGCTTCCCAGGCCTCCCGGATCCTCCTAGGGAAGACAGAATTCTTACTGAGGCCGAGAAGGCCCACGTCCTACCCTGAGCTCGGTCTGGAGGCCAGCGGCGGCGGCGGCAAGGACATCAGCGGGGAGTGTGCTAGAAAACCCCTCTCAGGGCCTGTCCCACACTTACTAAATCACGGTCAGCACTGGAATAAGCTCCTTGGAGGACTGGTACCAACAGTGGGTTGGAGAAGCTCCGTTCTCATGCTCTGACCCGCAGTAACCTCTCCCTGCCCTCTCCCCTGGCCCCCTCTTCCCTAGCTATTTTGGGGCTCTTGGGGACATTCATCCAGCCATGATCCAGCCTCAGGCTTCTGCTCTTCCGCTGGCTCTCTCACTTCCTTCGGGTGCCTGCTCAGATGTCACCGGGCTCGGAGGGCTCTCTGGACCGCCGTAGCTAAGGCCCTTCGGAGCTCCCCGCCCTGCTCTGCTCAGGGCCTTCTTTAATCCAGCGCACTCGTCTCCACTTGCCACGGTCTATACTGGCATATACCCTTATTGTCTGTCTCCAGGCCCACGAGAGCAGGGACTTCGGGTGTATTTTGCTCTCTGCTGGATCCCCAGACCCTGAAGCAGTGCTAGCGGCACGATGGGCTGTTAACAGGTAATCGTGGATGGAACAAGTCCCTGAATCATGCACTGTCACAGGACAGAACCCCTGCCCAGGGGGAAGGCTCTGCAGGGCTGCTTCTGATCGCCTCTCGCTGGCCCGGCTGCCTCGTCGGATGTGGTGTGACGCTGTCTTCAAACAGGCCAGAAATGAACTGGGACCCAAGGCAAGTCTCTGGCTGTGGGGCAGATTTTCTGCTCAGTAGGACAAGCCAGATCAAGTGGAGGATATGGGGAACAAAGCACGGAGTTGCCGCTCCCCTTCTGGCACATGGGACCATCAGCCTGTGCATTTCATTTAGACGATGTTTTTTTGGAAAGAGAAATGGTCAACGTTTCCAAAATGTACGTGATTTTTTTTTTCTTTCCCAGAGAAAGATTAATCTTTACTTCTTCTAAAAAGTAACCTGTTTATACATTTGCTGGAGGATTTGTCTGGAAAAAAATTAAAATAGGAGAACTTGATTTGACACATCTGGAGCAGATAGGCATGTTTTGTTTGGCTTCCTGTCGATGTTTAAATTGGGGTTAAGAGGGGGAAGATGGTAAAACTGTCTGAAGACTCAGGTGGCTGGGAAAAGACTAGCAGGGAATGTGGGGGAAAAAAAAAAAGAAGAAGCCAAATAAAATGTAGCAGGCTGACTCATTGAAAGTCTTTCACTCTCTTGCACAGTCAAAGCTACATTTTAAATGTTAATAGGAAAGAAGAAACTAAGGCACAATGACAAAACTATGAGCTTCTATGTTCATATACCATTTCACGTATATGAACATTCTGCTCCCATCTATTCTTGGGTCTCCCGAAGCCTAAGACAGTAGATCCTGGAGAACCACTAGAGAGAAGAAAACTTTCTCCCACCCCCTCGATACTCTCCTTAACTTCTCAATCTCCTTTCTTTCTTTCTCTCTTTCATATTTTTTAAAAAGATTTTATTTATTTATTTGACAGAGAGAGAGATCTCAAGTAGACAGAGAGGTGGACAAAGAGAGAGGGGGGAAGCAGGCTCCCAACTGAGCAGAGAGCTCAACGTGGGGCTCTATCCCGGAACCCTGAGATCATGACCTGAGCCGAAGGCAGAGGCTTAACCCACTGAGCCACCCAGGAGCCCCTCTTTCTTTCATATTTTGTTTATATATTTATTTGACAGAGAGAGAGCAAGAGCAGGAACACAAGCAGGGGGAATGGGAGAGGGAGAGGCAGGTTCCCGCCAAGCAGGGAGCCTGATGTGGGGCTCGATCCCAGGACCCTGGGATCATGACCGGAGCGGAAGGCAGACTCCTAACCCACTGAGCCACCCAGGTGCCCCTTAACCTCTCAATTTCAATGAAAACTCTTCCCAGGAAGTGTGGGTGGGTTGTGGATGCAGCCAGGGACAAGAGGAAGTTGCGAGCAGGGTAGAGACACAGCAGCTGTGAAAATTTTGGAGCTACATGGAATAGAACTGTATGGTGAGAAGAGGGTATAGGAACCAGTAGGATGCTCTTGGATCCTTGCATATCCTTAGTTACTGAAGCACAAAGGGATTATCTAGTGACCCCTGTCATTGTCTTTATTCATGTTTCCTGGTTTCCTGTCTGGGATTGATTATCTTTTTCTTCCCCTCCTCCCCCAAACCTCCCACTCTCTCACTCCCCCCAAACTCTGCTTTTTTTCCCAGCAATATAAACAAATTGTAGGCATTTTCTGTTCAACTGTAAGGGATATTTGTTAAAAAAAAAAAAAAAAGGAAACATATTGCATGGAGGACGGGGTGTGGTACATAAACAATGAATATTGGAACATTGAAAAAATAAATTTTTTTTTAAAAAAAGAAGAAATTGATATACCACTTTAATGGGTAAAAAGGTTTTAAAATAAATAAATAATTAATTAAATAATTAAATATTTAAGTGGAAACAAAGACACGAATCCCCTCAATTTCTGGAGGAACAATGCTTAATTTTCACACACCAGGTTACCAGGAATGGGCACTGTTCTGGGGAGAGGAGATCACTTTGGATAGAAACTGTGGATCACCTCTTACATATTAGAAAAATGCCAATGGGAACGAGTTTACTAGCCAACAACTCCAACACAATTCTGTTAGTAACTTTGAAAAAACATCAATCTTTAAAAATGTTTCTCATTTCAGGTTTCCAACCTACCACAAACTACTTAAAAAGCAACTTTCTCATAATTACCCATTTTTAGGAATAAACTGCAATGATTAGGAATTCCAAATCAATCGATATTGCATCTCAAGATGCCACTTTTTAAAATGTATCCAGTGATTCTACTGTAGCACCTGATTTTTAAATCTCTCAAACCTTGCTTTAATTAAGCACCAAACAAACAAAAGTAACAGTTCTCTGCAATTATGTAAGAATATTTCTGCAGTTTACTTACTCTACCCCCACCTTAAAATCTGCTTTCTGCTTTGTTTTTTAATATTAAATGATTTTTCTGGTAACTGCAGGTAAGAATAAGTAAGTCTGGAGGGTTTACAAATAAAGGAAGTGGTACCTTTCTGCCTTTCTTTGGAAGATATCCTGGCATTTTTTTTTTTTTTTGGTTCTTTTCTGATTGTTTTTGTGCCAGAAACAATAACTGCACGTATTCCAAAATTTAGGAGGGGTTGGGAATCTCATCGCATTTTTAAATTGCTTCCAAACACTTTAAATGATGAGTTTTTGGACGAGAAAAGACAGAAAGAAAAACAAACCTCCATCTGCCCCACAACCACAAAGCACATATGCAACTCATAGCACAGGGTGTGTGCACAAATATATGAGCATGGAAATTAGCCACAAGCGGGCTGATAACACGCTTAGTCCAACGGTTCATCATCCTGCCTCTACACATTCACTCTTCGGACTTTGGCAAATTTATGGAAAAACGAACACAAATTCAGCCAACTACTTCTGGACTCTATCAACAGGTTCATTATTTTGTCAATCAAAATGCAACTCTTCAGCCCTCTGAACTTTAAAAAAATATTTCTTTCAATTGAAAGTGTGCTTATCAACCTTTTCTCCCACCAAATAATTTGATAAAAGTCCCAATAGGTGTTTCTAGTTTGGACGAAGGAAACACTGATTTATTTCACTGGGAACCACGAATATGTTGGGACTGATCTCTAAGATAACAGTTACCTGGTGAGCCACAGTCCAAAAGGTGTACTGATATTTTGATCAATAATGCATGACCCCCCTGGGGTACAGAGGCAAGGTGACCTGTAGGCCAGTTTATGAGGTAGGAGTATGCCTTCCGTGAATGCTCATCACCCCTTCTCTGAGCCCTGTGTCTGCAGCAACCCAGCACCCCTCTCTAGGTCCACGGCAGTCTTCTAAACTAAGTGTGCTCTGAGCCATCTCCTTCACCTACCTCAACTGAAAAGGTGCCTGTCTGTGAGTCATTCCCTCAGGGTCCTACTTTCTGACACTGGGCAAGGTAATAGATGCTACCAAAAATGTTACTGGCTAGTATTCAGTCCATAGGTCCCTATTCCAGGAAGAAATGGAGTTTAACCTTAGAAGCTTGGAAACACAATGCTCTAACTTGCATGAATGAACAGATGAAGTTTCTTGCTGACACTGACTTCCCAAGGCAGGCTAATGGGGAAAAATAGCCCTTTCCACAATAATGGGGAGGAAAAGCCCTTTAAATAGTGTGACTTCCTGGACTGCTTCTGTGACCAGTTAATTTGCTAGAGGGAGGTCATGCTGTGTGCATGAAACCTGTTCTGAAAATGCATGCTAGGCATTCATTGTCTCACAACCCTAGACCTTAGGTTGGTTTCAGAAAGTTCCTATGACCCCAGGAACACGAATGTAGGGTAGAGCACACATAAAGACTTACACTGACCAATTCCCTATCCTGAAGTGGCCTTCAGTCCTTGGGAGCAGACCTAGTGGTGAGTCCACTCCAAGGTCCATAGTACAGGAGATGTATCTGCAAGAGCCTCTGGGCTGTGGACACACGAGTGGTGGGGGGGATTCATGAGGCTCATCCTGCTAGTGTGAAATTCCAGCAAATCAGGGACCATTTGTCCACATTTAAACAGAAGAATGGAAGACTTGCCATGAGCATGATAACATGCTTTATGGGAGATTTTATGTGGGAACAAAGGGAGTGTTTTCTCCTAATAAAGAATTTACCCCACTTTGGGGATTTATGTAGTTTTTAGCACCCAGTGCCTTCTCTTCTGTGTCTACCCCTCATCCCAATCTCCCTATCATTGGGCCACATCTCACATCTTCCCACTTCCATTTCTTGAGTCACGTTTAAATAATATATTGTTAACTGTGTTTGAAAATGCTTGATGAAGCTGCTCCTAACTAGACAGGGTTTGATATAAAACTTAAATCTCTCCTTTCTCCTTTGCTTTAGTTTTCTGACTTTCAGGAAGAATGTTTCAGCCTTTGGTAAATATAGTCATACAATTTCTGGCAACTTTTCTGATTTAGGAAGACCTGGGGCTGGGGCAAAGCTAAAAAGAAAAAGAAAAAAATCGAGGAGAGGTAGAAGGGCTTGTAAAAGGGGCAGAGAAGTTCTAGAACACACTTGACCTATTTTGTATCTCACTAGAGCCGTCTCACCCTCAAATACAAAGACCTTCAATGAGCTCTCATTGAGGAACACCCAGAAGGGAGGTAAAAGGGAAATCAAACCAAAGGTGGTGGTGAGGACCTAGAATACCTTTGACAAGGAAGGAGAAGAAAAGGAGAGAAAACAGATTCGTTGAATTTGCTGATCCTAGCATTTGCCAAATTCTGTGGTATGAACATTCCCGACGTGACCAACTATGAGCCACCAAAGGGATGTCACTGAATCCATGTCCGGAAGAGACACGTGTGAGTGGTGTGCGCGAGCCGCCGTAGGCCAGCTCTAGCTTACTGCTGAACACCGAAGTTAAGTGGGCTCTTCAGGTCGCGATTGGTGAACCCAAAGAAACAGCCCAGGGCATCTTAAGGCAAAACGTTCTGGCACCTGTCAGCTAATGTAAAAATATGACTTTACCCTCCTTCACTTTATTTCCACACAGTCTTTTTAAGTTCTTTTGACAATTAATATATTTATAAGGAGATAGAAAATGAGTATTTGACAAGGTCTTTAAAAGACATTGGTGTCTATCACACTGTGCTAATAATGGGCATATTTAATAGATATATGGGAGAGGAGGATAGAAGAGAAAGAAAGAAGGGAGAGAGGGAGGAAGAGAGGAAGGAATAAATTAATATGTGAATTTATCCCAAGCTTCCCAAGTAAATTGGATAATAAGTGTGGTTCTTTGAGCTAAGTCCATCTCCAGGCTTTTTAGACTATTTCATCGAACTCATAGTTTAGACCTGTCCTTTAGTCTAATGCCACCAGACCCTGAGGGGTAGGGCTGTGTCTTACCATATCTCCTTAACATAAACACTTTAGGGCCCTGCACAGAGCTGGCCAAACCACAGACCTCAAAAAGACCCGATGGACAGATAATCGATCCCTAATACCACAAACTAAAATCCAAGGCAGAATGCATAGAGAAATTCCAGAAGGAAATGCTCTGAGAAACCTTGAAATAGCCCTGAGGATCGGCCTCTAAGGGACTACCATATACAAAGTTTTGTTTACTAAAAACATTTTGAATGATCTCCTGCACCATGATTGAATTTAAACAAAGACACACGCATACAATACACGGGAAAAGGGCAGAGGTGATCAGCATGTTGGAAGTTGACGATACCTTTAGTGCTGAGAATATGAGGAAATGAAATAAAGCAAATCACATGGTGTTCATGGGTATCATTGGAAAATAAATCCATTTCCTAGGACTGATAATAGATGTTGACTTTTTTAGCAAGTGTATTAGTTATTTATCGCTGTGTAACAAAATACCACAAACACTGCCCTTTAAAATAACATATATTAACCACCCCATAATTTATGTGGTTTAGGAGTCTGGATATAATTTAACTGAGTCCTTTGTTTAGGTCTCACAAGACTGCCATCAGGGTGTTGGCTAGGACTACAGTCTCACTGGAGACTCAACTGAGCAAGGATCTGCTTCCAAGCTCATTCACACTTTTGGCAGAATTCACTTCTTTACTGGCTCTCAGCTGGAGGCTGCCCTCTCTTCCTGAGGTCACCCACAGTTCCTAGTCATGTGGGGTTCCCCAACATAGCCACTTGTTTCCTCAAAGAGAACAGGAAAGGGGGGACTCCAGCAAGACATGAACTACAATCTTATGTAACATAATCATGTAATCAAAAACATATATTTTGTCAACCTTGTTGCGCTCTATCGGCGAGAAATGAGTCAAAAGTCCTGCTCCCATTCAGGCAGAGGGAACCACACAAGAGTGTGAACACCAGGGGTCAGGGATCACAGGCACCATCTTCCATCTTCAGAGTCCACCACAGTGAGCCATGATCTTGAACGCTCCCCCACCCCAACAAGTGGCTCAGAAATACTATTCATGTTTTTCTATGAAATTGTTGCATGAAGAAAAGCGTGACACAATGAGTGGATGAGCATCAGCTCCATTTTAGGAGATTAGGAAAAAAATGCCTAGAACTAAAATTATCTGACTTATCATCTATTAATAGAAACCAAACAGAGCCCAAAGCAGAAAGTGTCACAATATATGCCCCTTGCGTAATGCCGAGCAGCCGGGATTCAGGCCATTCTTGACTCCTTATGGTCATGCGTGCCATGAAAGCTTGTACTTGGCCTTCATTTAGAACAAGAAGTTTGGACTAATTTATTTCTACATTCAAAGGGAGTATTGTTTTTATCCTAAATCATGTTTGATATTCCGTGTTCCTCTGAGAAAAGATCGGTCCCTTTTCATTTGGTAAATGACAACTCATTTTGAAAGGCACAACTATCTGAACCTGGGGGGAAGGGTTACTTGTTCCAACTGTCCTATCTTCAGTGGAATTAAGGGCACAGTTCTCCAGCGGGTAGTGGTTTGGAGTTCTTGGAGCCATGCTCATCCCTTTTCCATTGGAATCACAAAATGGGGTTTACAAACTCTTGTCTGGGACACATCTTTTAAATCATAGTGTATATTGTTGGGAAGAATGTCTTTCGAAGAATCGCTCTTCTCTCCCTAATTTGGGGCTAAAATGTCATGCTTCATCTTCAGATATGTAGATATAAATTTTTTTAACGGTAAGATTTTATAGAGCTAAACCACTGTCATTTTTGTACCTCTTAGTGTTTAATGCTTCTTACTAGTTTTTATCTACTCAGGCTGACAGTCCTTTCTGTTATGAGAGCATCCTTCTTCAGTGCTTCTCTCCCCAAACTGGGGAAGCCCCCTTTCCTTAAAGGATTCAAACTATATCCATGGATAGTTTGGGAGTAGAAAAAGTCAGGGTAGATCACAATGGGCTTGGTCCTTTCAATAAATCAAGACTACCCCATTAGATAGTGCATTAACTCTTCTTGGCTCTTGTTTAAGTAAGGGGTACTATGAGAACCAAAATGCAACCTCGGGGTCAAGGAAGTAATTTCACTTCCCAAAAGCAAGTATTCCCTCCTGCCTCACTGGCCAGATTAATCCTTTGGTTGTTAGTTTCATACTTCACGAAGCTTTTAAAACCAAAACCCAAGGATCCTTTTCTACTCCTACCCAGCAGTGTACACCATAGCTGTCGTGAAACTATCATTACACTTTGTTCAGACTTTCCAGCTAAAAGGTCAGAGACTTACACAGATATTAATGTTTCCTTTAAACTGAAACAGTTTAAATGTACCTTACTTTTTATTTCAAAAGATCACTGGAGTTACTAAGTGTAGCTTTGATAAATATCACACAGATTAGTCAATGTTCTAGGGCAATTCCCGATGACAGAGGGGAAAAAAAAAATCAGTCATTGTCCCATGGTGGTATAGACACTACAATTTTTGACAATCCTACCAGCAAAAAGGGTTTGTTCCTTTGAGCACTCAATTCTTTTATTCTATGTTTCCTCAAACCTTTTCCTTTGCAAATCTGGACAGACTTCAAGGCCTGTCGATATGACACTTTCTTCATGAAGTCTTTCTAAATCCCGCCATGCAGACTCCTTCCTTTTTCCATGATCTTAGAACATCATTTTGGAACCACTATTAGAACACTCTTTTTGTTCTCATTCATAAACATACCTACTTTCTTCTGTCTTTTTCAGCCAAATTGTAAGTCCCGTGGTGACAGCATTCAGCTTACATTCTCTCTGTTTATCAAAGTGCATAGCAAATTGTAGATAGAACCTTATTCTCCAAACAAGAAACATCTCTCAGGTCTTTTTGCCATGGAATCATGCATAGTGTCTTGACAACTGGTTTGAGTATTACCACTACTATGAATGTTACCAAAACTATGAATGATAATCAGGTTTCCTCTTGTGGCTTACTGGAGAGCTGGATTTACTTTTTGACTTCTCTTCAGATTTCATGGTAACATTTCTGAGTGCTTATCTTACCTTAGGTTTTAATGCTTTTTAACAAGAATTTTAATTTCCCTTTCCCCAAGTTGATTCAATGAGTTATATTAACTTTTTATACTTACGAATTTTTGACTATTTTAAAGATTTTATTTATTTATTTATTTGTAAGAGAGAGAGAGAGTGCGCACAAACAGGCAGAGTGGCAGGCAGAGGCAGAGAGAGAAGCAGGCTCACCACTGAGCAAGGAGCTCAATGTGGGACTTGATCCCAGGACTCTGGGATCATGACCTGAGCCTAAGGCAGCGGCTTAAACAACTGAGCCACCCAGGTGTCCCTGAATTTTTGACTATTTTAGATCAACTGTGCAACAACATGGAATATTTCAGAATAAAAAAATAAACAGATACCCAAAAAAATGATTATTGAATTTATTTTTTATGGCATTTATCAAAGTCTTCTTATATAGGAGTTACTCTGTGGTTGTGTGAATTTCAGAAAAGTGGTAATTAGTAAAAGACGTCAATCTTTCAAAATAAAAAAAAAATCCTTATTACTCATAGGACTCTTTTTTTCCCGCAATTGTCTATTATTATTAGAATTACCCAGAGAAGAGGCAGGAGAGTGTGTTCTACTGTTGGCTTTGATTCTATTGTCTTATGTGTAAAATGAGGACGTGTGGATAAGTCTCTTAAGTTCTTCATTTCTAATGTTAGGGGATTCTAAAAGATCCTTGGCTCTCTACCTCTCTATGCCTATGTTGACACAGCCCCAGAACATCAGGGAGGAGGTTTGAAAGTTGAAATAAATCTTTCAGGCCCTTAGTTTTCCATGTTGGTTTAGATTTCCAGACTGATGACGAATTAAGAAGGAGCTGCTTGGAGACTTGAACAGTGTGAAAATTTATACGTAGCCCACCCAGGATAATTTTAGGATTTTTCTGAAGCTCCACAGTCATGTGAGAGTGAGTATGGGGAATCATACAAGGAAAAAAAAAAAAAGTTAACCTCTCTTCAGCTAATAGAACATAAAAACAGCTCAATGATTTCAGGGTTATTTTCTCCATTAATGGTTCCTGATTTCATTTGAAAGCCTTAGAAAGATTATTGAGGAGCAAAACAAAGTAAGAGATAGATGGAGATAAAAAAGATAAGAAGCAGGGGTCAGACAATGGGAGCAGGATAAGGGGCTCACACGGTGGATGAAATTCTACCATGACCTCCATTCTCCCAGTGCCCCAAACTTTCCTGAACCTGACCTTTCCTAAGCACACACATGTCCTCCGAATAACAGACAGGAAGGCAGTATTCCATTATGTTATATATTGAGGCTGTGAAGTACTTGCCATCTACTTTCTTACCAGCCGTGCCACCTTGAGTGATTTCAAATCTCCCCACATTATTGTCTGTAACGGGAAGATCGTAACAGTATACACAGCACTGGGATGTTATAAGGATCAGATGAGATGATGTATTTACAACATATAGTGTCTGTCACTTATTCATTTATTCATCTAACACATACTCACTGAACACCTACTGTGTAACAAGCCACTCGTCTGCACAGTAAGAATATATTCATGAACAAAACAGATAAAGATTCCTTCCCAGGAATAGTGAGCAGCTTTTGTGATTAGCTAATGAACAGAATCAATGAACGAGTGGTCTGGGGGAGTATCATGTACAAGCTCGATTCTTTAATATGGGACTGGATGAAGAGAAAGAGAGAAAATCTGTTGGGAATGACAAGGGCCTCTTAGCTTAGCATAATGTCTCATGTTTTTGGCATCTGCAGGATTTGGCCAGTATTATTTGGATAAATGTGTGCATGCATTTTAACTTTTTTTTTGTGTGATTTGAAGAAACACAGTGCATAAACAAAATATAACAAATTAAGACAAAATAGGAAAGTCTCTCCATGACAAACATATTTCCCCCCTTTTTCAACGTTGTTCTGTGAAACTTAAGGTGATATACTTTGTAATGGGCTTTACAATCAAGGGTGCAGAGTGTATAAAATAGTTGATACCATTTACTATCATTTTGCAGAGTGAATTTTTTAAAATCCACATACATTTTCAAAAGAGAACATAACTTGTAGAAGAAATATACAATGAGGGGTCTGCAGGTGTTTATTGTTCTCGAACAGCAAATCAGCCACAAGACTGCTGGAACTTTATAGAGAATCCTGATCATTTCTACTTCTGCTTCTTGTTTTTATAACTTCAGCATTTGCGGTTTTTTGTTTTTGTTTTTGTTTTGTTTTGTTTTGGTTTGGTTTCCTTTCTCTCCAAATACAAGTAAGTCAGATTTCCTCTACACTCACTACACATCAAAGAACTATTTAATTGGAGGTTGTGTTGGAAATTCTTAGTAGGAGGCCATCCTAACTAAACAAGAAACTAAGACAAACACAAGACTTAATATCATGTATTCCTAATTTTGTGATTTTTATAAATCTTCTCATTTCCCATGACTGGTTTTTAGGATTACCTCTATTTGGTGAATAATACCAGATCCTAAGCCTTCCCTGTGTTAGGTGGTCTATACTCACAGCAATCTTTCATGTTCATAGCAATAATTATTCTCTATTATAGACAGAGAACAACGACAAAGAAGTTAGACAACTTCGTCAAGTCCATAAGTGGCAGAACTAGACCTTGAACTTAAGATCTCTGTGGCTTCAAAGCCCAAGCTCACGGAGGACATTGTATTCAAGTAAGGCTGAGAGCAGTAGGGGCCTAGGGGCATGAAGCCAACGTAGTCAAGGGAAAGCTATTAAAAAAACATGTAACATTCATCGCAAATTATTACATGCATCTATTCATACTAAGATACATGTCCCAAATTAAGGGATATAAAATGGAGAGTCTGTTTTAGCTCCTGAAATGGAAATGTTGAAGGTAATCTTTTCTGGTCCTAATAGCCCAATACTGAGGGAGTTGTAAAAGCACAGGTTCTATGGTTCTTATCCTCACTCCCTGGAGATTCAAGTTCAATAAATCTTCGATTGGGTACAGCATGTGTATTTTACAGTCCTCAGATGAAACTGGTATAGAGTCAGAGTGGAAAGCAAAAGTTTGAGAGTATCATAGGCATCTAATATCCTATAATCACCCGTGCCACTCCATCAGTAGCGTCTATCTAAAAGGGTAGAAAGAAAAACCTTCCATGTTGAACAAGCAGCCCTTCTATTTGCATTATTAAACACACACACACACACACACACACAGTGACAGGAGAGTAAGTAGAGGTCTTGTTTTCAGCATGTGGGAATAGAAAAAGGACAGCATGGAAAAACTGGTAAAATCTGAATAAAATCTGAAATATAGTTGATAGTTCTATCCATGTTAATTTCCCAGTTTTGAAAAATGTGCCATGCTTGTGTATATTTTTAACATTAGGAGAAGCTGGGAATGTTAGGGTGAAGGGCATATGAGAACTCTGTACTGGCTTTGCAACTAATGCAAATCTAAGATCATTCTAAAATAAAAAGTTTTTGTTATTGTTGTTGTTTTAAAACCATCATCCAGGTACGAAGTGTCATTTCTATTTCCTGGGTTATGGAGTGTAGCCTAAGGTAGCCAAGAGTATTGAGATTCTCTCTCCCAGAAGCTGAGCTGAAAGTGGCAATGGGGAAGGGAGAGAGGAGAGGACATGGAGGTCAGGAGAGGCAAAACGATCAAGCATTTGGAGGATGAGCAGAATCTGGGAGAGCCCAGTCCACATAAGGTGTCGGGGATTACATAAATCTTCCCTGGATCATAGAGAGTAAGCTGGTCCTGGGAGAGGTTTCCCTTTGCTGTCTGTTCTACACTGTGCGGTGACAAATGGTTGGATGATATTGGCATTCAGCAAAAGATCACAGGGCAGGGCCCCGGGGGGACTTGGGGAATCAAGCTCTGAGGGTTGTTGAGAAAGGTCCTAACTGAGTAAAGTCGGTACTTAATAGCAGTGTGAATTAACTTCAGAAATTAAGAGGGGCTCATCTACAGTACACTAAAAAAGGAGAACTGGGTACAAAAAAAAAAAAAAAAAGGAAACTGTCGAGAACAAAAGAACTGAGGACTAAGACTTATGGTGTCTTTGTTCTATGGGCTGTTTCTGCTCAGAGGTGAGGCATGGAATGATTGGCACAGCCAGGGACTTTCTCCAAAGTTGCATATTTCTTCTGTGACCACTTGCTAAGTGAGTGAAATCAACTTGCATGACAACATAGGGTTTCAAAATTATCTAGGTTGTCACTTTTGGCTTTTCCAAAGGACTTCTCTCTCAGAGTTCCTTCCCTCTTCCCACCCCACACTTTTCACTTGTGAGTTTCTCTCCTGATGCAGCTTTCATAATAAAAGCGCCGCAGTGAGGATATCTAGGCACTTTGGCAATCCCGTTTCCATCTGAACAAGTTCAGGCAGTGGAAGGTTACACACCCAGGTTTGGGGGTGTGTATGACAATGGTGTCCCGGTATCACTCATTTTATCAAGTTGGGGCAGAGAAGCTCCAAGGAGTCGGACACGCGTTACAACATGTTGGAGCGTATGAACCATTTAATTACCCAGTTCAAGATTCAGTTGACAGCCAAGCCTCAGAACTTATAAAATAGAAGGGAAAGAAAGAGAAATGAATGAAATATAACTCTTCTTCCAAGCTAATTACAAGAGGTTGATGAGGGAAGGAGTAATGTGTGGGGGGGAAAAAAAAAGCCCACACCGAAGTCCACATAAGTTGTTTGGAATATGATTATATAAACTAGAACAAGAGTAAAACAAGCTTTTACATTTGACAAAAGTGAGAGTTTACAAATAAGAAAAGTTGGATTAGTTTACCTTCCCTAATCTGTATTTTCCTAATGTTCAGACACTATTTGGTAGTCTTACATTGACCAAAAAAAAAAAAAAAAAAATCTTGATTTTTTGGTGGGGGAGGGTGTTGTTAATTGCGTGCCTCTCTTTTTAACTGCAAACACTTCTGTGGTTTTTCTCATTTAGTGGTTAAAATTCCTGGTTAGAACCAGGAAGGTGAGCCCCAGGTCAGCGTATCCGCATTACCCACATTTGGGTTTGGGCCATAGATCACAGAGCTCTACCAAAACTGTAACACAGACAGCCAAGTAATCTCAGATCTCTTAGTGATCTTGGGTAACTAAGAAGCTGTTGGGCTAACTTCTGTTTTATTTTGCACCTGCCCTTGGATACTAATATTACCTATCTGAAGTTTTCTTCTCTCCAGAAGTAGTAAAACAAAGTAAATAAGAAGCTGGACTCTGGAACCCATGGCCAGGGTTTCATTGTAAGCCCCACCACTTAATAGTTGTGTATTCTCACTCTGTACCTTTTATACTCAGTTTTCTGGTCTGTAAAATGGAGACAATGCTTCTTATTTTGTTGGGTTGCATTAAGTGAGTTCATAGATGACATATGAGTTCATAAAGTGTACAGAATGTTTCCTGGCATGTAAATCCTGTGTAAGGACCAGGGATTATCCTCATTATCATTCACTGCAGGAGGGTTGATGACTTTGCTTTCCCTTCCAACTCTGAAATGTTATTTCAGAATGGGAGTGGAGAAGAGATGATGGACAAAGAGACTAGTTAAATCCTCTCCTTGCCTGCGTGCAGAAATGCCCAAGGAAAACCATAGAGGGCAAATGTGCATAAAGGAGGTTAAAATTTGGCTTTCTATCTTAAAATGGTGTTTCTCCAGACCTCGACACAGTCATCAGTTTGATTCTTGGGTTTCTCATTCTGTTTATACGTGTCCTATATTGGGAATTATAAACCGGACCAGAGTTTTCAACACTTCTTGGAGTATAGCTATTAAATCATTCTTTTGGGTCACACACTGCATGAAATATGGTTATATCTTACACATGGTTATAGTTTTTTGCCTTAAATAGGGGGCCAAAATTCATTAAACTAATCATTCTTCTAAATGATCCTAAACATTACTATTTTTTTATATGGTGGATTTCAGAGCTTGCTATTGATTTTCAAATCACTTTTAGGAGAGAGACAAGAGACATTGTCTCTGAGTCAATGGTGGTCTTTCAGGATGTGGGTCATCCTGTGCTCTTTTTGTATGGTTGGGATCAGGTGTGAAACGCCATCTCATGGCAAGGTGGGAGTGAAAATCAAGGGCTATCTAGTTTATTTAAGACTTTAGGATTTCATGAGACAATAAAATGATAATTAAAAAAGTTAAGGACTGACATCAAATTGCCAAATTTATTTTTGAAATGAAACAAACAAAATGACCATCTACTATGACTATTCATACAAGAACATTTTAATACTTCATATATGACATACCTATATATCGTATATTTATATGTATATTATATATTATATATAATATAAATATGTATATTTATATTATATATATAATATAAATATAATAATGTATATACAAACATTTTCAAAGGGATCCTGTCAAGAATTAGTGTATGAAGAGTAGGGGTGCCGGGTAGATGGCGGAGTTGGAGGACCCTGAGCTAATCCTGTCCCACATTTACAACTAGATATCACTTACCTTCAAGCCAATAAAACGGAGAGTGGTCCAAACCCTGGCAAAACAAACTCTACAACTAAATGTCAAAAAGAAGCCTCACAGGAGAGGTTAGGAAGGGCAGAAACAGGGGTCAGGAGCTGCTTACAGGGCAGAAGCTGCAGGCACAGACAGGGGACAACACCAGAAGACCCACACAGGGAAAACGAATCCCCATAATGTCTGGCCTTGAAAACCAGAGTGGCCGAATTCTGAAAGTCTGTAAAACCAGTGGGACTTGCAGCCTAGAGCTTTAAAAGTCTGAGGACTCAAGCACTGGCCACGCAAGAAGGGTGAGTGATAGCTAGGTCCTCACCCTTAAAGAGATAACAGCCCAAAGACAGGGAACATAAACGCAACCACTTGCACAATGGGAAGGATCTGTGTGTATACTGATTTTGGAGAGTGTTGGGGGACTTTCCTGGGAACAAAAGATCTAGAAGCTGCCATTTTCCTCCCCTCATTCTCCTCCTCACCCCCCCTCCCCCAGCATAAACACAGAGCCACCTACTGGAGGTGGCACTGCAGGGACATTTGCTACTTAACCTGCTAGCAGTGTATCCCACTCACAAGTTCTCCTGAGGACTTGCCCACTCAGAGCCTACTGACCTTGCCTTGGGCTCAGCACAATTCTTGTTAACATTGCATGTGAGCCCCATCCAAAATCTGCCTCTGTGTGCCATGCCTCCATGGTGACCCCACTTTAGGGGAGCTGCCTAAGGACTAGTGGCTCAGTACAAATTTGGCTAACACTCCACTACCCCAACCAGCCAATGAGTGCACAGATGTCATGTGCCCCAGAAGCCACAACCCATGCTCAGTTGTCTTGCGTACAGACACTATACCCCTGAAAACGACTGCTCCCCTGCTCTGGAAGCCCAGCTTTCACCACCATACCTCAAGGGAGCAGGCCCAGGGCTAGGGGCTCAGTGCAAATTTTGATAACGCCATGCACTCTAAGCCCAGCTGCTGTCCAGACACTGCAACATCGCCCCTGTAGCCAGCCTACAAGTGGGTCAGTGCAAATTTTGCTAACACTACTGCTCTGCCCCAAGTCCTCCTACTGCCACACCCCTTCTGAACTGGCCTGCATAGAACTCACTAACATCACACAGAGCAAGCACAGCTCACAATAGGCAAAGAGTCAGTGCAGATGTCTAGACTGAAAGGAAAAATGATTCAGATAAAATAGCAGGACAAAAGCAACACACACAGGAGACTCCCCTGGAGTACCAGGTTCTGCTCAACAGGGGACACTGAGCTGCAAGGCACATAGGACCTCTTCCTCGTAAAGCTACTATTTTCAAGAGCAGAAGAGGTAGCTGACTTTCCTAATACACAGAAACAGACACAGAGAGGTAGACAAAATGAGGACACAGAGATATATGTTCTAAATGAAAGAACATAACAAAATCACAGAAGGATATCTGAGCAAAAAAGAAATAAGTAACATGCCTGATACAGAATTTAAAGGACTAATCATAAAGATACTCACTGGACTTCAGAAAAGGGTGGAGGACATCAAGTGAGACTACAGACAAAAATAACATATCAGAGATGAAGAACTCAATAAATAAAATTAAAAACACAATAGATGAACTAAATAGTAGGCTACAGGTGCAGAGGAACCTAGGAGGTAGAGTAATGGAAACCAATCAAGCTGAACAGGTAAAAGACAAATACTGCACAGTGAGAATAGACTTAGGGAACTCAGTGACTCCGTCAAGCATGATAACATTTATACCATAGAGATCCCAGAAGGAAAAGAAAGAGAAGGGGGTTAGAAAATATATCTGAAGAAAAGATAGTTGAAAACTTTCCAAATCTGGAGAGGGAAACAGAAATCCAGACTCAGGAAGTACAGAAATCCTCCAACAAATTCAAACTAAAAGGTACACACCGAGACACACAGTAATTTAAAAAATTAGATAAAATCTTCAAAAAAATAGTGGTAAAGATAGAATTTTAAAGGTTGCAAGACAAAAGAAGAGAGTTACATACAAAGGAAACCCTGTAAGGCTATTTTTCAACAGAAACTTGCAGTCCTGAAGGGAGGGACATGATGTATTCAAAGTGCTAAAAGGGAAAATATTTGTAGCAAAGAATACTCTACCCAGTAAGGCTATTCAAAATAGACAGATAAAGAGTTTCCCAGACAAACAAAAGAAAAAAATTCATGACCACTATACCAGCACTACCAGAAATGTTAAGGAGGACTCTGAGTTGAAGACAAAAGCTTAAGTAAGAAAAATAGGAAGCACAAAATAAAAGGATGCAAAAAAGGAAACCAAATATCTGAAACATGAAGGGGAGAGGAGTAAAGAATGAGTTCAAAAATAAGTGGCCATAAGCTTAATATAGACTGATATAAGCAGAATATGTTATGTATAAACCTAATGGTAACCCAAATAAAAAAAAGTAATAGATATGCAAAAAATAGAGAATAAGGACCCAAGTATGTCACTAAAGAAAACCAGCAAACCATGAAACGAGAAAGAGAAGAAAAATCAGAGAAAAACAACAAAACAACCACAAAACAGTAACAAAATGGCAATAAGTACATACTTATCAATCATTACTTTGAATGTAAATGGACTAAATGTTCCAATCAAAAGACATGACAGAGTGAATTAAAAAAATATACATAAGACTGTCTATATGCTGCCTACAAGAGTCTCATTTCAGATGTAAAGACACCTGCAGATTGAAAGTGAGGGGATGGAGAAATATTAATCATGCAAATGGATGTCAAAAGAAAGCCAGAGTAGCAATACTTATATCGGACAAAACAGATCTTAAAACTGTGTCTGTAAATAGAGACCAAAGAAGGACATTATGTCATAATAAAGGGAACAACCCAACAAGAAGATCTAGCAATTGTCAATATATATGCCCCCAACATGGGAGTACCCAAATACACAAAACACTTAATAACAAATATAAGAGAACAAATCAAGAGTAATATAAAAATAGCAGGGGACCTTAACACCCCACTTACATCAATGGACACATCAACCAAACAGAAAATAAACAAGGAAAGAGTGGCTTTGAATGATACGTTGGATCAGATGGATCTAACAGATATATTCAGAACATTCCATCCTAAAACAACAGAATACACATTCCTTTCATGTGCACATGGAACATTCTCCAGAAGAGAACACATATGAGGCCACAAAACAGCCTCAACAAATTCAGAAAGACTGAAGTCGTATCATACATCTCTTCTGACCACAACATTATGAAATGAGAAATCAACCAAAAGGAAAAATCTGGAAAGACCACAAATACATGGAGGTTACATAGCATGCTACTCAATAATGAAAAGGTCAAACAAGAAATCAAAGAAGAAATTAAAAAATACATGGAAACAAATGAAAATGAAAACCCAACAGTCCCCAAACCTTTGGATGCAGCAAAAGAGATTCTAAGATGGATGTGTAGAGCAGTACAGGCCCACCTCAAGAAGCAAGAAAATCTCAAATAGACAGCCTACCTTAACACCTAAAGGAGCCAAAAACAAAAACAAAAACAAAACAACAGCAAAAACAAACAACAACAACAAAACAAACAAAACCCAAAATAGAAGGAAGAAAATAATAGGAAGGAAATAATAGGAAGGAATAATAGGAATAATAGGAAGGAAATAATAAAAATTAGAGCAGAAATAAGTGATACAGAAACAAAACCAAACCAAAAAACCTCCCCAAAGCCAGAATAGATCAATCAATAGATCAATCAATCAATAGATCAACCAGGAGCTGATTCTTTGAAGAGATCAACAAAATTGATAAAACCCTAGCCAGACTCACCAAAGAGAGAGAGAGTGAAGCGGAGAAAGAAAGGATTCAAATAAAAAAAAAAAATCACCAATGAAAGGGGAGAAATAATGAACATCACAGAAATACAAGTAATTGTAAGAGAATATAATGAAAAATATATACCAACAAATTAGAGAACCTAGAAGAAATGGATAAATTCCTAGAAACATATAAACTACCAAAACTGAAACAGGAAGAAATAGAAAGTTTGAATGAGCTAATTATCAGCAAGGAGTTTGAATCAGTAATCAAAAAACACCCAAAAAACAAAAAGCCAGGACCAGATGGCTTCGCAGGTAAATTCTACCAAACATTTAAAGAAGAGTCAGAACCTGTTCTACTCAAACTGTTCCAAAAAAATAGAAAAAGGAAACTTCGAATTTAATTTTGTGAGGCAAATATCACCCTGATACCAAAACCAGATAAAGACACCACAAAAAAAAAAGGAGAACTACAGTCAATAGCCATGATGAACATACATACAAAAATCCTCAACAAAATGCTAGCAAACAGAGTCCAACAATACATTTAAAAGATCATTCACCACAATCAAGTGGGATTTATTCCAGGGAATCAAGGGTGGTTCAATATTTGCAAATCAATCACCATGATACATAACATCAATAAAAGAAATGATAAAAACCACATGATCCTCTAAATAGATACAGAAAAAAAACATGACAAAGTATAACATCTATTCATGGTAAAAGCCCTCAACAAAGTAGGTTTAGAGGGACCATACCTCCACATAACAAAGGTCATATATTAAAAAAAAAAACCATAAAGGTCATATATGAAAATCCCACAGCGAACATCATACTCAATAGGGAAAAACCAATAGCTTCCCCCTTGAGGTCAGGAACAAGACAAGGAAATTGACTCTCTCGCTCACTTTTATTCAATATAGTACTGGAAGTCCTAACCACAGTAATCAGACAACAAAAAGAAAAGGCATCCAACTTTCACTTTTTGCAGATGACATGAGACTATATATAGAAAACCCTAAATACTCCACCAAAAAACTGCTAGAACTGATAAATGAATTCAGCAAAGTCACCGAATTAACATGCTGAAATCTATTGCATTTTGTTACACTAATGATGAAGCAGCAAAAAAGAAAGTAAGAAAACATTACCAAAATAATAAGATGACTAGGAATAAACTTAACAAAAGAGGTAAAAGACCTGTACTCCAAGAACTATAAAACACTAATGAAAGAAAATGAAGATGATACAAAGAAATGGAAAGACATTCCATGAGCATTTTAACAAACATTGTTGAAATGTCCATACTACCCAAAGCAATCTACAGATTTAATGTAACCCCTGTCAAAATACCAACAGCATTTTTTCACAGAACTAGAACAAAATATTTTAAAATTTATATAGAACCACAAAAGACCCTGAACTGCAAAAGCAATTTTGAAAAACAAATAAGGCATCATAATTCCAGACTTCAAGTTCTATTACAAAGTTGTAGTGATCAAGATGGTATGGCACCAGCATACAAATAGACACATAGATCAATAGAACAGAATAGAAAACTCAGAAATAAACCCACAATTATGTGGCCAAATTTTCTGCTTTGACAAAGCAGGAAAGAATATGCAATGGGAAATAGGCGGTCTCTTCAACAAATGGTGTTGGGAAAATTGGTCAGCTACATGTAAATGAAGGAAACTAGACCAGTTTCATACACCATGCACAGAAATAAACTCAAAATGGATTAAAGACCTAAATGTGACACCTGAAACCATAAAAATCCTAGAAGAGAGCACATGCAGTAATATCTCTGACATCAGGCCATAGAAACATTTTTCTAGATACGTCTCCTAACGCAAGAGAAATAAAAGCAAAGGTAAACTATTAGGACTGTATCAAAATAAAAAGCTTCTGGACAGCAAAAGAAACAACAAAATAAAAAGGCAACATACTGAGTAGAAGATATTTGCAAATGACGTATCTGAAAAGGATTAATATCGAGGATACAACTCAATACCCCCCAAAACCAATAATCTAATTAAAAATGGGCAGAAGACATGAACAGACATTCCTTCAAAAGAGACATCCAGATGGCCCTCACACACATGAAAAGATGCTCCACATCACTCATCGTCTAAAGAACGCATCGTCTAAGGAACGCAAATCAAAACTGCAAGGAGCGATCACCTCACGCCTGTCAGAATAGCTAAAATTAAAAACTCAAGAAACAGGTGTTGGAGATGATGTGGAAAAAAAGGAACCCTCTTGCACTACTGGTGGGAAGGCAAACTGGCGCAGCCACTGTGGAAAACAGTATGGAGTTTCCTCAAAGAATTAAATAAAGAAGTATCTTGGGTGCTTGGGTGGCTCAGTTGGTTAAGCAACTAACTGCCTTCAGCTCAGGTCATGATCCCGGAGTCCCAGGATCGAGTCCCGCATCGGGCTCCCAGCTCCACGGAGAGTCTGCTTCTCCCTCTGACCTTCTCCCCTTTCATGCTCTCTCTCTGTGTCTCTCTCTCAAATAAATAAATAAAATCTTAAAAAAAAAAAAAGTATCTTATGATCCAGTAATTCCACCACTGAGTATTTACCTAAAGAATACAAAACCACTAGTTTGAAGGGATATACCTGTACCTTTATGTGTACAGCAGTCCTATTTACAATATCAAATTTTAAATTATGGAAGCAGCCCAAGTGTCCACCGATACATGAATGGATAAAAAAAGATAGAGTATATATATATATATATATATATATATATGCACAAAGTATAACCATCATTCATGATAAAAGCCATCAACAAAGTAGGTTTTGAGGAACCATACCTCGATCTAATAAAGACCATATATGAAAAACTCTACCTGAGTCCTCTGCTTTTGTAAAACAGCAATGATGAAGAAATCTCTCAAACTTCTGTGCTCCAGCACATATCTAACTGCAAAGGTCTAGCCTGCCCTCATGTTTCGAGAGAAGACCCACTTCCACCCTTCCTCATGACTCCCACAGGACTTGTAGATGACTTCCTTGTTTACCAGCCTTTATAAAACCCCCTTCCTTTTCTTCAAGACATTCGCTATTAATTAATATTTTCCCTATTGAAATAGTTTGAATAAATGACGTCCTTCATTGGCTGGTGTATCTTGTCAAGTTTGGTGCCGTAAGTTGGATAGATTGGTTCTTGCCCTCGGAGGCTTGTTTCTTCCAGCCAAGTAATGAGGTCTCTTGGGACCTACTTACTGGGGTTCATTCCTGGTCCAGGGAGCCAGTGGTGGGTCAAATTCCTGGTCCTGTGGCATAGACTCTTGTCCATTGTTGGCCATGGCAAGGATGTGATTTTACTTCTTTTGAGTACTCGTGTTCTGGTGCTGTGGCATAGACTCTTGTCCATTGTTGGCCATGGCAAGGATGTGATTTTACTTCTTTTGAGTACTCGTGTTCTGGTGCTGTGGCATAGACTCTTGTCCATTGTTGGCCATGGCAAGGATGTGATTTTATTTCTTTTGAGTACTCGTGTTCTGGTGCTAGCTTCTTTTAGTTTTGTGGTCTGGCCATTTGATGACCTCTGTGAAAGAACCAATGATTTATAAAGATCTTATCCCTCTTAGATGACAGAGAACTTGTTTGTTACACTTTCTCTTTGTCTATTTTGTCTGTTTTGAGCTTAGATCATTTAAGATTCATACCCACGGAGAAGCAAACAGCTCTTTGACACGGATCAGTGACTTTTGTAACTCTGTGTTGATTCTCCACCGTGGCTTTAGAATTGAAACTAAACTCCCTGTCTCTGTTTGCATGTTTTTGTAATTCAGAAAGGATTTCACCTCTCATTGCCTGAGTATGTAACATTTCCCTGTCCCAGGACAGCGTTACTAAATTAGATTGTAAAAATCTCTCAAAGAAGTTCTATTCTAATTGCTTTAGAAATAATAATTTATATAAAGTGAATATTTCTAAAATTTCTAGAGATGAAGAAATTTGATATTAAACTGAGTTACTTACTCAATACTGAGCTAATTAGTGGATGTGCATTGGCTGTCTAGATCATTTCTAAGTAAGTCTGAATACTGAAATATTGAGCATAGGCCTAATTTTCAGTTTACATGCCTTCTCTCTTTCATTTTTATGTATTACACAGGCTAGATATATAAGGGTCTGTTAATAAATGTGTTTCTTTTTTGCCATTTGGTAAAGCTGTACTATAGGGACATGAATGGTTACTACAAGTTGTGAAACGTGGATTCCTGAGCCCTGCTAGTCTGGTATATCACAGACTAGCTGTGTATCACAGAAAGTTCACAATTATCCATCTCCTTTATTCCTATGTGAAATGAAAGTTACTAAGGTTTAAAATTATAATCAATGCATGAGACTCTATAGGGATCAATAGTGGCAAAGCAATTCAACTTTGCATGCAAGATTTGCAGGCTATGTTTTTGTTAAGGAAAAAAAGGAATAACTATCCTAAAGTTAAATGGCCAGTTGTTAGAATATAAGACAAAACTGGAATGGATACAGAAAGTTATAGGAATCTTGCAGAAAGGAACTTCTTTGCTATAGCCAAAGCTGGCCAGGGTTTGATGGATTCATTTATAAGATTTCAAAAGGAGATTTAGTATCAAATACTGTACTGATGTAAAGTAGAATGTGTTTTTCTGTCTGTTAAAAAGACAAACTTTTCCCTGGATTCTTGGTCTACTCTCAACAAGAGGTGTAAATGTTTTTCTTTATCTTCTGAATAATCTGCCTAGAAGGCAAAGATTCTGTGTCTTAGAATAACTTTCTGTATTTTGTATTACCTTTCTCATTCCACTGATTATTTAAAGTTTATCTATTTGTTTATTTAAGTAATCTCTATGCCTAACATGGGCTCGAACTCACAACCCTGAGATCAAGAGTTGTATGTATCTGAGCCAGCCAGGTGCCCCAGTCATTGATCATTTAGGAGAACAACACCCTCTTACTTTTGGAAAAGCTAAGATTCTTTACAATCCTGTTACTCTGCGTATATATGTTTAAAATCTTTTCCTGTGACTTGAGTTAAACACATAGCCACCTATTCCCTGCCCTCAGAAACCCACAATCTTTTTTAAATTTTTTTTTAAATTTTTTTAATTAACATATAATGTATTATTAGCCCCAGGGGTACAGGACTGTGAATCGCCAGGTTTACATACTTCACAGCACTCACCGTAGCACATACCTTCCCCAATGTCCATAACCCCCGCCCCCGCAACCCTCAGTTTGTTTTGTGAGATTAAGAGTCTCTTATAGAAACCCACAATCTTATCTCAATTAGGTGTTCAGATCTTGCGACAGATTTTGATATTTTCCTTTCCCAAAACCGATTCCTACATGATATCTTTTGCATCTGAAACTATCTTTGATACATCCTGAGGGCTTCCTGGAAATCACAAGTTTGGTCTTTTGCCTTGTAAAAAGAGAGATGGCGAAAACAAATAGGTGTCTTGCATATGTTACTATTGATGAGTTGCATAGGAGTCATTGTCAAATCAGAAGCAATGCTTAGCTTTCCCAAGGGAGCAAAATGTCATGATTGTGAATATTTCAGAAATCTTATGCTGTATGAGACGTTCCTAGAGAACTGTCAGTGGTCTGCTGCTTCTGTTTCCATGTATTTGAGTCCTGCTGCTGTGTTGCCTGATAGTAAACAACAAGCATGGTTTTCAGTCATGGTTTCAGTTATTTTTAAGATGTTAACTGGGTCACAGCTTTAACTTTGAATATTTGAAAGGAACATCTTCTAAGCCAGTGGTTTTCAATTGGGGATTCTTGTAAATTACCCTCATCAGATCGTTCACTTTTGAAAATGATCTGTAATGTGTTTGCCTCAGTCGTCGTAGGGCTTTTGTCATGCAGAGACAGATTTTGCTTTACTTTGATGCTTTCTTGAAAGCTCTTGCAAATCAGCTACAGGCCAGAGTAATTTGTCTTCAGGGAAAGATTGTGTCAGAGCCCCAGAGGAAAGGGCTATGCCAGGTGGCTTTGGATTTGAGATGGAGCCTACTGATGACATTGCTTAAAAAACCTGGAAATCATACCAAAGGACTGAGGCAAGATTTCCAGAACCCTAGTGAAGTAGGTGTGCCCATGAGATTGCTCAACCAGGGTGGAGGAGAGTATTACAAAGGACCAAAAAAACTGATAAGAAAGGATTTTGAATATTGTTGGTGTTTTAATAGTCTGTTTTCTGGATACAGGGGACCTCTTTCTCTTAAGCTATCTGTAACTCACGACCATTCAGTAGTATATGCTTTTATAAAGAGACATGAAACTTCGTAAATGGTAACTTTTCTTCCAGCCTACCTGTTGCATAATTCAGAAACTCTTTGGGATATTCTTATTTTCCTGACAACGTACTTATTTGCATAGGTTCAATATAAATCTACTTTCCTTGTTAGCAGGGCATACTGGAAACAGTAGGCATGCATCCATGATCTTGCCTGAAATATCTACTTGAGAAAATATTCCTTTAATCAGATATGAGCAGGCATTAAAAAAACCAAACAAACACAAGAGTGACTTTACGGAACCATGTTAATGACTAGATTCCTCACTTACAGGGTTCCTAGCCTTATAGGTGAATGTGGAAGGTCACTTTTTGGCAGTCTCAGGAAACAGGATATTTGGAGGACCTCCAGAAGAGAGGGGTTCACCCAAATTTATAGACACTACAGGTGAAATCTGTTGGTGAGTTCTTAGTTTAGTTTCCTAGCCTCAATAGATTTTAAAAATCCAATCTCAAACTCCTTATAAAAACTTCCAGAAAGGCAAATACAAGAAGCCCTAATATGGAAATTATCATTCTTGCCGCACCTCTGTAAATAACCAGGCCAGATCAGATAAAACCAGCCTCATTTTGTGATCAAGAATAATTTTTGAGAATATCTTTGATCAAAAGGGAGACGACTGTAGATAGAAATTTTTGTTTCAATAGAAACTATAGCACACCCTTCCAGTTTATCAGATTGTAGATATATTTTTTGTCTTTGAACTACTCTGTACCTTTTATAAATTGCAGGTCACTGATGGGTATGCAAACTCTGACTTGTCTGGAAAGATTTAAATAACTTCCTTCCCATTTCTGCAAAAACCAGTTTTGATACCTACGTATAAACTGGACTGGATTCCACTACTTTGACCAAATTATCCACCTACCAAATTTGTAAATCATCCCATTCCATTGCCTTGAGTCTCTGGCCACAACCCTCCAAACTGCTATTTCCAATTTTTCTCCCCTTCCCTGATTCAGCATCACTGAGAAGAACTAAAACTAAATTCCCATTGGGATTCTTTTTTTTTTTTTTTTTTAAGATTTTATTTATTTATTTGAGAGAGAGAGAGAGTGAGTGAGCATGAAAGGGGAGAGGTCAGAAGGAGAAGCAGACTCCCTGGGACAGGGAGCCCACATGGGACTCGATCCTGGGACTCCAGGATCATGACCCCAGCCAAAGGCAGTTGCGTAACCAACTGAGCCACCCAGGTACCCTCCTACCGGGATTCTAAGTTGCCTGGGAGCTGGTGCTTTTCTCTAAGATCTGAAGGATATTGGAAGCCAAAGTTCAACTGATAAGAGCAGTGAAGGACATGGAACTGCACTAGATCGTGCAAAGGGTGGGTTTACCCCATGATGAGCCCCTGCCTGGGCCACTAGCTAAGTCTGGTGAAAAGCTCAGGCCACACATTCTCTTCTATGAGTACAAAGCAAGACTAGGTAACACCACTGAGAGCACAGACATCCCAGCTTCAAGAAACTCAATGAAGGGTGCTGTGTAACTGAAAGATTTTCTTCCACCAACTTTGTGGAATCCACTGGACTGGCATCCTCGAGATTCAACTCCTGTCTCTTTGCTTTAATATAATCTTTGGCATTAATATTTCTTTTTAAAAACATTTTATTTACTTGAGGGGCACCTGGGTGGCTCAGTGGGTTAAGCCTCTGCCTTCAGCTCAGGTCATGATCTCAGGGTCCTGGGATGGAGCCCCGCATTGGGCTCTCTGCTCGGCGGGGAGCCTGCTTCCCCCTCTCTCTCTGCCTGCCTCTCTGTCTACTTGTGATCTCTCTCTCTGTCAAATAAATAAACAAAATCTTTAAAATAAATAAATAAATAAAAATAAAAACATTTTATTTACTTGAAAGAGAGTGAGAGAGAGCGAATGTGAGCTGTGGGGGAAAAGGAGATTTCCTCACTGAGCAGGGAGCCCAAGGCGGGACTCGATCCCAGGACCCTGAGATCATGACCTGAGCTGAAGGCAGAGAGAGCTAAACGACTGAGCTACCCAGGTGCCCCTGATATCTATCTATCCATCTATCTTCCTTCCTTCCTTTTTTCAAATCTCTCTCTCCTTTTTTTTAAAAAAATATTTTATTTATTTATTTGGCAGAGAGAGAGAGACAGCTAGAGGGGGAATACAAGCAGGGGGAGTGAGAGAGGGAGAAGCAGACTTACTGCTGAGCAGGGAGTCCAATGTGGGGCTCCATCCCAGGACCCTGGGATCATGACCTGAGCCGAAGGCAGATGCTTAAGGACTGAGCCACCCGGGCGCCCCATTAAATCTCTCTCTTTAAAGAAGCCTGATCTTCAGGACTCTGAAACCACGGACATTTTACCACCTCCCAACACAGTGATTTTACAGGGTTTGTGCCAACAAGAATGTTCAAGAGACTATTTCTTAGACCATGCTAAGAGGTTTCTGAGTTGTTGAGGGTTGAATGATATTCATTTATCTTGAATGAAAGGAGGAATCGACAATGTTGAATATTACCTAATCCTCGTGCTCCTGGAAAATGGAAGCAGGTAAGAAACGCTCCCCCCCAACATTGGTTCTCTAGTATCTGTAAGAATATTAGAATATCTCCAAATCTCCTTCCTTTTTTTTTGAGGCATTCCTCATTGACTGCAATAACCCAGATAACAGAGTCTCCTTGATCACAGCGCACGTGGACTTGGACAGTGCCAGCCCACTTCTTGAATTTAGTTTCTGCTTTGGTCCACTTCCTAGAAACAACTAGTTTATGTAACTTCAGACTGGTTTTGTTTTATACCAAGACTCAATATGTAGACTTTGGAGTAACAAATTTCTAAAAATAGACACGCAGAGACTACTCCCTCTTCCCCTCAAAGTTCCCCCAGAATGATCTGAACATGACTTGTTGCAGGGACCCTGCCAACAAGTGGATTACGAAGAGAGCAAATCTATGTTTTCTTACAAGTTTTATGGATCTCATAAAAAGAGTTGGTGATATATGAAGAAAAACAACAACACGTCTGTTGGGCATGAGGATCAAATAAACTTGACTGTGTAACACTGCCAATGAGATTCCTATCTCCTTAAAGTCCCGTAGCAGAAGGCAATGCCGTATATTTCCTCACTTAGTCAGCTCTGGCTGCTCTAACAAAATACCATCGATTGGGCGGCTTAAATAGCACACATTTATTTCTCGCAGTTCTGGAGGCTGACAAGTCCAAGATCAAGGTGCCAACAGGTTCCCTATCTGGTGACAGCCCACTTCCTGGTTTGCACATGGCTACCTTCATGCCTGTATCTTCACAGGCTGGAGGAGAGAGAGGGCTTTGATAGCCACCTCTTCTCATAAGGGCGTAAATCGCATCATGAAGGGTCTACCATCCACGGGCTTCAGCATGTGAATGTTGGGGACACAGTCTGTGGCATTGCCTGTGAGGTGAGGTTCAAATCTCAGCCTGACCACTTATTTCATGGGTGCTACGGCTGAATTCTGTCTCCTGGTAAAAGATAGGTAAAAGATAGAATCCTAACCCCTGGCATCTCAGACTGTGTTCTTCTTTGGAGAAAGTTTCTTTTCAGAGGTAATCAAGTTAAAATGATTTCTGCACGGTGGGTCCTAATCCAGTATGGCTAGTCTGGTGTCCTTTGCAAACGGGGAAATCTGGACACAGAATGTATATAGGAAAGACAATACGAAGAGGTACAGAGAGAAGAGGGCCATTTATGAGCTAAGCAGGGAGGCCTGAAACAGATCTTTCCCCCTCAGCCCTCAGGCTTAACCAACTGGGCTGATACCTTGATGTCAGTCGTGAGGACTCCAGAAGTATGAGAGAATAATATTCTGTTGTTTAAGCCACTTAGTCTGTGGCACTTTTTCACAGAGTCCTAGGAAACTAATACTTTGGGTAACCAAACTTGAGGAAGATACTAGACTCTTTAAATCTTGTTTTTTTCATATGGCAAATGAAAATAGTACCCATCCCATAAGTTGGCTTTGAAGATTTAATATGAAAAAAATAACTGCCTCCTTTCACAGAAAATGGGACATAGTAACTGCTCAATAAAATGATAACTAGTGGCAATGATTATGATCGTTACTTAATTTCTGTTATGGTCATATCAAAAGATGACCAGCAAATAAGATTATTGGTAATTATCATCATCTCCATCCATCTAGGCATCATCACTGTAACTATTTATTGAGAATTTCAGTGCCAGGAAATGTCCTAATTTGTTTTAGATGTGTTCCTACTAATTCTGTTAACAAATCCTATGATTTAGGCATTATGATATTCCTTTTTATATGTGGGGAAACTGGAGCTTATAGCTGTCTTGACCAATTTAAAACTGCTAGTAAGTAGCATAGCCAACATGGGAGAAAAACAAAAAAGTGGGGCATATGACTCCAAAGCATGAGCGACTTATCATGACAATGTTCTGTCTAGGACAGCATTTCTATTTTAGAAACCCATTACAGAAACCCATAAAAATGAACCCCTAATGGAGTTCCATATTCTGCTATAGGATTTAACTTTTTAATTCATTTTGAGGCCTCTGAATAGATCACTTTTTGCATTTCACTGGTTTCTTTCACTCTCTTGCATGCCAATTGTACAGCACATTTAGGGCTTATGTGTTGTGTTGATGGATTTTTCTGGGATAATATTTTCTGAGAATGTGACAGATGTGCAACCAGAGGCTTTGTAAATTAACTCAATGACATACTCTTGAGCCCACACAGTTGAAGAACCAAAAGAACATTTTTATCAGCCAACATCTTGAGAGAGGGAAGAAAAAAACCTTACATAAATAAAAAGAGATATAAATATAGAAAATTCTTAATTTATTTCATTGCACTCTACCTGGAAGTTTCTTGGGAGAGTTTAAAATTGCTACTCTCAGATGTTCTGTGGTAGCGGTTTTCAAAGTACGGTCTCCTGACCAGCAGTTATCAGCATGGGCATTGACATCACATGGGAACTTGCTAGAAATGCACATTCTTGAGCACTGCTCCCCCCAACTCTCTAACCTACCGATGGGAAACTCTGAGGTTGGGATCCAGAAATCTGTGTTTTCAAAGCCCTCTGATGAATCCGATGTGTGCTAAAGTTTGAGAACCACTGTTGTATAGAGTCACCTTCAGGTTTCACTCTCTCTTCTTCCGCAAGTATTATTGCTATGAAAGACCGTGGGCTACAGACTCCTGGCAAGTCTCAGGTGCCCTTCGTTACCCTTCTCTGTTAACATCTTGTTGACTAGGCTTTGGATGGAAAGGAAACATTTGTCAGCAGAAACTTAGCTTTTTCACATGATGGGTTAAATCACAAAATAGAAGCCTCGGGGTATGGGTTCCCCTGAAATAGTTTTATCTTGAAGTAATTATAGATTGATAGGAAATTGCAAAAAATGTACAGGGAGGTCCCATGTACTCCTTGTTCGGTTTCTCCCAATAGTTCATATCTTGACAGACTGCACTTCCATCGTGACCAAGAAATGGACATTTCTACAATCCCCTAAACTTAAGCAGATTCCACCAGTTCTGCATAAACTCATTTTGTATGTTTGTATTCATCACGTGCGTAGAGTCACGTGACCTCCATCAGGCGAGATACTTCTGTGCTGCAGAAGTTTTCAGTTTTGATGAGGTCCAATTTATGAGTTTTTCCTTTGATGGAGCATAATTATCATGTCAAGACTAAAACTTCACCTAGCCCCAGGTCCTGCTAATTTTCTCCTATGTTTTCTAATTAAGTTTTACAGTTTAACATTTCAGCCTGTGATTGATTTTGAGTTAATTTTTACATAAGGTGCGAGGGTTCTGGAGATATTCTGTTTTCCCCATCTTGATGTCCCATTGCTCCAGCGCTATTTTTTTTAAAGGCTACATTTCTTCACTGACTCCCTTTTGCACCTCTGTCAACACTCAGGCATGTTTCTTTGGCTTTATTTATGAGTTATTTGTTGTGCTCCAGTAACACACTGTGTTGACTAACTATAGCTTTAGAAAGCCTAACAGCAGGTCGAGTTTTCCTCCCACTTAATTCATCTTCTTAAAAATTCTTGTAACGTTTACATGAAAAAGTGCTCCACATCACTCGGCATCAGGGAAATACAAATCAAAACCACAACGAGAGGGCGCCTGGGAGGAGGCTCTGTGGGTTAAGCCTCTGCCTTTGGCTCAGGTCATGATCCCAGGGTCCTGGGATCGAGCCCCGCATTGGGCTCTCTAGAGGCTCAGTGGGAGCCAGCTTCCTCCCCTCTCTCTCTGCCTGCCTGTCTGTCTACTTGTGATCTCTGTTTGTCAAATAAATAAATAAAATCTTAAAAAACAAAAACAAAAACACAATGAGATACCACCTCTACACCAGTCAGAATGGCTAAAATTAACCAGTCAGGAAACGACAGATGCTGGTGAGGATGCGGAGAAAGGAGAAACCTCCTACACTTTTGGTGGGAATGCAAGCTGGTGCAGCCACTCTGGAAAACAGTATGGAGGTTCCTCAAAAAGTTGAAAGTAGAGCTACCCTACGACCCAGCAATTGCTCTACTGGGTATTTACCCCAAAGATACAAATGTAGTGATCCGAAGGGGCACGTGCACCCGAATGTTTATAGCAGCAATGTCCACAAGAGTCAAACTATGGAAAGACCCTAGATGTCCATCAACAGATGAATGGATAAAGAAGATGTGAGGGGGTGTGTGTGTGTGTATATATATATATATATATATATATATATATATATATATAATGGAATACTATGCAGCCATCAACAACCCCTTGAAATCTTGCCATTTGCAATGACATGGATGGAACTAGAGGTTATTATGTTGAGCGAAAAAAGTCAGTCAGAGAAAGACAATTATAATATGATCTCCCTGATATGAAGAATTTGAGAAAAAAGACAGAGGATCACAGGGGAAGGGAGGGAAAAATGATACAAGATGAAACCTGAGAGGGAGAGAAACCATAAGAGGCTCTTAATCTCGGGAAACAAACTGAAGGTTGCTAGAGTGGAGGGGGGTGGAAGGGATGGGGTGTGGTGGGTGATGGACACTGGGGAGGGCATATGCTATGGTGAGTGCTGTGAATTATGTAAGACTGATGATTCACAGACCTGTACCCCTGAAACAAATAATACATTATATGTTAATAAAAAAATTGTCATAGTATTTCTAGGCATTTTGCATGTCCTTGGAAACTTTAGATGAAGTGATATTCTGAAAAATGCCTACTGGTATATTTATCAGATTTAGTGCAATGAAGAAACCAAGGAGTAGAGAAGTTGAGAGATTTCCTTCTGGCCTCCTAGCCACCAAGTTGAAGAATAAGCAGAATTGAGGTCTGTTAACTTCCAAAATAGTTTTCTACTCCTTGCAGCTCAGCGTTTTCCTCCTCCAGCTGCCAAGTTCCTGGGTGGGAAGTATGTCTCTGTTAAGTTATGAACAGCACCTTCCTATTCAATTCAGGCACATCCTTGGCCTGGTCAGAGTCTTTGGCTGCCAAGTTCAAAGCCTTCTATAGGATGGATCATGAGTTGTACCAGGTTTAATAAGAACCACCTGTCTTTTTTTTTTTTTTTAATTTTATTTATTTATTTGACAGACAGAGATCACAAATATGCAGAGAGGCAGGCGGAGGGTGGGGGAAGCAGGCTCCCTGCTGAGCAGAGAGCCTGATGTGGGGCTCGATCCCAGGACCCTGGGATCATGACCTGAGCCAAAGGCAGAGGCTTTAAACCACTGAGCCACCCAGGCACCCCAAGAACCTCCTGTCTTAACCTAATGGCTTAGAACACAAATTAATTTTTTAAAAAGTTGGAGGAGTGGGGTAAGCTTTTGAAACATAAAAAGTAGACATAGTCATAGCCGTCAACTTTATCATCCCTTACAAGCAAATGGTTCCTGGGAGTATACCCATGTCAACCCAGAAACAACCTACCAGTTTAGTGATTGCTGGCAGCCCTCAGCCTATTGAAGGACAGTATCTCTCTCCGTGTAGTCAAGGATGTCTGAGCCTCACTAGTCCTAAACTTGACCTTGCCATTTCTCTAAAAATGGGACACTAGGATGACAGAGGAAACAGGTTTTCTCCCCGATGCGTTTCAAAATTTTTGAGCAAGCACAGAGGAGTATATTGATGTCTGTTCCTTCACTTGCAATTCATTGAATCAGATAGCCCTGGGAGCAAAAACTGACAGGAAATCTTTATCGTCTCACATTCAGAATCACAGTGCTGACCGTCAAAGATAACCACACCTTGGCAACCGCCATGTTTGTTAACAGATTTGCGCAGTGTTTGTGGGTTTTTTGTTTGTGTTTTGTCTTGTTTTGTTTTCTCTAGAAGCATGTCTCCGGTTTCCAAAGGTGTTCTTAGTTAGTGAATTATTTAAATAGAAATAAATACAGAGGGAGGGACTTAATGTAATTAACCACCAAGGTGCATCATTCTGATAAATTACTAGACCCAACTGAACCATCCTCGCTGAGGCTAAAAAACCAAACAACAACAATAAGCAAAGAGGCGGTGAGAAATCACACACTGTGGTCCCGCTAGGTGTTTTTAGTTGTAAGCAGTTCAACTCATCAACTCATAACTCAATGCCCATTGTCTACTTAATAGACTACTAAAATAGAATCCTTCCCTGGTCAGAGGAAGACTTACATACTTCCCTCTGGAGTGCACCATCACCTTCCATCCAAAACTTCCCAACTGGCAAAAATAAGCTAGTATGTGTGTCCTTGTATCCCACCAAAATGCAGTAAAGGAATTTCAGATGTATCTGAACCAAGACACCTAAAGTAGTTAAGTAAGAGATGGAGAAGAATGCAATAAAATGGGCCCAGAAAAAAAAAAAAAAGGCAACTTTTAGTTTTTGTGATTTTTTTTTTTAAGATTTTATTTATTTATTTGACAGACAGAGAGCTCAAGTAGGCAGAGAGGCAGGCACAGAGAGAGAGGGAAGCAGGATCCGTGCTGAGCAGAGAGCCCGATGTGGGGCTTGATCCCAGGACCCTGGTATCGTGACCTGAGCCAAATGCAGAGGCTTAACCCACTGAGCCACCCAGGCGCCCCAGTTTTTGTAATGTTTTAGGGGATGTGGAACTTTCCGTCCTATAGTGTTGACACAGAAACTCATCGAGCTTTGCCATGTTTTGCTCCCTCTCCAGAACTCTGAAAATGTAGGGAGTTTCACTCGGACTTCATACTCAGATAAGGAAAAAGATGAAATGCAGTAGGAAAAAAGAAACCCCTCGAAGATAAGCACGGAATCATGTGTGTAGTGTGACTTTGTCCCCTGTACTTGAGATGAAGAGGGGAGAGTTTACAGCTCAGTTTCAGGAGATGATCCCTGAAGGCTCTGGGATATCATGTGGTTTGTTTTGTTATAATCATTTAAAATTTTTTTGTTGTTTTTGTAGTTTTCTTATTCCCATCTTGAGTCCTGGCAAGGAAGGCTTGGTGTCTCTCTGTTATCCTGCGCTGTGATAACAGGACACTCATTTCAGATTAGTTGTACGTTGACACGAGCAGTTGGAGCATATCCGTAAGATGTGTAATAATGTTGGTTGTCTCTCAGAGGGCCGCATCTGACTGCCAAACTGTTCACATTAGCTGAAGGGGGGCAGCCAAAATCATCCGTTAGGTTAACTGTGATTCCCACTTCTCTCCTCCGCTTCCTTCCTGCCTCCTCCCTGCCTCCTCCCCTCAGTCACTGCACATGTTCCGAGACAAGTGATCTCTGCTTGGTCTTACTCTCCATGAGGAGGAGCTGAAATGCTCTCTCTCTCTTTTTTTTTTTTTTTTCTTGAGCAAGAAGTGAGCTGAGAAAAAGAAAACAAATTTAATTGCTGCTTGGAGAGAAAAGTGAACTGATGATCTAATAGCTTGTTTTCATCCCTAATATCCACACTCCAATTCATGGCATATGAACCAAGAAAAAAGCCCTCACTTTTGCTTATGGCCATATCATCTGCATCAGTCCGGAAAAGTAATGAAGTTAAAATTCCTTTCCACTCTGTTCAATATTTATAGTATTTGTCTTCTGTTTCTAGAGAAGATATAATATTTATAAATAAAAGAAATGGGCAGAAGCAAGAAATAAAAGAGGAATTTATAAATTTGTCACGGTTTTCTTTAATATCATCATAATTTGAGATTTGGGTTTTTTTGTTTTGTTGTTGTTGTTTGTTTGTTTTCCAGATTTGATGTCTGTTGTCTTAAAGACAGAGACGAAGTGGCAGGTGGGCAGCCAAGGCCTTTCAATCAGTGAAAGGGACCGCATTCATTAAACAGGAACAAAACCAAAACTCCAAACCATTTTAATTCTTATGGTGAAAGAAGCGAGTTCGGTAATTTCATTTGTTCTTAGGCTTAACAGCTCTGGTTCCAAGACGCAATGACAATGATCAGTCAACTTTAGTCTCCCTGTGAATCTTGTTATACGCAGATATCTGTACTGTACCGATATTCAGTAAGTGATCCAAGGCATACCTTGGGAAAATTGCTCATCCCCAGATCGCCCAAAACAGATTTTCCCTGTAACTCTTGAATTGCACCGAACTCCTGGAACCATGCCAAAATTACTCCAGTATTTTAGAAAGTGCACATCTCAGTCACCTGTCCTGGACTCTGAGTGGCCAACCACCCCAGGTTGCCCAAGACTGAAAGACCTTAATCCTGGGGAATTTTGCAATCCCAGGCAAAGCAGAACAGTTGGCAACTCTAGACTTAGAATTACAGAAAATCGTATTAAAATGAGCCTTTTTGATCTCATGCTAGATTTAAATACTGTAAATGGGGTGTGTGGGGGCTGGGAATGTGCATTTCATTTTCAAGCAGTACTACTTATGTAAACAAAGGTTTGAGAAGCATTTTTTTTAAAGATTTTATTTATTTATTTGACAGAGAGAGAGATCACAAGTAGGCAGAGAGGCAGGCAGAGCAGGGGGGTGGGGAGCAGGCTCCCTGCTGAGCAGAGAGCCTGATGCGGGGCTCGATCCCAGGACCCTGGGATCATGACCTGAGCTGAAGGCAGCGGCTTAACCCACTGATCCACCCAGGAGCCCCTGAGAAGCATTTTTATACAGACTCTGTCAGCCATGACCTTCAGTTTGTCAGACACTGGGCAAACCACACGACTGTCCTTCATTGAGAACCAAAAGGATACATTACATCTTTCACATCTCTTTGTTCCACTCTGAGGGCCCTGACTTGGTGTTGCATTAACCAGGGAGTAAAGGACCCATTAAAACAACTCTTGAATGGTACTAAGAGTATTAATTAATTCCTACAACATACCTGTCAAGGAAAGAAGAACGAGACACTGAATGAAAATCTCTTATGTTTGAGTTTAAGAATCAAACAGAGGTACGGTATGGAGAACGTAAGATTTGTACGAGCAAGCATTAGTAGTAGTATCAGAAAGCAAAAATAATTATCAGAACACAGAGTTGGCCAATGACTCCGAAAACAAAACACGCCATTTCCCCTCTCACCAATGTATTTATTTCACAGTTAATAGAGGGTAAATCCATCAACATTTTTTGAGATCTGGAATTTACATTCCACTGCAATCCATACTTTCTGCCATATCCAATAGTCCCTAAGTCATTGTTCTGTACCTTTTGCTGATGTTAATTTCATTACAAAATCTCGTTCCATATTAAATGGAGGGAATACAGAATGGAGAACCCCCAACTTGGATTTGACCTTATTCTACCACTATCCAAAGTTGTGAATTTGGGCAAATCACGTCCTAGCTTATTGGAGCCTGAGTTTTCTAGATTAAAAACTGAAGTAACTGACTGTCATGAAGATTGAATCTGATTTTACATATGGAATTGCTGTGAGCATTGAATCTGATGACATATAAAAAAGTTGGTTTATAACTGCAGAGGACTTCGCCAATATCAGTGGGAAACCATTACTTAATGAAGACCATACACGGGGATAAGAATGAAAAGGCAAAACTCACCATGCTCTTTAGGGACTGGGAAAGTATCTGGAAGATTTTCCATTCCCCTAAATAGCTGTTCCTATTCTAGTTTCTTTCTTAGTTAAAGTTAAGCCCTATAAATACCTGTGATTAAGGTGTAAACGTACATAAAGGTAGAAACAAAGAGGAAGATTTTGGCAACCTTCAGTCCTACAAGTTTCCAAATCAGGCTTATCACTTTCTCTTGTACATAAATTTCAGTGGTATTTCTGTGTTTCTGACTAATGTATAGAAGGGTTGAATCGATGTCGTATGCCTGAACAAGTATAACACTGCATGTCAATTATGCTTCCATAAAAACATTTCAATAATAATTATATGTTTATGAATGTCTTCTGTAAGCCAAAACCCAACACTGAAGTTTTAATGCTTTCACACTTAGGTCAATAATGCACTTGTAATACTGAAGTTTAAGGCAAAACTAAGCAACTAAAATAATGATTTGGACATTTTTCAAAATCTCTCTTAGGAAATGAACACACAAAAAATGCTACTATTATAAGTAGGTTCTACAGCTCTTACAGGCACTATAGGGTTTATAAATTTGTCTTGAGGTATGGGCAACAGAATATCATCCTATCTCTTAACAAGATGATTCAAGAATATATTTGCATACTTTTCTACTGTCCCTTCCTATGTGAAGACAAAGCATTATTTATAATGTACACTCCTGATTTCTTCCAAAAGGAGTTTAGGGTATTATGCAACCATAATAACTGGAGGCAATTAGGTAAGCGCACACAGAAACACAATTTTGTAAGTCCTGACACATGTAGGAGACGCAAATATAGAGACCGTGGGTGAGCAATACAATTAGCTTTGAGCAACCTGGTTGTGTACAGAAAAGTAGAAGCAGCGATAAATTCCACAATTTAACATGTAAAAAGAAACAAAAATTTTGAAGGTCCATCAAATTTTTCTGGGTAAAAACTCATAGAAGAAATTTAGGATATAGCTCTTAGTTCAAGAAATTCCAAATTGTATTTATTAGTATTTCCTGACATGAGTTTGCAAAAACGTAAAATGGTCGATTTCATCTGGCCCCTGCTGAAAGTCAGGCATAAAATATAAAAGTAGAACTTAGGGGATTCTTAATGGCCACAATTGCTAACACTGTCCAAAAGTGAAAATTTTTATTAACCCAACTTAATGTTAAAGCTATAGGTCACTTTCTGCTGTTCTTTCACGGTTAGAGAAGCCAGGTTTCTTTCCCTATGATGAAGCACCAATAAGATCCCAGACAGCTCTAAACTGGGAGCAATTCTAGAAGTGCCTGCTTCAGCATCTGACTCTTGGTTTCCCCTCAAGTCGTGATCTCGGGGTTGTGTGATCGAGCCCCGTGTTGTGCTCCGTGCTCAGCACAGGGTCTGCTAGAGATGCTCTCTCCCTTTCCCTCTGGCCTTCCCAGTGGTGCACGTGTGCTCTCTCTCTCTCTCAAATAAATAAATAAATCTTAAAAAAAAAAAAAAAAAAAGGAGCAATTCTATACATCCCATTCTAACCATAAAATTTTCAGGGACAATTATAATAATCTGTCTTATTTCTAAGCCATGTATTCCGATTTTGGTTTCATAAAATGTAATCATGACATCTATAAGGAAACAGACAATTGGAGAAAAAGCAAACTATTCATCCTTGCACTTCTACTGAGCTGCAAAGGTATTGCATGTTCCACAAGCCCTCCCGGAATCATCTTTTCTTTGGTGGTGAGAGCAATTTGAATTCTTTGAATATCAGGTTTTTAAATACTAAATTTTACTTTAAATGCTTTATGACAACAAAAATATTTACTTTCAAGGTAGAATAATGAGAAGGTTCAGTAAAGCAATATAAAACTAAAGAAAATAATACTATTCAAAATTATGATCAATATCCCAGAGTATGTAATATTAAATCTTCCTTTCTACATATATATGCACATTTTGCACAAAGTAGAATTATAACATAAAATATCTTTTAATTTGTTTCTATCATTTAATAAGACATATGTATTTCCTTTAAGTTAACAGTGTTTTATAAAATATATAACTTTATACTAAGATTTGAGACTGAGCCCTAAGACACAACATATACATTTGGTAAAGCCAAAAATATCTAAAAATAAGTCCTTTTCTCCCCCAAATATGTCTTCTCTTCCAACTGTACTATTTTGTTAGACAGTTTCTCACTTTCCTTAGCCCCTTCCGTTCCACCAGTCAAAATTCCTGTTCCTTAACATCTCTGACCCATCATTAATACTCGTTTTCTCTTCTATTTCTACTTCAGTGACATGAATCCTGGCCTTTTTGTCCTCACTTTGGACTCTTAGGATAACCTCCTACCATCTTTTGTTTCTGTATTCAAGTCATTTATTTTTCTCTGCTCAAAATGTTTTGGGAACTCTCCATCTCTCTTAGGATTCATTTCCCTGAATTGCCCTACCCAATCTTCTCTCCCAGTAGGTAGCCTCTATTCCCATCACTCCAGGGTTCTATGTCCTTGGAACAGTAGCATGAGAGGTGTAGGGTGAAGGAAGGAAGGGAAGGAGGGAGGGAGGGAGGAAGGAAGGAAGGAAGAAAGGGAAGAAGGGAGGGAGGGAGGAGGAAAGGACGAAATGGAGGAGGGAAGGAAGGAGGGAGGGGAGGTGGTACTTCCTGTTGTAGAAGCACACAACATTAGCAGTATTTCAAGACATGAGAAATTTGTCCGTAACCATACTGTTTCTGTAACTTCCTTTCTATTCTCTTCCAGGAATCACTGGTTGCCCCAAAGTCTACCTTAGCATGTTTCTTTGGAAACTGTAGGGAGAGGGCCCTTCCTTCTCTTCCATGCTCCACCGTTAAAAAGCAAGCTCTCAGCATAGCTGATTTCAGCTAAATGTTAAAAGGAAAGGTATCAAACTTAAGCTCCCACTAGAGTGCCTCCTGGAGCCATGTAAAGTTTTGCCCATCGGAGATAATATAATTCCACTAGCGAAAGGAAAGGTGTAAAAGCTTCCAGGCGGTGTGTTTGAGTTGCATAGAGACAGGCTTGCTACCTTGGTCTTGAAGACTATTTGGGGGCAGGACAGTTATGTCTAAATATGAGCGTTTGTAAGATGAGGGCTGCCCTCCACCTCTACTCCCTCAATAACTCTGTGTGTTCCATAATGGGGAGAAAATATGTCTCCAGAATCCTAAACTGCATCAGGCCCCAAACCCAGTCAGAGTAGGAATTACACGGCTGATGTCTTGGCAACGTTTTCCTCCTTGACTCTGTGTTTCTGCTCTCTCATTGGCCAAAGGCAGATGGCGCTTTACAGATCTTAAGAAGGTCATAAGAAAAGAGATTTTAGAACCCGGGAGAGGGTGATGTTAGGGCCATGGGCTTGTCTGGCTGTTTGCCAAAGGGAAGCCAGACGCTGCCTTGAAACCACTGGCCTTCTCCCCATTCCCACACTGCTACAGCTAAAGCAGGAATGGGTAAGTTTCCCACCGCCCCCCCCCCCCCCCCCCCCCCCCGGCCCTCTCATGATATTGTTGTTTGCTGTTCCTCTGGCCCAATCACAAGCACCCTGGCTAACAATACCCGTGCAAATCCCGAGGCTGTCAATCTGAAATCGCTCCTGGTCAATGAGTATTTACATGGGTAGGAGAGACACAAAACCTCGCATTATCTGCTTCTTCCTGCACTTGCTATTTTCTTGGCATGCGCCGCTCGAGCTCCTTGCAGGATCTGGGGGCCTTGGCACACAGCGGAGGTGGTAGCCTTCCAATTCTCTCACTTCATGGCTGCCAACAGGAAATATCATGGGTCTTTCCGGTGCACTAATTGGCTTGGTGATGCAAGGTGTTCCTGCAGCATTTCCTATTGAAGATAATGCACTCCTAAGGAAGGATTTTTTCCACCAAGTTAGCACAAGCCTGCTTTGAGATTTTCTGTGCTTCTTGGTGCAGAAGGAGCTATCAAACTGTCTTAAGTCTGAGTCAGTCCTTTGAATTATTTACCTACATTTCTTTGTAAGGATTTCACTGGTGGCAAATTCTCTTTGGTTTCACAAACAGGAGATTTAAATGCATTCTTAAAGGAAAGTTTGTGGGATAAGAGGGAATTTGACCTGGTGGAGAATATATACACTTGCATAACTCATCCATGTAAAATATGGCATCTAGATCTACACAGACATATTTATATATGTCTCAGTTGTGGGTGTTTTTGATTTCTTTCATAGAGGGCTAATAAAATTTACTACCATTATCTCTAATGTAGATTAGGATATAACATTTTTGGTTTACATACACTGCAGGGATTGATAGTGGGCTAACAAGGAAAGTCGATCTCGTGGACTGAGGACATCCTATACTCTGTAGAAAAGACAGACGTATTCTCTAACCCACTCATATATGAAAGGTTAAGTGAAAAAACTAAAAAAAAAGCTAAATGCATATAACTAATGCCATTATGAGATTGAAAGTAGAGTCACAGCACAATTGGGCATTATTTTTTTATACTAAAACTAACCAGATACACAGGCTAATAATGAAAACCGGAACCAAAAGAAATAAAACTAGAGACTTCAGAAGTTATCAACTTGAACCCTACCTCAGTGGGGCTACTTTACTCTTCATTACATGGAATTGGTAAGAGTGAGCTTTATTTGAATAGTATTTTTTTTTAAAAATAAGAGCAGGATTCCTACTACCCACTTACACTGATATAAGTACATGTCATTTGACTCAATTCTTTCCTCAGATTTTTCCAATAATTGGTAAATATGAGTATTCATTAAGTAATGTCAAGGAATTATAAGTACCACCAACCATACTGTAAAAATTCAAGAATTCTTAATATCCAAGAGAGACCAGAACAAAGACTAGAAGACATCGTATTTCTGAATATTGCTAACGTTGTGTGTATCTGTATTACCAGTGTGCTTGCTAATTCACAAAAAGTTCTTATCTCCAAACAGTTTTTAGGATAAAACAGATGGCCTAACCTCTTCTGGTTCACTGCCACTCATTTTTCCTTTTTGTCACCTGGAGATGGTGATCAGGAATGTGGTGGTTGTTTGAGCACATTCCTAAGAAGCATGGGCCCAAAACAAGGGGGGAGGGTCCTGGAATGTATTCCACGGATGGATTTGAGTGTAGTCACTCCTGGGAAAGAGGATGTTAATGATTCAGTGTACTTGTCCTGGCTAACCTTCACTCCCTTGAAAAGCAAGGTCACTCTTGCTCTCTCCTCCCCCACCCTCCAAAAAGTCAGAAGGGCACAGAGAAACAGAGAAATGTTTGCCTTCGCTCTGCAGAGCTCCAAAAGCCTGGCTCTCAAGTGTTGTAACAGCTTACTTCTAACTCCCCTGTGTAGTTTGAGATTGAACCCTCCCAAGATAGGTGCCTGGTTTTTCCTTAAAATAATCCTGAGGTTGTGCAATTTTTTTTTTTTTTTAAGATTTTATTTGACAGAGAGAGATCACAAATAGGCAGGGCAGCAGGGAGAGAGAGGGTGGGGGGAAGCAGGCTCCCCGCGGAGCAGAGAGCCCGATGCGGGACTCGATCTCAGGACCCTGAGATCATGACCTGAGCTGAAGGCAGAGGCTTAACCCACTGAGCCACCCAGGCGCCCCGGTTGTGCAATTTTTTAAAGATTTATTTATTTGAGAGAGAGAGAGAGAGAATGAGAGAGAGGAGGGGCAGAGGGAGAGAATCCCAAGTCAACTCCCAGCTGAGCTTGGAGCTCCGTGACGTGGGACTCGATCCCACAACCAGGAGATCACAACCAGAGCTGAAACCAAGAGTCCACCGTCCAAACAACTGGGCCACCCAGGAGCCCCAGATGGTGCAATTTTTAAAAAACGTTACACCCCTTAGTATATTTCACTTTATGTGATCTGTGTTCTTGCTTTTGCAGTAGGACTAATGGATTCATAAAGTGAGAAAGCTTGTAATGCAATTTGTTGCTGTAAATGTGTTAGTCTTTGACTAACAAGTGAATGAGACACTTCTTCGAAACTTGGAACATGTTACAAGGCTCATGAGTGTATTCACTAAACCTCACTTCTGGAAGTACAGTCCTGTGAGGGAAACACTCCCATTGCTGGAATTTGTGAAATGTGTGTCTTTTGTCCACACAACTCAGTTCAAGAAAACTCCAGCGTAAAAAGAGAAACGAAGTAATAACCCTTGACAGAAATCCTTACAAGTACTAACAGTAACACTGTACACATTCCAGAACATTTACCCAGAGTCTAATTTTATGAAACATTAAAAAAAAAAAAGTGCGTCAGGTGTCTACATTGCTACACGGACATTTGTAGGACACATTACGTTTCCCTGTTAGGACAGAGGATAGAATAAGGAACTCAGCACTCTCTCGTTATTGTTCGACATTTACGAACTTCCTTCCCCATTTGTTGTGAAGTCAAAACAACTTGACATTTTGACAGGGAAAATTTATTTCTCATAGAATGCAGCTAGATGACAAAATACTGCATACCCAATCATTTCTCCGGTTTCCAAGTCTGCTGTTCTAGGATACTTCCACCAGAAAAAAACTTTACAATCAATGGGCATGTTCCATGAAAAGAGAGATGGGCCAAACACGGAGAGCACTTTTTCTTACACAAGAGAAGATAAACTTGGAAAATATTTCCCTCAATAGTTTCACACGTAACGATTTGGAAATTTTCTTAGAAAGAAGTGGAGTCAGAAATCAATTGTTCTGTGAGGTGAGTTCAAATGCCATAAAAAGACAAGTCTATGAAAGGAATGTATTCTCTGACTTTCATCTTGAAACATATATTGAAATAAAGTGTATGAACTGAGAACAGTAGTCACCTAAAATGCATGCCAACCAGAACACTGTGGCATGCGTAGCGAGCCATTAGCAGCCTCCAGAATACGGAGAATGAATTCGTGGGATACTTTCTATGCCAAATTTGAGTAATAGGTGTCCTGGGTTTAAAATAGTAATGTGCTTCTGAAAGGAAAAACAATTAGCTTTAACTTGTTTCTCATCAGGAGCTTGAAATATTGACAGGAAAACTGGCCAAATCAGCTCTACTGTTTAGCAACCAGAAAAGGGAGTAAGTCACATGTTGTCTTCTTCATTTCACTTCAGTCAACTTCTATGTGAGGATTCTCTACCTGAAGCAGTAAGGACACTGGGCTAATATTTTCAGTCTTCAGGACAACAGACTCTTGAACAGGTACACACCAGGATTTCTTTTTTTTTTTTTTTAATATTTTATTTATTCATTTGACAGACAGAGATAACAAGTAGGTGGAGAGGCAGGCAGGGAGAGAGAGGAGGAAGCAGGCTCTCTGTGAAGTAGAGAGCCCAATGTGGGGCTCAATCCCAGGACCCTGGGATCATGACCTGAGTTGAAGGCAGAGGCTTTAACCCACTGAGCCACCCAGGCGCCTCCACACCAGGATTTCTTAAGAGAAGTAAAATTTAGAAAGATACACGCATCCTTATGCATATGGCAGCATCATTTCTAACAGTGAAGATATGGAAGAAACCTAAGTGTCCAACAATAGATGAATGGATAAAGAAAATGTGGTATATACATAATGGAATATTACTCAGCTATAAAAATGAGTGAAATCTTGCCATTTGCTGAACAACATGGATGGATCTAGAGGGTCTAATGCTAAGTGAAAGAAGTCAGTCAGAGAAAGACAAATACCACATGATTTCATGTGTATATATAACCTAAGAAATGAAACAAATGAATAAACAAACAAGCAGACCGACTTTTAACTATGGAGAACAAACCGGCGGATGTCAGAGGGGTGGTGGGCAGGGGGATATGCTGGGGATTAAAGAGCCACCTTACCATGATGAGCATGAGCAATGTACAGAATTGTTAAATATAGAATATTGTATGCCTGGCACCAATATAACATTGTATGTTAATTGGGGAAACAAACAAACAAACAAAAAAAGAGAGGTAAAATTTATGGAATCTGAAAGCTAAGGAGAGAGTCAAACCAGAGAAGGAGAGAAATCACAGGCTAGGTGAGTAGGAAACAAAGAAAAATGATGGAAAGACCAAAAGGTAGGAGAGAGGGGCACCTGGGTGGCTCAGTGGGTTAAGCCTCTGCCTTCAGCTCAGGTCATGATCTCAGGGTCCTGGGATCGAGCCCCACGTTCGGCTCTCTACTCCACAGAGAGCCTGCTTCCCCCTCTCTCTCCCTGCCTGCCTCTCCGCCTACTAGTGATCTCTGTCAAATAAATAAATAAAATCTAAAAAAAAAAAAAAAAAGAGAGAGAGAGAGAGAGAGAGAGAGAGAGAAATAGGAGATATCTAAAAGGGGAATATGCCAGCTATCAAATTTATCTGAAAACTCTTAAAATCCTTTGAAAAAGTCACTTTCATAACACGGTCTGCCCTTTCCCTCTCTGCAGTTTTCAGCCACTGTGCTGGAGGGGAAGGACCTCTGCTTTGCTGTAGCATCATTTGGGACTGGATTCACACCGGCACTTTCTACCTTTTCCACATTTAAGAACGTTGTCTTATCATCCATTTCTTTACCTTCATCTGTCTAATAGCTGTACTTATTACACGTTGCTGCAAGGATGGGGCAAGGTATTGTGTGGGAAAACACACGGCCCTGGGCGTGTCTCTCCTGCCCCATCTCCCCAAGTGCTGAAGAATAACATTTCTATTTCCAGGGCCCGCTTCGCCATTAGGAACCACCTGGCCTTCCCCAAGGATGTGGGGAGAAGCCTAAAACCATTTGCCCTAACTGCCACCTGGTGGCCCCATAAAATAGTTTTAGAATCCATGGGCAGACCACAGGGTAAGAAGAGGAGATGCCTGTGAGGATGAACATAGGCCTGAGATGACAAGGGCCCCTTCCCGTCCTTTCTGTGTGGAAGGGTACAGAGAAGCGCTTAGACTAAGGAGATTGGTAGATATAAGTAAAACATTTAAATAAAGAGGTATGGTCTAATAGGTAGCAACGGATTTGTCCACTTGCTAATAGAAAAATCTTTGGCAGAGCTAAGAGCGCTCAGGAAATGGCAGGTTTTGTGTTCACTGAAAAATAAGCTGACTGGGAGATGTCACCGAGGGCGCTCCCACGTGACACCAGCTCCCAAAGGAAAACTCGATTTTAGATGCTAGTCTTTGGGTTGGAAAAAATTTCTGTTGTTTCCAATTTCTTTAGGAACCCACAATAGTTTACATTTTCACAGTGTGAAATGGCATACCTGTTTGATCTCTGTCATGACTCTTAGAATACCGGATTTGTTCATCACTGAGATGTGGGAGTTTAAAACAGTTCCTGATACACTGTAAATATTCAATTAATATGAATAAATGAACTAATTCCCATTTCACAGATGAGGAAACTGAGGCTTAGATACATTTAGAATGCGGCAGAAGATCACACAATGAGCGAATGTTAATGTCGGAATGAAAACCCGTCCCTTCTGACAGCAATGCTGTACTCCTTCCACTGAACTGTATTATCCTACATTTCGGTAAGATCAAGTCAAATACTCATCCATGAGTCATCGTTCGTCTCGAGAGAGCAACGACGGAACCTCACGATTATCTGTACCAGCCTTATTTTCATGACACAGTTCTTGTGGACTTTGGTCACTTTTCCATCACAACCCGCTGGATTCGAGACGGTAACGTCTATAATTTGAAGTGAGAAACTGGACTTAAAAAGTGTCCCACGGTAAGATCATTTGGTTCTCAGATACTTCTAAGTGAAGAGGGATTAATGTCCAAAAGAAGAAGGGGCCCTTCAGAAATTAGTGAGGTTCTTAGCATTCAGTGTCAGAGAATGTGACCTCGCACAGGTCGGCTCCCCATGGAAGTTGAAACCCCATTGGGGGACAACTGTGGTTACGATATAGTCCAATAATGGGCCAAATCTCCCAATGTGTTTGCATTATTCAGCCACCTGGTAGTTCTTAAGCTCCTGAGCTACTGAAGAGACGTCAGACCTATGAAGAAGAGGACTGGGAACTTATACAGTGGACCTTTCAATACTTTTCTTTTGTGCCCCTTTTTTATTGTTCTGCTTCTCTCTCATCTTCTGATATTGATTCAAGAATTTTGGTCCTGGGGCACCTGGGTGGCTCAGTGGGTTAACTCTGCCTTCGGCTCAGGTCATGATCCTAGGGTCCTGGGATCGAGCCCGGCGTCGGCCTCCCTGCTCAGCGGTGAGCCTGCTTCCCCCTCTCTCTCTGCCTGCCTCTCTGCCTACTTGTGATCTCTGTCTGTCAAATAAATAAATAAAATCTTAAAAAAAAAAAAAAAGAATTTCGGTCTCGCAGGCGCTTTGGTGAGCCTTTATTTCAATAATCTCACAGGGCTGGTCATGGAGGCCGGAGCTTGCAAAGGTCCAGTGTTGTCGATAAGCAAAGCTGGACAGAGATTTCAGTTCCCTTGCTTCCCTGGACCACTGAGCTTTTCCGAGTCACCTACAGCTCATCTCTCTCTCGATTCTATCTCTTTCCTTTCTCTCACTGTGAGCCTGGGTCCTCTTCCTCAGAGTAAGCTGTTGTTTCTTTTTCCTACCGCTTTGGTTGACTCACATCCATACTTTTCTACTACCAGCCTCCCTTTCCTGCCCTTCCCTCTTACATCCGTTAACTGTTTTCCTCTCAAGGTTTCCTTGGGGCCTCTACGAACTGCAGTCACTAGAGGGCAACATGATCACAGCTGACAAGGACAAGGACGGCCTCAGAGGCTGGAGCACAGACAGTGTAAGAATGCAGAACAGTGAATCAGATGGGCGCATCACTATTCACAAAAGCACATTCACTTATATGGGCCCTTTTAACCTTAAAAAAATACAGTCAGACGAGGTCAAGTATTATTGTCTGTATTTTCAAGAAAAGAAGGAAACCAATGCCCTTAGAGGTTAAGTGACTTGCCCAAGGTCATAGAAAGAGCACAGTACGTCCTTCTGTTGAATGGCATCGCCTAGAAAATTCTGGTGTAAAACTTGAAAGGACACTTCTGTTTTTCCAAGATGTAAACCTAACTGTAGTAAGACATTTATACATCTTTGTAATGCAATCCAATAGAGACTCTAAGTTATTTCATTAATACAAAGTATCAGTTGCACTGTAACTTCCATTCAGAGGGAAACTGTTTCTCATTTTAAGAAAATGGATTTATTTAAACATTTTATAAATGCCCTTTATTAATATCTTGCCCAATAATCAGAAATTGGATCACCTTTTCTGGAATTGTCAGGTGTTTTCTAGTTACGCTTGTTTTTTTCTTTAATACGATTTCTTCGGCAAAACAAATGTACGCTATTTTCTCCCATTTTCTCCTATCCGGCATCCAAGGTAAAGGAAAACAGATAACAACACAGTTTTCCATTAGGAAATATCTGATCTTTAAGAGAATTCCATTGTTTTTCTTCAGTCTGAGACTGATTGAATACCTTGGATGCAAAGCCCTTCTCAGATTGGCAATATTGCTTATTTGCTGGGTGTTGTCACCGGCAAAACAGGATGAAAATCTATTTACACAGACAACTCTATGGAGCCCTGTTTTGTCTGACCACTTTCTTCTCATTTTGACAGGGCGGTTCCCTCCAAGTGGTAGTACCTGGCATCTGGTCATGGCACAGGAAAATTCTGTGTTCAGGGATCCAGAAGATTCAGAAGATTCCACAGCCAAGTGTGATGGTTGTAGGAGTAGAGGACAAAGTCAGGAGGAAATAAATAAAAGGAATGGATGGAGAGGTAATTGGAGATTTTCCGAGCTAAGAGGTAAACAGTGCAATTACAAATTTGAAAAGACAAAAGATGTGAGCTGGCTGAAATGCTTTGAAGAAGATGCACCTACCCTGTTGCGGCTGGGTAAGAACAGAGAGAACGGGATTTAATGTTAGTGGGTCAGAATTTCTTTATCCTTTCTGCTTCAAGGGATTAATGCTTGCGAGATTCATTTCCCAAACTACACCTGGCAAATAATGAAAATGTTAACTAGCACTCACACCGATTCTTCCAAATTCCAAATGCTTTATGATCACTCTTCCCCGTGGCATTCTGGAGATGCAGCAAAGGAAGGAGTTAAGAAATGGAGAGATTAAGTTCAAAAAAAGCTTTGTAAGAGCTCCCATATTCGTCTTCATTTTTAAATCTTTTATAAAATCTATTTTTACATAGAGCACTTTGCAGTCATGTGAAGTCAAGTAGTATTTCCAGAAAAATCTTCTTTGGGGACTCTTGTGTATGATACTACTGAAAAGACATATACACTTAACCATGTCTTTTTCATGGTCTGAAAGGATATGTGTGTGTGTGTGTGTGTGTGTGTGTGTGTGTGTTGTGTGTGTGTTTCCCTTACTGACATATTAACTTAATTGTGAAAAAGTGAAATGAATCTTTTTTGAATGAGGAAAAATGGCAAATGTATTTTGGTAACAAAGATCTGAAAGACAAAAAGGTAAGGATTGTAAATGTGAAAGTAGGAATCTTCTAAATATAAGCAGAACACTAGACGCTTCAAGAACAACAACAACAAAAAAATCAAAGTGTGTGCTCATTTTTTCCCCTTCAGACCAATTTCTTTAAAAAATATGACTCTTTTCTAGCAATGCCAACACAATAGATTGATTCACGGACTCACATTTAAGTCTACAATAACAACAAAAAATACTAATGAATGTCCAATAATCAGTACCCAATCAATAGATGCTGTAATCACCTTCATTTTTGTTCAAAGAAAACAAAACAAAAAGTAGATTAGGTTATCCCTAAGAATTTACTATTTTTACTGTGATTTACTGCCTAAAAACAAAAGGACAATGAAGCTGTAATTATCTACAGCTCTTGGGTAAGAGATTAGTTCTTCAAGAATATCTATTTCTGTTTATGTGTCCCACTCCAACATTACTAAAGCTTGCTTTATTATTTTTAGGGTTTTTGTTTTTTGGTTTTTTTGCTATGATTCTGAACATAGGAGTTAAACACGTTTAGAGAATACAATCTTCCAAAGGCAGCTCTTTGTCCATATTTCCCAACCTTTTTCAGAGGTTAATTCTCTACACGAGGGAGGTGAGGAAGCAGGTCCCATGTCTCCACTGTGTGTCAAGCTGGGTAAAGCCTTATTTCATCCCAAGGAATGACAAAACGCATACTAGCTAAACATTGCATTGCCCTAGGTCTCCATGTAGCTATAGCTCATGCGAGATTTGAATCTCAATTTTCCGCAGAAGCTACAGTATAATAGCAATATATAGATAAGAAATAGTCATTACCTTTATTTTTTAAAGTAGTTTAAAAAATCATTTCATTTTTCATGCATCCATTGACGGTAGGTTAAAACTCCGGAGGGAGGAGGACGATTGGCTGCCACGATGGTACTGTTGGAGATATATACATATACATATGTATATATATGTATGGATATATGGATGTATGTATATAATCACGAATTTAGAACCTGTTAGGAAACTGTGCTTTGTGGACTGGGATGAATTTCATATTGCTTTTGTAATTCTTTATGGTAAAAAGCCCCAGGTTTCCAGCATCGGGGAGCCGAGCCGACCATGATTGGCTCCACCTGAGGGACGCAGGGCCTGGGATTCCCTCCCCGCTAGCAGCAGTGACGTCACAGGCGAGCTCCTCCGCGGGCGCCGGGCTGGAGCGGGGGAGGCGTTGCTGGGAATTTCCAGGGAAACACTGCAGCAGATGGCCTGCCTGGCTGAGCTTCAGTGACACATCTGCAGCACGGCTGGTAGGAAGGATATTTTCGGAAAATCTATGCTCTCCCAGGTCCAGCTAGTTCTGAAATATATATGTATTTTTTTTTTCATTTAATCAACATTTTTATCCCTCCCCCCCAACTTCTTCTATTTCTGAAAATGAGGTTTCTATTTTTGTCGCAGGGACATCATGTGAAGGATCCCAAGCCACGAACCAACGCTACACCCTACGTGCCTCCCTCCCCCCAAGTTTGCTTTCTGCCAGTTACATTATGCAGGCTGTCAAGGTGGCCCGTGGAATACAAGGGCAAATGTTGCTAAGGTAACAGGATTGAAAACCTGTCTGCAGAAGCAGATGCTTTATAACCTGGGGTTTCCCTCATTTGCATTTAAAGGCTCCTGAGCCATAGCCTCAAAGCAAGCCAAGTCCTTGAAGCTAAAATAAGCTTTTTTATTTATTTATTTTTTAAAGGTCATCTGATAAGTCATTGAGCAGCTCTTACCCCTGGCAAGGTTGAATAAGTGCAGAAAAAATATCAGGCGCCAGTAATTCCCACTGCGGTGGTCACAAAACACAGGCATTTAAGAGTACCCCCAGTTCCCACCCACCCTCACTTTCTCAGCTTAAACCCTGAGGAGAATGAGGAGTTCCCTCTTCCTTTTTCCTCCAGACTGCCCTTCACAGCATTCTCAAAGGTTAAACTTCTGACAATCTGGGGTGTATCTTGCCTATTTCTTGGTGATCTAAGAACCCTTCATTGCACATTCGCAACAAAGGAGATAAAGAGTGGTCTGTGGCAAAGCTCAGATTTGAAGCAAGTGGAAAAAATCCCTTGGACTCAATGAAATTTGGGGATTTTGATATTATTCAAGAATTAAATAAACCAGATTTTAGATATGACTACTGGAGATACCTTTATAGGTAGGATCTGTTCACTGCATTCAGCCCAACCCAGATGTGATCCTAAAAATGAGCTACAGTAACCAACCAGCAGAAACTGTACTTGGTTGACTTCTTTGAAAAAAAAAAAAAAGAAAAAAACTGGATCATAATTCTTTCAAGTGAAATATGCTAAGTATTCGCCAGTGTTTCAGCTCCATGTTAAAGGGGTCCCACCAGTGTATGACCAGAGCAGGAAAACAGACGCTTGTAACCCATATAAAAAGGCAGATTCGTAAGTGGCTTTTAACAATCACATGACTTGAAAATGGGGTGATAATGTAATTATGAAAATAGAAGCATAAGAGCAAGAAATGACTGCGGTTTTGAAGACTGGGCATCCATTCTTGGTAGAACATTTCAGAGGGTTTTGAAATGGTTTTATAAATGAGCTTCTTCACTCCCCAAACCTGAATGCACATTTCTTTTTCTGCCAAAGCTCAATAAAAACTCCATTACATAAGGGAGAAAAGGGAGTTTTCAGTGTCAGAGGTGTTTCTTTTCACATGGGTAGCGTTTTCTGTTCTTCACTTGTGATGGTAGAAAAAAGTCACGTTGCCACCTATAGCCTCGGGTACCTAACTTAGATGTAAATTCCCAAATCATGACAAGTACAAATTTAAACACAATTTGAAATCATGACTTCCGAAGGCTCAGCCACATTTTAAAAGATTTTTGAAATCCTGTTTTCTGAATCATGTAAAAGCAGCCAAAGCTGTCTCCTTAATTATTCCTACTACCAAATTTTTAATGTCATACTCTAATACCACCAGCACAGGGACTGGCAGAAAATACACACGGAAAAAATATGTTTCCTGATTCTGAATCTGTCATTACCAATGGTGCTGACAACTACTCCCATTATGAGTAAGAACTTTGGAGAGCAAATCCTGCTTTTCCTCTCTGGAGTGACTGGTGGTTATAGACTCTGGGCCAAAAGAGGTTCAGGCTCTTTTTGCATCCTTTAACCTCAAACTGCTGTCAGAGGCAGGCCTTAAACACTGTGTTTCTGGATACATACAATTAAGGAGTGACTCAGAGAGAGTTAGCATTTGAAAGGACCCAGCAATCATCTGATTCAGCACCTTCCCTTTACAGAGGAAGACAATGCAGGCCAGAGGAACAAAGCCTCTGCCTCTCTGGTGGCCAGGGAAGAAAAATCATTCCTAAATGTCATTTCTCATGCAAGATATAGAGGCAAGAGCAGGCGCCCATCCTATAGGCTCTGGCACTTACGTAGCCTCCTTACCTAAGCTATGACTGGCCATGGTGACCAAAGTCATTTTCAATGTGTGGAGTCCATTCTGAGGCAGCCTCCTAATTAATATATTGAAACCCTAAAGAGATAGGCCTTGGAAAAGTCATGACGTTGGTCATGACGTTAGGATACTAATCCCCATGATGAGATTAGCATCCTAATAAGGAGAGGAAGAGAGCTAGCCGTTTCTCTTTCTACCATGGGAAGATACATGGAGAAGACAGCTATTTGCAAACCTGTGCCTTGATCTTGGACTTTACAATTTCCAAAATTGTGAGAAATAAATGTTTGCCACCTAGTCAATGGCAATTTGTTATAATAGCCCGAGGTCACTAAGATGCTAGCTATCCAAGGACAGACTTTCTTTGGAGCATCAGTGATTTCAAAACTGTCTTATGAATGGATATAACACCTGAATAGACAGTCACTGTAGAAGAAGTAGTTAGGTGGAGAAAGATCTGGACCCTCACCCCACCTACCCCAAGCTTACTAAGCCCGCGGAGTTTTATTCCCAGTTCTCCTAGACTCAAGATCAGATAATAACTCCAGTATTCAAACTGCTTCAGAGTTTAGAATGTGAAACTTCCCAATTCATTTTACCATTTGCACTCACTATGCAAAGCAAATTTTATTTTATTTTATTTTTATTTAAAGATTTTATTTATTTGTCAGAGAGAGAGAGAGAGAGAGAGCGAGCGAGCACAGGCAGACAGAGTGGCAGAGGGAGAAGCAGGCTCCCTGCGGAGCAAGGAGCCCGATGTGGGACTCGATCCCAGGACGCTGGGATCATGACCTGAGCCGAAGGCAGCCGCTTAACCAACTGAGCCACCCAGGCGTCCCTATGCAAAGCAAATTTTAAATAATCTCAAATATGAATGTAGAAGAACTCTAAAGTATTTTTTTTTAAGATTTTTATTTATTTGCCAGAGAGAGAGAGAGAGAGAGAGAGAGAGAGAGTACATACAAGCAGGCAGAGAGGCAGGCAGAGGCAGCGAGAGAAGCAGGCTCCCTGCCCAGCAAGGAGCCGGATGCGGGACTCGATCCCAACCTGAGCCAAAGGCAGCGGCTTAACCAACTAAGCCACCAGGCGTCCCAGAAGAACTCTAAATAAAATTATCCAATCGAATTTAACCATGTGGTCAAATAATAAAATAAGAACCAAAAAGTTTTGTTTTTTTGTTGTTGTTGTTTTGTTTTTTAAGAATAAGTTGATTCCAACTAGGAACTGGATTTATTGTTCCTAGGAGCTCACAGTTTAAACAGATTAGAGAAGAAAAGTTATATACTCTTCTTGATGATGCCAGGAAAATCACTTGATTAAATTCAGAATATGGCCCCAGTAATAATCCTTACTGAGGAATTCAGTAAGACTCATTTCACATAATAAAGTGTAACTAGTGAAGTCCATGGCAAACATTTTACTGGCACTGTCCAATACGGCAGCTGACTAGCCACATGTGGTTACTTAATTTTAAATTAAAATTAATTAAAATTCAATGCAATAAAAGTTTCGATTCTTCAGTCACTCTAGTCATATTCCAAGTGCTCAGTGTGGCTAATGGATACCACTGAGTGGTGCAGATATGAAATGTTTCCATAACACAGCAAGTTCTGTTTCATGGTGCTTTTATAGACAACCCAGAGCAGATCCCAGATACATGTGGAGTTGTAAAATTTTAATAAGAGCTAACTTTATTGGATCCTCCTAAAGTGCCTGGTATTATTTTAAGTATTTTATAAGTATTATCTTATGTGATCTTCATATGGTATAATAATAGTTATTATTCTATCCATTTTAAAGTCATGAATTCAGAGGGACAGGAAAGATGTTAAATAAATAAAAATGTATACAAATTTCAAGTGGCAAAGCCGCCATTGGATTCCAGAAGTCTGACTCTAGAAATATACTTTTTATAGTGCAGCTCCACAGAGTCCTGTGTTAACGACAACAATTCAAATGAGTGGATAAAGGATAAAATACTCACTAAATTGTGTTATGGCAAATGGCCATTCATTTGGGAAAAATTTAAGTTAGATACATACATTGCATTAGTTAAAAGATACAGACATAAATACATAAAATGGGTAAAAAAATGTGATTGTGGGTGCCTGGGTGGCTCAGTGGGTTAAAGCCTCTGCCTTCAGCTCAGGTCATGATCTCAGGGTCCTGGGATCAAGCCCCACATCCGGCTTTCTGCTCAGCAGGGAGCCTGCTTCCCCCCTCTCTCTCTGCCTGCCTCTCTGCCTGCTTGTGATCTCTCTCTCTGTCAAATAAATAAATAAAATCTTTTTAAAAATGTGATTGTGAAAAACTAAAATCACAAAAGCTCTAGGAGAAAGCAAGGGAGTTCTACTTTTGGGGACAGCAATTCCCAGGAAAAGAAAGAACTCAGAAACTTTAAAGTTTTATTTAAATAAAAAGATTGATAAATTTTAGCTCATAAAAATTAAAAGCTGCTGTATGACAGAAGGAAGTATAATCAAGGTTAAAAGATAGGAATAGAGTGATGGACGATATCTGAAACAAAATAAAGTGTTACTACTCATAAAGAGGTTACATAAATCTGTTGGAAAAGGCAAACAGCCCAGTCAAAAAAAATTGGTGAAGTTCATGGGCAAATTCCTATTTGAAGGAGAAATACAAATGACCAATAAAAATATGAAAAGAAGTTTGAATTCATTGATAATCAGGGAAATGCAAAATAAAACACGACATTATGATTCACCTATCAGACTGGACAATTTTCAAAGGGTAATCATTACGTATTCGGTGTTCCAATGTGGGGGAGTGGAACTCCCCACAAACTACTGATAAATGTGTGAATTGATATGTAATCCACTCTACAGGGTAATATCTATCACATTTTAAAATGAGGATATCTTGGGGCACCTGGGTGGCTCAGTGAGTTAAAGCCTCTGCCTTTGGCTCAGGTCATGATCCCAGGGTCCTGGAATCGAGCCCCACATCAGGCTCTCCGCTCAGCAGGGAGCCTGCTTCCCCCTCTCTCTCTGCCTGCCTCTCTGCCTACTTGTGATCTCTGTCTGTCAAATAAATAAATAATATATTAAAAAAATAAATAAAATGAGGATATCTTCAGTCCAGCAATTCCACTTCTAGGGTTCTAACAGGTGACAAAGATTTATGCAAAAGGGATGTGCTTTGCATGGCAACATTGTTTATAAAATGGAAAACTGTTAACAACCTAAATACCTATCAACTAGGGAATGATGAAATAAACCTATTTCCCCCACTTATGACATACTTGCATTGCTTTAAAAAGAAATGGCACGCATGCACTTGACATTTGGAACTATCTCTGAGATAATACTATATATGTGAAAAAGCAAAACAAAACAGCACTCTTCTCCTAGCCCTCCAATTTATCTACACTTGCAAAAAGAGGGCTCTGAGAATCCACACCAAACCGACATAGTTATCTCTGAGAAATGTGACCTGGGAGAGGATTTTGTTGGGGGCAGAGGGCACTTAGGTTCTCTTTTTATTCATTATACTTGGGCATATATATATATATATTTTTTTTAACAGCTTATTTATTTATTTACTTGAGAGAGAGAGAGAGAGAGAGAGCATGCACAAGCAGGTGGCGAAGGGCAGAGGGAGAGGGAGAAGCAGACTCCCCACTGAGCAGGGAGCCTGAGTTAGCAGGGCTCCATCACAAGATCTGGGATCATGACTTGAGCCCAAGGCAGACGCTTAACTACTGAGCCACCCAGGTGCCCCCACTTAGGTATTATTTTTATGTTTTATAGAGAGGGTGTATTATTATTGTGATCCACCAATAAAAAAGAGAATAAAAAAACCCCATAAATGTACTTAATAAACTGGTGCCTTGCATGTACCAACCTTTCTCACTCTTTTTCTTCCCCCCTTTCTTTGAACAGATGGTTTATCTGTGAATGAAGAGGAAAGAGAGAACATCACATGAGTTTTTTGTCCGGGGCTACTGCTACAGGTGGCGATACAGCTGAGTTCGGCAGGTCCTGGTGACTGTGGGACCCTCTTTCTGCAAACAGGGTCTTCTAAGTCTCTTTATTGGTTCTTAATAAATCGTAGGGGCGGCTGCTCCTACAGCAGCTAAACAAGGTGGTCTTTGGAGTTGGAGAAAGAAAACTAGTTGGGGTATGCTTTCTACCACTGTGGCTCTTGACTGATGAAGTTCATCTATTTTAACCTTTAAATTCTCAGAGCTGGCTGCACTGAGGCCTAGGCAATCCCATATCTCAAAGGTAGTTTTGCATGGCAGAGGGAGAAGAGAAGAAACATAACAGGAGTTCTGAAGGTGAGGTGCGGGGTTTCTCAGAGATCCCTCAGATCTTTTCTGGAAGTCAGTGAGGTCGATAATATGTTTGTAACAATAGCAGGATGTGATTTGTCTGTTCCATTCTTATTCTACTAATCTACAGTGGGATTTTCCAGTGGCTACATGACAAGTGATGATGCCATCGCTCTGGTGACTAACAGAAATGTGTCCTTGGGTATCTTTCTGGTTTAAACCTCTTTCCACTTTGATTTCTTTCTTTCTTTTTTTTTTTTTTAAAGATTTTATTTATTTATTTGACAGACAGAGATCACAAGTAGGCAGAGAGGCAGGCAGGGAGAGAGGAGGAAGCAGGCTCCCTGCTGAGCAGAGAGCCCGATGTGGGGCTCGATCCCAGGACCCTGAGATCATGACCTGAGCTGAAGGCAGAGGCTTTAACCCACTGAGCCACCCAGGCGCCCCTTTCCACTTTGATTTCTAATGAATAGATATAACCCATATTAAAAAAAAATACTCTTTAGGGTCTTGGAGTATAAAGGGGTTCAGAGACAAAAAGTTTAATATTACTGCTTTCCAACATCTTCAGGCTATATTCTGGCTTCATTCATAATTTCTTCAGCAATTAATCCTTACAAAAATACTTCCTAATCATTTGTGTTCATTGTATTGTGTAGGAAACATGTAAAGAAGTTCATTTGCAAAAGAAAAATATGAAGAACCAAAAACGCATGTGTTTTTGCACATTTAGGCTGTTTCCAGTTTTTACTTATTAGAAATGCTACCACAATGAGCACCTACAAACATAACCTTTTACTGCATCTCTAATTATATTACTTAGACTAGATTATCTTAGAGAATAATTGTATTTTCACAAGCAGTTAAAAAAAATTAAACCCTTTTGTATCCCTACCAGCAATGTTTGAGAGTACCCATTTCCTTACAATTTCCATCGCAGTGAATAATTTTATTCCATATGCCAATATGATAGGTGAAAAATGATTTCTTAATTGTTTCATCTATTCCTAATGTAGTTAAGAAATCAAATCAAATAGGGTCATTTAAGAATCATTCAATGAGCACATGTAGACATTAGACAGATCTGAGCATGCCTTTTCTCATACATTAACCACTGTGTAAAAAAATCACATCTCATTTCCTAAACCATCTATATGTCTTCTCATTAGGTCAACTCCAGTCCCTTAACACACAAGGATGGTATTGCGTGGGCAAGTCATTGAGATTTTCCTCCCAATAAAGGGAGTGAGAATATCTGCCAGTTAATGTGATATAATTAAGTAGGAAGTATTAGGAGCAGCATGAGGAGGAAGAAATTATTATTCTAATGGGCTAGAAAAAAGAGAGTTTCTCACCAATAAGATCCTATTCACCATGAATGATCATCCTATAAACCATTCCCCACTGTGCTGAATCAAACAGGCAGATATTTTTAACTTGGGCTTCCTTTTTTCAACCTGTCTAATTGGATTTTAAAATCTGTTATTAGACAGAAATAGCAAACTGGCCCTACAGGAAGGCTCCCTGTATGCTGTTAGGATGTTTCCATAGTTTTGCTAGATTTAATCACATTTCATTCATAAAGATTAGCTAAAAATGAAGAAGGAAATAGATTGTTCCCAACTGAACTGGCAGGAACAGCCTAGTAGCTTCTGAGTGGGGCAGAGATGGTTGACATGGAGGGTAGGAGCCTGTTTTGCTCTAACTAAAATGACCAAAATTCCCAGAATTAAAAAAAAAACAACAACAACACAAAAAAGGGCATTAGGCAGTGGCACTTAAATATCTCCTAAATTTGGAGGTATGTGTTTTGTTTTTTCTGTCATTTTTTTACATTTTTGTTATAAAACACTGGAAAGCAATTAAGTTATAAAATAAACATTTAAAATTACCTGTAATATCAAACCCCATAAACAGTCAACATTTTAGTGGCATTTTTCCCCTTTAAGGTGTTATAAGAATTTATTTTAAAAAAATCTAGTGTCATTTTCCATACCTTTGACATTTACATATTAAGCAGGAGAAGGGAACATGGTACTATTCATGGCACTGAAGACAGCATTGAGATAGGTAATATACATTTACTAACGGAAGAGATGGGACTAGGGCAGAAGCCCCACATTCAGTCATTTTAGCCAGGCATGGGTTTCCGTTCCTGAGAATTGGGATAATAATTCTGGTCAGAGAGATGCATTGTCTTTACAGTACCAAAAAATTCAACTGGCTACAGAGAAGACAGTTACAAACAGTTAAAATGAGAAAAAAGAAAACTTCAGTCTTCTTTAGCTAGTCCTGAGATCCATAGCTTTAAAAATATCAAGCTTCTGTACTGGAGGTGAACTTACATAGTGTCAAATCACTCAGCTGTATACCTGAAACTAATGTAACATCATGGGTCAACTATACTTCGGAAAAAAGGTTAAAAAAAAAAAAAAGATGAAAAGATGTTTAAAAGTAAAGCTTTTTTTTTAATTTTGAGAATTTATGGAGGCATTTGACCCCAAGTAATCTCTGTTTCCTCTTTCATGCCTCTCTCCCTCATAATCCAACAGGTATCTAATTAATACCCAATTTACCTGTGTATCCTGCCTGACTTTGACTTTGGAAGTCTTTACAAAAGCCACTATCGCCTGTAGGATCCACTGCATAATGGAGGATATGGCAAGACTCTCTAAGATGGTCTGGGACAGACACAGGGGTTGGTGAGCTCTCTGCTACCAGAAGAGAAACATCTCAGAGTGCTTTTCCATCACTTTCCAACAAAACTGGGTCTAATTATTGTAAAACCACCCTCAGTCTTAATGTTTCACATTAGAGTTAATTTGTGCATTCTTTCTTTCTTCCTTTCTTTTCCTTGAAATCTTATCGGTGGAGAGCGGTCCTGAGAAAACCGATCAGGAGAAGCCCACCCCTCCAAGCCAACAGTCCACATTTTCAGCAATGTTCAGTCACTGCTACTCTTGCCTTCCTCAGGAAAAGTAGAATGGGTAAGCCGCACCGATGGGCAAATGCATGATTGTTCCCAAGGATCATCTAATGCATAAAATAACTCTCTAAGGTTGTTCCCTTTTCCACTTACTAGACAGAAAGTCATACTACTTTTCACCAAGGCGATGGAGCGGAAGAATAGAATTTGGGTGAATACTCCTGCATTTTATTTCTCATTAAAATAATTCCTTTTTGTCTCCTTATCTCAAATCTCTGAACAATTTTTCTATAATCACCAACCTTTCATCAAATTACAGTTCTGTTCCCCAGTGAATAATTACGTATGGTCAGAAAAACACAGGGAAAAAATGAGCGTTGAGCTTCTGTGTTGAGCTACTGAGTAGGTTCTTTGCATCTGCTCTTTCTAGCCTTCTCTGCAATTCCATTCCATTATGATGATTAAATTACATGTATTGTCCACTTTTGATTACATAAGCAATGTAGAATCAATGCAGGAATATTTATAAAATAAAGAAAAACAAAATCTTTTGCTTTTTAAGCAATATGCCATATGTATTTTCTCAATACATATGCCATATGTATTTTTATAGTTGTTCTATAAAATAGACTTTAAAGACTGTATTAATATTTCATTTATTTATGCACCACAAATTCATTCATTCATTCATTCATTCATTTTTGTTTTACATTTGTTTCCATCTGTTTTCTCTAAAAGAAGCCTACCACTGTGGTGATCATCCTTACAGACATAGTGTGGAACACAATTCTGATTGAGAAAGCCATTCCTAAAAACAAAAAAAGTATGTTTGCTGGGTGAAATATTTCGATTTCTAAATGAAGGACTTTGGATGATTTGTAAGATTTTCATGCATTAGTACACGCAAAAATATGTTCAAAATGATTAAAATTTTCACACTAACCATAATTCGTGTCAATGGTTTTGAATTTATTTACTTTTATAATCCATTGAGGGTACAGCTAACATTTTTAAAGATCCTCTATTATCTCAGGCTGTTGGATATTTTCACAAATATTATTTCTTATTTGCTTCTCATCTTTTATTGTATCATTTATTTATTTATTTTTAAAAGATTTTATTTTTTATTTGACAGACAGAGATCACAATTAGGCAGAGAGGCAGGCAGAGAGAGAGAGAGAGGAGGAGGAAGCAGGATCCCTGCTGAGCAGAGAGCCCGACGTGGGGCTCGATCCCAGGACCCTGAGATCATGACCTGAGCCGAAGGCAGAGGCTTTAACCCACTGAGCCACCCAGGCGCCCCTATTATATCATTTATGACATAGATAATACTATCCCTCGTTTGCAAATGAGAAAACTACAGTCCAGTTAACATACAAGGTGATTTGTTTTGTGGCAATCGGGAGTACAAGATACTCTGACCGGTAGATAGATGATAGGAGCTTTCTCTGTGACAATAAATGTAATCAGTGCCCCTGTCACAGAAGGGCCCCTATTTTCTGTTTTTCATTGATTCGTTCGGACCCACAGACTAACAGAAATGACACATTCTTGTAAAACTATCCTGCTCATAATGCAGTAATTGCAGCAGTCTGGTTAAAACAAGTCTAATCATGCCACCGATCTGCACAAAATCTTCTAGTGGTTTCGTATCTCGTACCAAGCGCTGAGTCAAACAGGGGCCAACATGGTCTGTATTCCCCACCCTTACCTTTCGGACCTCATTGCCACCTCACTCAGTGAGCTGCAGCCATATCAACCTGCCTGATCTCCATCAAACACACCATGGCCAACCCCTGCCTTTGCACCTGCTGTTCCCTCTTCCAGCACGCCCTTCTTCCAGATGCTTACATTGATTACTCACTCAAATTACTCCTTCAAATCCTTACTAAAAATGCTGCATCCTCAGTGACCTGATCATCCACTTTACAATGTCAACACTCCTTGAATCCTGATATATCCTAACCCCCTTCCCTTCTATATGTTCTCTGTGGTCCCACCACAGAGCTCTCAGCAAGTGTTACTGGATGCATGGCTAATATCATCTCTTCCTATCCTTGCTTTTGATCAGGATTCCAGGTTCATGAATGTAGCTCCACGAGGACACAGATGACAGTTTCATTCCCTGCTGCCTCCCTGGTTCAAAGAAGCATGGTTGGCTGGTGGTAGGCACACAATACATACATGCTGAAGGAAATGGCTAAGGACTAAGAAAATTACTGAAATTACATGAATGATACAGAAGTTTGCCCCAAGACCTCAACACTCCATAATCCCCTTCCTCTCTTGCTTTCCTCTTATTTCTGTTTGCTTGTTTTACTGTCTCGTACTTCTCCTCCCCTCTGTCCGCTTCCTTGAAAAGGACAGGCTTGCTCATAGTTTCCCAGAAGAACCAACACATATGACATCAGAGTTGCACTAAGAACCACACAGCCTGTGACAAAGCCTGTGACAGAAGTCAAATTCCAGTAGCTGATACATGGACCCACACTGCCATTTGTAACTTGAGAGTCCCATAGGGTTTTAAAAAGATCAACTACACCTGTGACCTTCACAGGGCATTTTGGATTGCTAAGAAAAACCAGTTTAAAAGTTTCCTGATACAACTCAATAGCAAAAGCCAAATAATCCAGTTAAAAAATGGGCAGAGGACCTGCATAGATGCTTTTCCAAAGAAGACATATAGATGGCCAACGGGTAGATGAAAAGGTGCTCAATATCTCTAATCATCAGCAAAATGCAAATCAGACCCACAATGAGGTATCACATCACACGTGTTGGAACCCTGGTTTCAAAAAGACAAGAAATAACAAGTGTTGACAGGGATGTAGAGAAAAGGGAGCCCTTGTGCACTGTTTGTAAGAATGTAACTTGGCATAGCCACTGTGGAAAGCAGTGTGAGGCTCCTCAAAAAATTAAAAATCGAATTACCATATGATCCAGCACTACTTCTTCTGGGTATTTATCTAGAGAAAACAAAACCTACTAACTTGAAGAAATACATGCAACCCTATGTTCACTGAAGACAAAACATGAAAGCAGCCTAAATGTCCACGAGTGGATGAATGAGTAAAGAAACACACACACACACACACACACACACACACACACACACACACACAGGAATATTACTCAGCCCTGAAAAGAAGGAAATCTCTCCATTTGTGACAACACAGATGGACTTGAGGACATTATGCTGAGTGAGTTAAGTCAGAAAAAGATGAATACCATAGACTATCACTTCTATTGGAATCTAAAAACAAAAACAAAAACACACTCCCCCTCCACCAAACAAGCAAACAAATAAACATATATACAAAGAACATGGTGGTGGTTGCCTGAGATGGAAGAAGGGGGTTCGGCAAATGGGTAAAGGGGGTCAAAAGGGACAAAACTGTATTTACAAATAAGTAGCTCATGGAGATGTAGTGCAGAGCATGGTGACTATAGTTAACAATATTGTACTGTATAGTTGAAAGTTGCTAGGTGAGTAGACCTTAAAACTTCTCATCCAAACATTTTGTGGCTACATATGGCGATGAATGTTAACGAGACTTATTGTGGTGATTTTACAATATATACGAATATCAAATCATTATGTTGCATATCTGAAACTAATACATGTCAATTATACCTCAATAAAAAAATGAAAACAAAAGTATTTCAAAGGACATTCAAACGTTCTTTTTACGACAAAGTGAAGAAAGTGGACAAAGATCCTTTTACCCTGGTGTTCCATATTATAAATAAAAAATAAGGTAAGAAATATCTGGTGGGATTTTTATTCTTTGTTTTTATTCTAGCTGGTTGCACTTTTCTTATGAACACCACAACCATCAGAAATTAACGCTCAACAAGCTGATCAGAATGCTTTATTTGCTGCATACCAGAAGTTTTCATGTGAGAAATAGATCTCTGTAAATATTCTATATATATTCCTCACTAGACAAACAGAACATTCAGCAATACTGAAATAATCAGCCTTGCCACTGTGAGAACCAGACTGATGCCCTCAGGTGACTTCCGCTGAGGCCACAACGTTGTGTTGAGACCACTTGGATAGAAACATGCCAACGGTACATGTAAATAGTTGAATTTGATATATTTGACAAACTCAGGTATCATCATTTTCTATGGTCTATGTAAATTGAGACAGTCTGGTGTCCCACCCCCCGCTGTTTATCTTGCTACTTCATAAGTCATTGTGATTCACAGGACTCAGGTCTTAAATTGAGGAGTTAACAGGGATACCTAGAAGCACTTGACTCTGACACAACAGGACTCGAAGATGTAATGGACCATTTCATGTGAAAATAAGTTTCTCACCATTGGAGAGATTCAACTCAAGACTGTAAAATCACCTTTTTGGAATATAATGTCAGCCTCAGGGAGAGGCCAAATTCTTTTGACTCAGATTCCATGGAATTGTACAGGAAAGCTGTTATAAGTTACATTTTTTTTTTAAAATATAAAAAAGAGGCAATTTTATTCTGTCTAGAGCTCCCACTGCAGAACCTGGGACCTGTTGTGGGGCAGTTACGATTCAGGCTGGATGCTGGCTGAATACAATTCATGGGTCACACACTTTTATTTACTCCCCTTCCTGAAATGCCACGAAATTGACAATAAAAAATTAAAATGATTTCTAAACCCTCAAGAACTAAGCAAACACAAAGAAACTTACCAGTGCATAAGAATGTTTTTTTAAAAGATTTTATTTATTTGAGATAGAGTGAGAGAGAGAAGCACAAGCAGGGGGAGTTGCAGAGGAAGAGGGAGAATCAGGCTCTCCACTGACCAAGGAGCCCACTCAGGGCTCCATTGCAGGGGTCTTGATCCCAGGACCCTGGGATCATGACCTGAGTCAAAGGCAGATGTTTAACAGACCGAGCCACCCAAGTACCCCATGATGAGAATTTTTAAGTCTTGTGGAAGATAAAGTAAAAGGCATCTGAGTGGCACACTGATTTATTCACATGGAAGAATCCTTAACCTGGGTACTAGCAGACAGGTATAAAGACAAGGCCTAAGTCAGTTTGCCTGAAAAATACCCAGGATGGCTCAGAACTCAAAGGCAGTAGTTTTCCAGGAAGGTAAGGGAGATGATGTACAGAGAAAACAAGAGAATTAGTTGAAAGTCTGCATCCGGTGTTAATACTAGCCTGTTCCTCCCTGTTACTGAGCAGAGAGAGGACATATGTTACCACCATCTCCATAACAGCCTGGAGCTTTTACCTCTGATGAGACTGAGTCAAGCAAGTATCACACTTCACACGAAGGTGTAACAAGGGCAGAGGGTGGCCGGTAGGGGAAGACAGAAGGAAAACAGGACATTTGGTGAAGAATATACATGCTGAATGGAGACAGCCAGCTCCCTGGTTCTAGAATGCCTTCAACCAGACTCAGGATCCTCTGGTAGGAAACTGGCAAATTGAATGGTCCTAGAGAAATACAGCAGATACTAACATTGGAAGTGCTTCTTGTAGAAAAGGCAGCTTTCTTCCCAATCACTTTGTGATCAGTCCCCCTCATTGACAAGGCCTGTGGACATGCACAGAGGTTCTGATACCCTTTTTGATGCTACATTCTTTTTTTAAAAAATATTTTATGTATTTACTTGTCATAGAGAGGGAGAGAGAGAAAGAGAGGGAAAAAAAGAGCACAAGTAGGGGAAACAGCAGGCAGAGGGAGAAATAGGCTCCCCACTTAGCAAGGAGCCTGATATGGGAATTGATCCCAGGACACTGGGTTCATAACCTGAGCCCAAGGCAGACGCTTAACTGACTGAGCCACACAGGCATCCCATCAATGCTGCATTCTTAAGTGGGCCACAGAGGTCACCAGTGAATGAGAAAATCCTTTCTTACAAATAGACCCAAGCAAATAGCGAGGAAAAAGCCACCAAGAGAAAATTAAGATAATATAAAGAGTAGACAAAACATTTTAAAAAAAATTCTCAGTTAAAGAGAAGTATGTTCTGGGGGCACCTGGGTAGCTCAGTGGGTTAAAGCTTCTGCCTTTGGCTCAGGTCATGATCCCAGGGTCCTGGGATAGAGCCCCACATTGGGCTCTCCGCTCAACGGGGAGCCTTCTTCCTCCTCTCTCAGTCTCTGCCTGTCTCTCTGCCTATTTGTGATCTCTGTCTGTCAAATAAATAAATAAATAAATAAAATCTTTAAAAAAAAAGAGAAGTATGTTCTCTTAAACAAGCACGGTATTACTGTATGAAACAGTATGAAATGAATAATCAGAACACATGAGCAAAAAGTGTTCTTAGAAGTTAAAAGTTGGATACCTAAAATTAAAATATCAAGAGAAACAATGAAAGATAAAATTGAGACAATTTCCAAGAAATTGAATACCAGAAGGTATTTTAGAAAAATAGGACAGAAAAGATCAGTACAGAGATCCAGTGTCAAACTCCAAGAAATTCCAGAAAGTGATATTAGAGACAAAAGGAAGTGAAGGAAATTATCAGAGAAACAAGATAAGAAAATTCCTCAGTGGTTGCACTAAAGGCCCAAAACAATAAGATTAAAGATACATATATCATTATTAAATTTTAGAATATTTAGGATAAGAGACCATCCAAAAGAGAAACAAATTAAACACAAAGCATTAGGAAAAGAATGTCATTGGACTTCTCAAAAACAACAGTTTAAGAAAAAGGGACAGCCGAGCAAAAATCTTCAAAATTCTAAGAGGAAATGACTTTCAATCTCTATTCTATATTCTGTCTAACCAAGTATCAATTGAGTGTGAAGGTGTAATAAAGACATTTTCAGACAGGCAAGGTCTAAACATTTATTTCATAGGTATGCGTATTTGAACACTATTGGAGAATATGTTAAATAGAGAGGAAAACAAAGAAGGCATAATAATGTATCAAGGCCACAGCTACAACAGTAAACTCAGAAAGCAACTTGTTGAAATTAACGCAGGAGATGGAGGGCAGAGGGAAAGAGACATCACCATGAAAAACAAAATGAAATTGATGAAGGTTAAGTGAATGGATAGGCATATGACAGAGAAATTGAATAAATAGAAAAATAGGTTTAGAGAAAACCAGACAAATGGAAATCTAAAGCAATCATTAACTCCAGGAAAAATGAAGGATTGTTTAAGATAAGAGTAGGGGTTGTAGCGCAATGGTTGGCTCAGCAGGGAGCAATATTTTTGTAAGAGCCTATTTAGTCAGAGCAGCTCCATCCAGTTAAACAGTGATTTTGTTGTTTATGCAGTAAAACTTAAACTGACCCTGCCCCCCTCCCCCCCAGGGAACTTACTTAAAAGCAAGTCCAGGAAACCAGTCCCAGGTAACAAAGCCCAAATACAAGGGTGGGTCAGGCCAGGTGGAGACATCCAATCAGTAGAGCATGCATACTGTCTCCTAGCTACCAAGGAGTGTGGGCCCCACCTTTTGGGTGCCTTTTGGGCTCCAATTCTGACCAAGGTGATAGGCTAGTTCAAATAGCTACTATAGGGTAAATTGTAATTCAATTGGCCACCGGTGTGTGACCTAGCATGACTGTGCAGCTTTCTCTGTGTGTTACAATCTCATTGGCCACCTGTGTGTGGCCAGGCCCAACCACATGGCCTTTGCTCTATAAAAGTTAGTCTGTGAGGCAGGGAGAGGTCACCTCTTCGCAAGAGATGGCCCTGGTCAGTTTGATTCTTGATGCTTGGCGTGAAATAAAGCTTTGCTTGACCTTCACTTTGTATCAGTCTCGCTCCTTTGACCATGGGCCCAACATTTTCATAGGCAATCTACAATGTAAACACTAATATAAGTTGTGACACAATGTTGAAAAGAGGGAGGAAGGGGAAGATGGCTTCTTATAAGAATTAAATAAGATTTTATATATAAACTTCCATACACATAAATAATAAATGACCATCTATCCTCTTTTTTGTTTTTAAAATTTTAATCTCTCTTTGAGAAAGCAACATGGTTTAGGGCAAAGAACACAGGCTTAAGAATAAGACAACTCTGTTATTAATGAATTTCAGGTTGCTTAAATCATTAGAACATTGGTTTCTTGCCAGTCAAATGGACGTCATATCGACCTCAGAAAATTTGTGTGAAGCTCAAATGACATACAAAATCAGAAAACCCATGCACAATAAATGTTTCTTCTTGTCCCTTCTTTCAACTTTACCTAAATGTCTAGATGCTGGAAAAAGATTCATTATGAAAACATGACATTTTCAGGCAATTGCAGCATTAAATATCACCCCAAGGGTAGCTAAGTTACCTTGATTAGAAAACAATGCCCTTTACCAAGAACAGGATGATCAAGCAATGATCTTGCCAGAGAGCATAAATATAAGCGTTGTTCAACCTGCCAAAATATTGCCCAAATCCTCATGCAGTATTTGGCACAGGAATAGTCATTCATTCTCAGGAAAAGCCTGGATGGTGTGTGTGTGTGTGTGTGTGTGTGTGTGCACATGCACGCACACATACCTTTAGTGATCTCAAAGTATAAGGGAAATGTACTTGAGGTGAGGATCATCTTCTGGGATATGACCAAGCATTAAGACAGCATTTGCAACCTTTTGCTCAAAATGTCAGAGGGTTCTGCAAGTTTAAAAAAAAATGTGCAGGAAGGAGGAATCAAGGGAATCAGAAAAAACGATTTAATTTAAGAAGCATCAAATATTAGGAAAGAAGTCTCCTAAAACTTGACTTAGGGCCAGCACCCATTTCTCAGTTTGTTTTGTTGGAATGAGTGGCCCAAAGTTAGACAATTAGACAATAAGTTAACTGTATATGTGGTATATATATCCCAGATGTTTACGGTTGTGTGACTTTTGGCAAATCACTTAAAAGCAGTCACTTAGAAAAGGTCAAAATTGAAAGGAGACTTGGAGATGATTTGATCCAAGCTCTCACTTTCTGAGTAAGAAATCAAGGCCCCAGAAGTGATATACCATACCTAAGGCAGAGACTTGGGCAAGCTCTGAGGCACGTTATGTCCAGGCTAGCCCCAGGCATGTGTAGGCAACAGGATTAATTCAGTCACCAAATCAACCTTTAGCAGAGATTGTGAAGCAATGAATGTAAAACCGGGGCAGGCTCCCAGGGATAAGGTTAAAGGGAAGAGGCTGAGAGCAGATCACCACGTCTGTATGAGAACAAGAGAATTTGCAGAAGGCTATGATTTTTTTTTTCCCCCTCTCAGAGTAAGAATGTTCTGATAAGAACACCTGGCCAAAACCAAAAACCAAAAAAAACAACCAACCACGTTAGAAACAGAACGATCTCATTCCAAAAAAACTCAGGGGAGCAAGCATATGGAAAAGATGAAATAGAATAATACCATGCTAGAAGATAAGAGGGAGACTATGAATATGTCTTTGGTTCACAGACCTTAAGTCTATTTAATGAGACATACTGTTGAACATCCTTGGCTTCATTTGAATGTCCTTTGGAAAGCCATTATTCCACAATGGGATGAAAGGTGAAGATTTTTCTTGGAAATGTTAGACTATTTCCTTGTTGGCATTCATCATTTGGAAACTAAGACTTTAATAAAAACTGCCTCTTCTCTGTTCCCAGGGCTCTCCTTTGGGTGCATTTCTGCTTTTGCAAACTCCCACTGACTCAGAGAAGGGATTTGTTGTCTGAATTGGGCATTCTCACTCTCTCATCCCATTTTATCTAGTCTTTCCCGCTCACCATCAAGTACTCTGAATCTAAAGTTCTAGGCAGAGATGATGATAGATTCCTTTTATCAGAAAGCCACCCCTAATGAACATGGGGAGAGCCTTGTGATGTTCCTTCCCTTCATGCCTCTTCTCTCCTCAACCACACCCACATGCTGCACCCACATGCTGCCTCCATCCACACCCATGACTGCTCTAGGATTAGGAGTAATTCAAGCCACATATAGGGACCCAAAAATATGTTTGAGCTGAAAGGATGTGTACAGGTCAACTGGTTTCCAAAGTGTGTGAGCACACACACACACACACACACATACACATTGTATAAATTCATTCTTTGTTTATTGGAGTCCAAAGAACAGCAGGCATGGTCTCCATTGCCCAGTTTCTGTACCAGCACTGGCATAGTAACTCTCCACTCACTTGGCATTGCCAAGGAACGAGGCCTTCCCTATGACCTCGTTGTTCTAGGACCCTCTAACCCACTTCTTCACTGACGCTATTAATACCAAATCAACTGCAATGCAAGGAAGGAATAGTTTTCTTAATTATGCAATTCTCTATTTTATAAAACACACTGTTTGATGTCTGTCCTAAGATTTCATTTCAAGGTCATCACTGTAACCGTTGATGACTGCGTTTTGCCCATAAGTATACTCAGCGACCACTGTGGTTTTGGATGTAATGGTGTGACATTGTTATGCTTTTTTATTATTCTATTCCCTTTTAATAGATTTTCTGATTCCTGTTCTAAGCTGTTGGCTTCTAATGTGCATTGGTAAACCTAACAGGTCAACGTATCAGAATTACGTCAGGTCTGAGACAGCCTTTGACTAAGAGCCAGAATGTACGAGCTTTCATGTTGACCTACTTTAACCGTCTGGGGGATTTTGATACCTACTGCTCGCTTCCATGCTAGACAATCCCAGTTCCCAGAAAGCTAACCTTTCCGAGTCCAAAGTGTTTCTGAAAATGCTGTTGATAATAATAGTGCTGCTGATGAAATGCTTTTCACTTTGATAGTACTAAATAATTTATACATAGGTAAACCAACTGCCCTAGTTATTTCCTAGGGATGAGCTATACTCCCAGAGAAGTTGGTAACAGAATACTAGGAAACTTGTTTCAAATTAAAAATTTATTTTCTGGCTGTGATTTTCTTTGGGAGAACAACTTTCATACTTGCAAGAATCATCTGTAGAAAATCCCTCTAACTTTTTTTTTTTTTTTCCAAAGAAGTATAGTAAGGGGGCATATGACAAAGGAACTGGCTCGCCTAGAAATTGTTCCCAAATGAGAATATTCTTTGGAGCCATGTTTTTCTCTGATTTTACTTTTTGCATGTTTTAGAGTCAATGCTGCACACACTTCCCACCTTTACTCCAATTATTAAACAAAGTGATGGAGAAGAAAATTCAGTAAGTGGCAATGGTTTTGACTCCCAAGGTGCTGGGGCTCTACGTCAGATCCCTAATCTCACCCAAGCGCTGTTTACCAGGCTGACTTTACTATGCAAGGGCCTGGGAATAACTCTGTTTGCTCCACCTAACGGCGCATCGAAGGAAGGTGGTGTGTGTGGCCGATGAATGGATTCTGCCAACAGAAAGATAGGTGAGAGGTGGATTACCACAATATGGAACACTATTTCTGCTATTTTTTTTTTTTGAATACGAAAAATGTTAAACCTTTTAGTTTCCCAGAGATAGGGAAAATGTAAACGCTCCAATTTGAATAGAGTCATGTCTGCATACATTTTATGGGCTGTGCAGATCGTGTGTAGAACTTTCTAAGGTCACTGCATAATTTAGAGGACACCAAGGTGGGGAGGGGGTTATTGCCAAACTGGGAAAAGCAGGGCCGAGGGGAACTGTACGGAGGAAGCGTTCATTATAGAGCCTTAAAGCAGCACGTGGCTATTTAAAGATGAAGAAATGGAAGCTTGGGGATGAGAAGGAATTGTTTACTAAGTGAGCACAGAAGGGCTGAGTCACTGAGTGTATTAGTGTCCTAAGGCTACCGTTAACAAAGTACCATAAACTGGGCATCAGAGATATTTGTCTCGCTGTCCTAGAGGCTGAAGGTCTGAGATGCAGGCATCAGCAGGACCATGTGTCCTCTGAAAGCTCTAGGGAAGGGTCTGTCCCACGTCTCTTGCCTGGCTCCCGGTAGTTCCCTGACGTGCGGCAATTTAACACCAATCTTCACATGGCATTCTCCCACGTGCGTATCTAGCTCTGCATCCACTCTTTCCCTATTGAGATGAGATTATACCAGTCCTATGGGACTAGGGCCCACCTACTGAGCTCATTTTAACTCGATTATCCTTGTAAAGACCCTATCTCCAAATAAGACCACCTTCTGTGCTACTGAGGGTTAGGGTTCCAACATATCTTTTTGGGGAACACAATGCAACCCAGAACACTGAGTCTCTAACCAAACCCAGTTTTCCAATTCCCAGACCAGTTTTCCAATACCCCATCGCGCACTGCCCCTGATGTTTGTATGTTTTGTTTGTTTTTGTTTTTCTGAGTATACGCCCCTGGTTGTCTCCTGAAGTCAACTGTAAATGATTTGGGGATTTTTTCCTCTAGCATCAGTGCTCCATTAGTGTAGATAATTAAAAGTTGATTGCGGCAGGCATTATTTTTCATTTCTAAAAGCCTGCATTAAGATGGAATGGCTATTTTCCTAGAAGGAATGGGAATAATCCATCACCCTGACACTGAGGGGAATTCCACCAAAAAAAAAAAAAAGAGAAAGAAGAAAAGCACTTTATAAATGTGATTCATTATTATCATCAGCAGGGTCACTGTGGCTATGCTTCATTCATTTATTACTATTTCACACCCACAAATCGAGGATCCAACCAGTCCATGCTATTTCAAAAACGGTATATCATACGAGTGGGCCTATCTTCTTAGAAATAAGAAAAATAACAATGAAAGCCTCAGATACTGATACCCATTCATTCATTATTCAGAAAATATGTATTCAAAATAGTTATTTATTTGTATACCAGGTACTGATGTAGGTGCTTAAGAGGTATCAGGGCACAAAATGAAGCCCTGCCTGCTAAGCTTATATTCTTTTTTTTTTTTTTTAAGATTTTATTTATTTGACAGAGAGAGATCACAAGTAGGCAGAGAGGCAGGCAGAGAGAGAGGGGGAAGCAGGCTCCCTGCTGAGCAGAGAGCCCGATGCGGGGCTCGATCCCAGGACCCTGGGATCATGACCTGAGCGGAAGGCAGAGGCTTTAACCCACTGAGCCACCCAGGCGCCCCGCTTACATTCTTGATAAATTAATTATACGGTATATTGGAAGATGGGAAACACAGAGCAGGGTAAGGGGGGTTAAAGATTCTGGTGTGTGTGTGTGTGTGTGTGTGTGTGTGTGTGTTGGGGGCTTGTGCCTACAATTTGGGGAGGATCATGGACAGGAGAGCATTTGGGAAAGTCTGGAGGAAGTAAGGAAGTGAGTGCTGACGTCTCTGTAGAGGAGCCGGCATAAAGCACTTGAAATGGGATCAGTTCTGTGTTCCAGAAAAGGCAAGAAGGCCAGCCTGGATCTCCATGACACCGACGGGGGAAGACAGGTTTGTGTTGTACTCCTGTGCCAGGTCCAACGAAGTTGTCAAAATTGACAACTTCAGCCTCTGGAAGCTTCCTTGACTCTTTTCTGCCTCCAAGTTTGAGATTCTCTGGACCTTCCTTGGCTCTCTTTCTTGGCTGCCGACCAACAGCATTAAAATGGGCAGCAGAGTGGGAAAGGAAGGGTTAATGCCCTGTTACGGACTACACAGTCCTTCTTCTATCATCCTCGCTCCCATCACCTGCCCAGCTAAATGTCATATTGGTGAAAAAATAAAACTGATTTCATTTTTAAGTAGGTTCATCCCAGCAGGTTGATCACATAAGTGAAACCTGTATTCTGTTAACAAAGCCAAGTAAATCCTTCTCTCATGGGAAAAAGGCTTGACATCACATATGTCTATGATAATGTTCCTTCATGCAGCATCCTTACCAACATGGAAGTGAATTTATTCACATCAAAGAAACCCCCTGTGGCAGATAATTCTCCATGGCTTCTCACATCTCTGTACATCTTGTGAACAGAAGATTTAGTAACTTCATTCGAGGCCATTGTTTCAAGAGTATTTGCCTAGTGAAAATCCTTTAGAAGACAGAGATAGTGTCTCCTTTTGGAGCAAGAGGAAGTTTATTTACTATCCACCATAATAAAGATTATTTCCTTCTCTGGACTAAAGGATCATCAGCTCATTATAAAATCTGGGTGTTCCCCAAGCTTAGCTTTCCCCTCCCCACTATGTATGCAGGCTGTCTTCCCTCTGGCCCCTAACACTTGGATTTTAAGTTGCTGGTACAAATTCCTGGAGGAATCAGATCCCCTCATCTCTGACCCGGGAGTCTTGTGTCTTCTGCCAGCACTAATGTGACAGCCTAACTTAATGGGCTGCAAGTGGGGGTAAAACCACAGTTTTTACATCCACCAGAAAGGACTCTTAAGAGAACTGAATCAAAAAATGTTCATACCCATAAGGAACATTCCAAGAGAAACAACATCTCCATAACTATTTGGGTCATGAAATTTCTATGAGTCTAGTGATTTGGTTGTTCTTTAAGGCACATAATAAAAAATAGGGTTGAGAGCACTATGTACGTGTTCATTGCTCTCAACTTTGCAGAGCCAGCTGTTCTAAGGGTGAAACTGAAAAGATCAGTCAGGACCTCACAGATGTTCCCTTCATTTGCTCAAGAAAAAGTTCAGAATTTGGATTTCGGTAAAGAAATGAGAGAACCAAGAGAGTCACTAAGATCAAGTGAATATTCTAATTTGGCCACAAAGGCGGTCAAGATGATCTTGTAACCTACTGAGTAGTTGGAAATATTTTCTCCTTTATTATAAAGGGTCTTAGAAGAAATATCTGCAAAGTGAAGAATTTTTTTAAAGGGGAGAGAAAAAACATTTCTTTATAATAATACATTTTTATAGAAGGATTTAAATGTATTTCCAAAGTTGTTTTTTTGTTTTTTGTTTTTTGTTTTTTCTAAGCAAGGGCACATAATGAGACAGTCAACTGGTACCTTACTCTTTTTCAGTTTGTCAACAAGGTTGGCAAGTATCTATTCAAATAAATTAATGTGCCCTTTCCAACTGGTTTACTTGGTTAGTTTTGAATAGAGAAGAGAAATAGAATGTACAAAGGCATTGTGTGAGAGTGTATGAGAGGTAGTATGTAAGTCATCAAAATATAACCCTCATTTAATAAGAGAATGGATGACATCTTCCACTGAACAAGGATCTGCTGGGTCTTCTGTAACCATGAGGACGGACACTAATGGCAATCCAGCACTAATGAAAACCCTGGTGATCAGGAGATGACCATATGGCCAGTTGAGATTCTCAGAGGAACATGATAAGGTATCAAGTAAGTGGATCAATATTTCCAAAGACTCCACCCATCAGCAGTGGCACCATTTCAGTTCTTGCCCACTTTGTCTTGCTCTCTAGAGAAAAGCAAGCAGTGAGACTCAAAGAAATGGGGTCAGTTGCTAAGAGGACCACCGAACTGTACAAGGGTGGAAGAAATACAAACAAAATCAGAGTTTTTGAGTTGCCTCGCTACGGCAGACACTAACCCAGACACTTTACATTTGCCTTCTTTTTTCTCCTCTCAATAATCCTATGTGGTTTGTATTATTATGTCCATTCCAGATTAAAAAGAAAAAAAAAAGCAAGGCTAAGGAAATTTACCACTGGCCCACTGCTAGTCAGATGTAGAGCTAGGACTTGGCTTTTTTGGCCGGTACACGCTGCACTGATTTTTACTTTACTCGTTGTCTTGGTTTACTATTGCTGCTGTAGCAAATTATTGCAAATTTCGAAGGTTAAAAACACAAATTTGTTATCTACCAGTTCTGTTGGATAAAAGTCCAATGCGCTTTTGCTGGGCTAATAGCAAGGTGTTAGTAAGGTGTTCGCAGGTCTGCATTCTTTTTGGGACACTCTAGGGGAGGATCCATTTTTTTTGGCTGTCTTAGCATCTAGCCATGGCAGCCCGCATTCCGTGGCTCATGGCCTCCTCCATCTTCAATGCCAGTGACATCTCGGGAATCATTCCTCCTTAGTCACACTCACTCTGACTCTTCTTCTGCCTCCCTCTTCCATTTTCAAGGACTCCTCTGATTACACTGGACCCACACACGGATAAACCAAGGTAATCTCTGCTAGTTGTTAACCTTTATTCCATCAGCACGCCTCCCTCTCCTTTGTCCTGTAACATTCACGGGTTCTGGTGATTAGGATGTAAACATCTCTGGCAGGTGCCCATGGTGTCGTTATTTTGCCGACCACACCAGCCAGACTAACGTAAGTGTTAAAATTCACATTCCTAAATAAAGACATCGGCAAAAGACATTAAGAGTGGTAACTAAGATGCTCCAGTCATTCCTGGATCTTTCTCGAGGATGCCAGCCTTCAGTGACTGATCATGTGTGTGCTTGGCACGTAACGTTCTAGAACTTACGACCACATTCCTCTGCAGCCACCTGCCAAGGGAAGGGCAGGCCTTAAATGGGTGCACTGTCTTCAGAGATTTTAAAATAAGAACAAAAGTGGCCAAGAGCCAATCTGCTTTCTCCTCTCAACATGAGCTGGCCATTCGAAGCCATTTCAGGGATAAAATACTCCTCTCCTCTTGGCTGAACTGCTTCGGAACCATCCCTCCCCACCTTGATATGCTCTTATTTCCTAGCAGAACCGTCACTCTCCTGATAATAAGCCACTTACTCTTCTGCGGTGACTCTGGCCTAAGAGCAGCACACAGACTTTCGCAACAGGACGGATGCCCCACAAACCCCAGACATGTCTCCTCTCACAGGAAGCAACCGTCCAGTGGATCAGCAGCCCACAGTGAGGTTCTACCTTGGAGGCTCATTGTTTGTCATTTGTCCTCCAGTCAAAGATCTCGGTAATGCTTTTATGAGGAAAAAAAACCAGGATAATGAAGTTAAAAACCATTTGCTCTTTTTTCTTTAAATAAATAATTCAAGATAAAATCTCAAAGAAAGGCTCGTCCCCTTCCTAGAGTCCCTGGCAATGCTGAACACATCACGCAGTCTGACCCCAGAGGACTGTGTCATAGCAGTCACAAATGGCATTGGTAGGAAGGCGGGCAAACCTCAGTCCACTAATGTGCCCACCTTTAACCCCTGGTAGGTATTCACGGAAAAGAACACTAAATAAAAATGTTGAGAGCATGATGGCTTTCACAATGCAGGTAACTCATGTTAATAGTCAACCTGTTCCAATTTTATTGCCATTTGAATGATGGTACTCTGTGTTTTATTGAAATTGCAGCCGTAGATGTTCAGCTTAGTAACCAAAACATTGTGACAATTTGAACAATCAGTGTGGCTTGGTGGAAAGAGCACAGCCTAGAACAAAGGGAGGGGTGACAGGGCAGCTCAGTGCTGTCACGGGTCGGGGGTGGGGGGGAAGAGGAAGATTTTCCTTTCCTAAGTATCACCGGACCTGTGTGGTATTGACAAGGCATGCAAGAGGCTAAGGTTCTGACTATGGAGCTCACCAGGAAGTAGCCTAAATTGGACAGAGTGGCTAGGTCTGCAGTCAAGGTTATGCCAAGCCAACTCTCAAGATTGAAATGATTACAGGAAGTTCAGATTAATTCCAGCAATGCTACTCAAACTTTACTGTGTATAGGAATCTCCAGGAGATTTAGTTGAAATGCAGATTACGATTCAGTAGGTCATAGGGGGGACCTGAGATCCTATTTCTAATAAGCTCCCAGGAAGAACCACACTTGGAGTAAAGTGAGGGTCTGCATCTCTGTAACACCAGCAACAGCTAGGAAATTGAACCGTAAATATGTGTTACAATTTGTGACCTCACTGCCCAAAGCCAACCATCTCATTTTTCATCCTAGAACAGCAACAACAAAAAAATCAATTTCTCAGATAAATTTTGCATATCTTCTAGGCAAGATGGTACCAGATTTAAGTGGGGTAGTCAGAGGCTTTTCCTCATAGTTTCTGGTTAAAGCATGGGTAGTTCTCCACCTTGTAACATTCTTTGGGTTCATATGGAGTAACTTCCATGGGAAGCGACTTCAGAACAATAATTGCCAAAATGGGAGCATTTTGAGATGCTATCTAAAGAAGAATTTGCTGGGTACCTGGGTGGCTTAGTGGGTTAAAGCCTCTGCCTTCGGCTCAGGTCATGATCCCAGGGTCCTGGGATCGAGCCCCGCGTTGGGCTCTCTGCTCAGCGAGCAGTCTGCTTCCCACCCCCCATCTCTCTCTCTCTGCCTGCCTCTCTATGTACTTGTGATCTCTGTCTGTCAAATAAATAAATCTTAAAAAAAAATAAAGAAGAATTTGCTTACAATTATGGAGTCCTTCCCATAAGAAAATCAAAGAGGCTGAATTAACTTTAATTAATACATCATTAACTTTCCTAATACACCTATGAAGGGATTTTTATATTACCACTGGAGAAACTGTAGCTATAGGATCCTAATAGCCTTGGTCATTAAATCATTAAATATCCGCACAGGTTTTGATTGGTGAGAGCAGGCCAAGAAGACAATAGATAAAAAAGTATGACTCCTAGGGACAAATGAACAAAGGCCAAGTGAGCATTCCACTGGACCGGAAGTTAACCTGAATTAGACTTAGAGCTTTACTCTCTTATTCTGTGGTGGTGTACAGAGCATTCAGACTCTGTTGGCTTCAGTTTCTTCATATGTAATAGGAGCATGACAATAAGTCCTTTACTTTGGAATGCTGTCACCCAGAAAGACCACCTGTGAACAATTGTACTATTTTGATCTTATTCCAGATTTGCTTTGGTTTGACCCTTAAGTGTTACTGGAATCTAGTTTGGGACAGGGGTATGAGGACTTATTAAATCATATGGAACAGAAAGACGCCTCTGGCATGATTAGATGCCCCAGTCTCTCACCGAAGGAAGAAGGAGTTATAGAGTAACATCAATATATATTCTATTACCTGTTTACAGAAATAAATGCCTTCATTGCTATCTTTGCTGTGTTTTTTCCCCACAACCTACTGCCTCAAATGCTGAACATGTGTGTGTGTGTGTGTGTGTGTGTGTGCACATGCACACTCATGGGAATACAGAATAAGAATTTAGAAGGATAGAAGGAGAATTCACTTGTTTATAGAGTAAACATGCTTAGGAAAAGAAACAACTATTCTATGGACTTCTAATTTTTAATTTACACACACACAAAAATCTTTGGAATGCCAAGTATTAAGTAAGAATAGAGGAACATAACACAGAAGGGTCCCTCCGGGAATTCCACTGTACACTCTGATGTCGGGAAGTCCTTAACTAAAACCAAAATTCTAAGGATTTCTCCAGAAAGTATTCTGCAAACCCACCTCTTTGGTATTTTACTTTAATGTGCAAGTAACTCTCACTATCCTTTTGAAAATTAAATACATGCATATAGTTTAAGAAGGACTTTTATGCCTCAAATTTTATTCCTATTAGAAGTTACACTACAATGTAACAGCACTAATCATTACTGTAAAAAAAAAACAGGTACATTTGTTTAAAAAACAGTCTTTAGTTCTTTTAGATATTTGTTCACCCACCAGATGTTTTTCTTACTTTTTCCATAAAATGCAACATAAGTTGAGAAAATAGTACTATCCCAGTTTAAATGATATCATGTTAGAAATCATGCTTATCAAAAATCCTCCAAATGTAATAGACTAAATAAAATGCTTATTGACACAATGTCAGTTCACAGTAAATTCATGACAAGCGACAATGCATTTAGCCTTAATTTTGTTTGGCCTCAACAAAAAAATAAAACATCGTAGTATTAGGCTCTGCTTTGTAACTAAATGTACCTTCAGGAAAATGGAAAAATTTGACGAGTTCAATGAGGTAATGAGCAAACGGTCATGATTTATAGCATGTGTTGAAGGTAGAATTGCTCTGCTAATTCTGTACTATTCCCTAAATCATTGAAACAAAACAAAAAATACAATGTATACTGATACACTGTATACAGATACAGAGATGCATGTACATACACATAACTTATATCATTAGAATTATTACATATTTTTTCAAGATTCTACCACATTCCGAACTGCACACCTTATTTGTCTGAGAAAATCATTGCTTGAATCAACACAACCAGTACAACAGAAGGTTTAAAGGAAATTGCTGTAAATGGTGAGAGAGGCAAAGCAAACTGACATAGGCTGTTTCTTGCATTAAGTACCCTCACTTCCCAGCCCCTCTTCTCCCAATACCCCACCCAAACGTTAAAGAGCTGGATGGGATTTCAGAAGTGGCTAACAAGAGCTAGAGAAGTGTTTTCTTATCTCTGCTTGATTGATAAGAAACACGCTCCTTGCAGGTTGGGAGCATCTTACCCAAACATTAGTCTACTCAAGAACTCCACATTGAGATTCACGGAGATCAAACTCATTAACCTGAAGGCTGTGAGTGGCTGGTGCTTTGTTAGTTATTTGATTTCTGTTTTGCGAGAACTTTAAATCAGGAAATTTAGTGATGTTACTGTGTGGGGGCCGGGGGGGGGGCGGCCCAAGGGACAACACTGAGCATTTGCTTGCTGAAATTTATACTCATTCACTGCCTGCCACTATTGATTCAACTTACCCCTTCATCTTTCCAATCCCTGCAGCATTTTGCCTTGGGCAGAACTGCAGGGCTTGAACAGAAAAAGAAAATAAAAAATTGGAATAAATTCGCTGGTTAGAACAAAAGAAGAGAGGGAAACAGAAGATGGAAAGAGAAAGTGACGTGACCTGAGTCTGGGCAGCCCAAGAAAGTCCTAACACGTGGTAAGGTTGAAATCATGGCCTGTGGGACTCACAGACCCCCTCTCATCTCAATGTGGGTTTATAATAAAGAATTCTCCTGAAGCTAGAACATAGTCCTGCGGGAAATGGGTGGATGATATCATCACAGTGCCTCTGTTCTGGGACAGTGATAGAAACTTAATTTTCCCTGCCTTCCCTAGAATTCCTCAGGGTTCTTCCCACCCCCAGCCCCCACCGCATAAAATGGGAAATCTAGCCACGCTATTGGGGAAAAAAAAAAAAAGAAAGAAAAGACTTAATAATTATAATTCTTTCCTAAACATCTCATGGTCCTATAACCCTCATTTATCCTCATAGTTTTTCACTGTGATTTTTTTTCTTCCCATTTAGTGAGTACCAATTTTAACAGGACAGAAAAAAATCCCTGAAATTTAAAAAAAAAAAAAAAAGTGAGACAGGAATGACTTCCACTTCACCAATATTAATCTTCTTTTTTCTCAATGATTTTCTCCATAAAAATATATTTTTTAAAGATTTTAAGTATTTATTTGACAGAGAGAGAGCACAAGCAATGGGAGCTGCGGAGGCAGAGGGAGAAGCAAACTCCTCACTGAGCAGGGAGCCTGACGTGGGGCTTGATCCCAGGACCTTGGGATCATGACCTGAGCTGAAGGCAGATCTTAACCATCTAAGCCACCCAGGCACCCCCATAAAAAACATTTTTAAAGCATAGGGGAAATATATGTTTTCACAGATTATTTTTTTTTTGCCCAAATGTAGGCTGAATTAATAAAGCATTGTTTTATTAATATTTTATATTAATTAAAATATATAACTGCAAGAATTTTGTAGCCACCTAGAAAATGACCCTTCTCCCTACCCCAAGACAACATAGGAGGGATAGGGAAAAGTAGAAAGTGTATGTGTGTGTGCGTGCGCGTGAGTGTGTCAGATAGAGCACCCTAGAGAGAAAGCGAGAGAGAGAGAGAGAGAGAGAGAGAAAAGGAGTCAGCCTCTAGATTGACCACAACAGCCTGCTGAGGGCCAAGGACAAGAAGCCCATGGATCACTCTCTTTTGACTCTAGCTTTTATTTCCCTCCTTTTTGTTTTTCTCTTTATGACGCTCTGTGCTTACTGTCAGAACCCTGTCATTATTATTTGTCAGAGACTGTACTCACCTCCCCTTCTAAGAGTGACTAAAACATCATGATATCCAACCTCAGCTGATCTTTGATGTTGACTTTATATAGAACCGAATTGGGTGATAATGGTTGCAAAAGTTTATGATTAAATAGTAGCTAATTGGTGCTACTTAGTGGTAAATTTAATGCACTAAGACTAATTGGAATAATATTTTTTTCTGGAGGCACATTTTTTTCCCTAATAGTTAAAGTTATTTATAATCTCTCAGCCCATTATTCAGAATAAATACCCTATAAACAACAAATATTCCATTGTCAGGGTTCTTTTCAGTTATAAATAGAAATATTTATTTGTTTGCAGGTAATTTTACATTTTAATCTAACAAGGAATTCATTTTTCCATTTGTACATTCATAAGGTAGCAAAATACTCAGAAGACTCAATTATAAATCAATTGACGTGACTTCATGAGAGACTAAGTGTACATCAATGCAGAGCAAAAGGTTAAGGCGAGGCTAAGAAAACACTTGCTAGAAGCACATCTCCATTCAAGAGCAACACTTGTACACTGTGCCCCATGTAAAAGTGAATAAATTAAATTCAGGTCCTTCCACTACTTGTGACTTGGGAGAAGTTGCCAGAAGCTGTTTAGGTTTTAAATCACTTATTAAACAAATGTTTGTCAAGTGTATGCAATATCTCAGACACCATCCTGGATACCAAGAAAATAGAAGTGAGCAAAACACAGATAATTACAAAGAGGAGATATAGGAAAACTAATAACAATAATAATAATAAATGTAATAATTGAACATTGCATAACAGAGGATGAATAAGGCACAAAAGGAATAAGACAGAGCAAGCAGGTCTAGTAAATTTACAGGCATTTTTACATAGGAGATGGGTTATTTGAGCTGAGTCTCAAAGCACAGGAGTTCTTAACCTGGGGTCTAGATACCTCCTCAAGCACCTGTGAACAGAATATAGGGGATCCACTAACTTGGATCGGAAGAAAATGTCCACATACTTCTTTTCCCTGAATGCCAACTGAAAATTATCATTTTCACTGATTTTTAACATAGGCAGTAAACCATAAGTAATGTTAACAGCACCCGTGATTTTCCACAGCAAGAGAAGTCACAAATTTTCTGAAATTTTAATAGCCCTATCATTTAATGTGCCGATAAAGAAGGTCATTAATTACTATACCACAATTTCTAAAGTATGTAACTGTCTTTCAGTTTAATTGGTTTCTTTGTTACTGGATGTATTTTACCTATACATTTAAAGACACTTCTGCAAGAAGGGGTCACTGGGCGTCCCCACTATGCCGAAATGGTTCATGGCACCAGAAGTATTTACCACCAGGACTAGAGGATACAACCAATTGGAGAATAGGAAAGCAATTTGTGCACTAATGGAATGTACCTACAAAAGTCTGCAAAAGCACAGGGTGGGGGATGTGTAAGTGATCCCTAAATTTCTTTAGAGAGCACTGTAGAAACCCCCTAAACCTAAAACTACAAGAAGCAATGTATCAAAAAGACCTAAGAAGAAACTGAACAGTGCTTTGGCAAGGCAAAACACAACTTTACCGGACGAAAATTTTTAGACAGTTCTAACAGAAAGAAGAGTAAAGAAAGCACAAAGTGAGAATGTGTGCTCAGATTTAAAAAGATAGGAAAAGCACAGAAAATGGACAGCTTTAGAACAGAGGCATATTTGTGTGGGGTTGTACGTATCTCTAGCTGCACAGTGGTCTTCAAGTTTTCATGTGTAGTCTTTGAAAAAATATAAAGAAGCTATTAATTATAAAGATGCTGGGATTAAATGCAAAAAGTAGGGCATAAGATAATATGATAATACAAAGGGTCACTCCTAGAGAAAAGCCAAGGGAGACAGGGAGTTGTGAATGAAAATCAAGGTCCACTGTCAATGTCACTGGTCAGATAGGACAGTTCTGACTAATGAGTACCAAATACTTTCTGAATATGAAAGGCAATCTTTTCAGCTAGAATCTGGTAATAGATAAACTGTATGCTCTAACATGGCTGACTGCTGAAAGGCCCATCTGGGATGGAAAGGGCCAGTAGGGAGTATACAGAAAATGGAAGCAAGGGGCTTCAAGATTCAAGATATTTTGCCAAGTTGCTTAATAATAAACAATATGGCATTTTAATGTACTTGTTCACTTCCTATGTTCCAAGCACTGTCTTTTAAGTAGAAAGGCTAGTGGGAAGAATGTGGCAGGACACGCACATGGTTACCTCAGAAGCTGGAAGAAGTTCTGTACCAGGTATATTAACTTCCAGAACAGTCTCCTGCCCAAAGTCCCCAAGTGTCTCAGCTAGGTAAATAATTAATTGTGGCCGTTACTACCTGAGAAGGTTTCTCATTTTTCTCAAGTAAGTAGGCACCTAAGAAAATCTTCAATGGTGGAAACACATGGTGGTATCTTTCAAGATCTTTACCTTTCCCAGGGGAAGGTGTTTCCCTTGGGGTAAATTCTCTCAGACTGAAATATGTTGATAAACTCAGCGCATGAGTTTGTCAGGGCACCAACGGCGCTTTTACTTTCCAATTTGGCATCAGATGGAGCAGCGCAGAAAGCTCCACTGGATGTGAGCACCCTCCCCCCGCCCACCTTTATGACCATGAGACCCTGGAATTGAACAGATGACATCACCTTCCAAAGCGGCTCATTCCTCCAGACATCACTTGTTCTCTCCTCCCTGCGCTGGAACCTTCGCTAAGTAATGGGTCTGAAATTGTAACTTAGTTACGAATTGAGTCTTCAGAAACGAAACGTATACCTCCACTTGAAATGCTAGAAGAGCATACAATTCTTCCATATGGCACTGAGAAGTGAGATCTTGATTGTTTTCTTATGTCCTATAATTTCTCTCATGTTCTAGGACAGCAATATTCTTTTCCAGGAGAGAAGACAGTTCTGTTTCACGTGTAAACCATCCTTGCATCCTCCCTCTTCTCCACTTCTAAACTTAATAAATCACCAAGTCTTACCTATCCTACCTCTGAATGTATTTTAACTTACAGATCTCTCTCCACTTCTATGGCCGGTGCCACTGCCCCCTAGAGCTCGCCTGGGGTACTGCAGCCGCCTGCTCCCTGCCTTTTCTGACTCTGACCTTGTCCACTACAGCCTATTTGCCACATACAAGCCAGAGTGACCTTCCTTAATCCCTGCCCTCCTTCATAGCCCTCTGTGGCCCTCCGAATGAAACAGAAATTCCTTAATCTAAGACACACGATCTTTAACACAACCTCTGATTCCGTCTCTAGGGTTATTTCTCCATACTCCTTCCTTCTCGAACTAAGCAACCATGTGACCAAATTATTTTTGGCTTCACTGATGTACAGGCTCGTGGAAATCCGAGCCTTTTAACATGCTATTTCTTTTTCCTATAGCCTTGTCCCCCTTCCCTTGGCCTGTCCCCTTCCCCTGACAAATACCTATCACTCTCTGGATTATAATTCCAGAGAGCTCTTCTGCAGCAATTCTGAGAAAGGCACTCTTGTCCCACCCGTTTGTGGGTCCCTGTCTCTGCTTGATAAGGCCCCGGAAGCCGGAGATGGTGTCCTTGTTTTCACTGCATTTCCGGCTCCTACACAGCACCTCGTAGACACTCAGTAAATATTTGCTAAATGGCTAGATGAAGAAGATAGGCATGTGATGAGTTCTGCTCTTTAAAATAAATAATATTGATAGAGTACTAATGCTTTCCAGATAATATTTCTATATCTATGTTTCTTTTCAAATGTCAAATTAAATGTCACAATTTTTCCATTTGCATATCACTAATATGAACTGATGCCTCCGGATTCGCACAGATAGAATATTCGGCCACTGTACCTGAAGCAACACAGTCTTTTTTTGCTAAAGAATTGAATTTTTAAGAAACGTGCTTTATAAGGTATGTCATTTCACTTTTTCTCCCTAAAATGAAAACAAACCAAAAAATCACCGGAATTTTGGATTACCTTTATCCACATAAAAATCTACTCATCCTCTCTCTCCCTCCCATCCCCAATAAGCTAGACACACAGGAAGCAAAGAAAATCTACTGATTGACAAGAGCAAATGATACTGGAAGACACTATGTAGGGGTGAATGTGAGGAACATAGATCACAAGAGACAGGTGAACAATCCCTAGGCTGCTCTGGTTACCACTGATAGGGAAGCAGGAGAGGATCTGTGGAAAGGGTAAAAACAAAAATTGTCTAGAAGCCAAGGAGGATTAGTAAGTTTCTCTAGGCCAATCATTTTAGGGGCCTAGATAACTCAAGTCATTTCCATCTCCAGTGAAACCTTATTTGGCCATAATGCTGTCCCTACTGAAACCTACAGATGTCAGGTAGAAAACTAGTGGATGCAACTTGATAAAATGCACCAGGCTGATTTTTTAGGCATTGGTGTCTTGTTGGAAAAATAAGAGCGACTGGCTTTAGTCGGTGTGTTTTAAAGTAATCTTGGGGTCCATCTTGCCAGCTTCTCTAGAGCCAGGACTAATCCCAAGTGAGACCGTAAATAGAGTCAGCCTCATGACTCTGCACCTGGGAGGCCAGAGGCCCCAGCATGGACCCCGGGTCTTGGCTGCTGTGAGTTCACCTGCTGAGCCAAACCAGCTATGCCTCCCCCCCAGCAGACAAGTCGGGGCCCCCTACAGGCTTCCTGAGAATCCAAACTCTGGTCTGTTCCATCAACATACGCCTCTCACTTTAAGTGGTGAGAGACTATCTATAGCCTTTTATTCTGCTTTTTGACTCGGGGTCCTCCTTTCTCTTCCCTGCCTGGGCCTAAAAAGGTAAATTAGTGTCCCAGGCTGCCATACAAAGTGTCACAGATTTGGTGCCTTAAAATGGCAGAAAGTTATTGTCTAAGAGCCCTGGATGTTACACATTGGAAAGCAAAGTGTTGGCAGGGCGATATTCTAGAAGAGTCTCTAGAAGATGCTCTTCCTTGCCTCTCCCAGCCTGTGGAAGTCCCAGGCGTGTACATGCCTCACTTCAATCTTTGTCTCCAGTGTATTCACACTGTCTTCCCCCTTTTCATAAGGTTAGTGGTCACAGTGGATGGAGAGCCCACCCTACTCCAGGACGACCCCCAATCTTAACTAAATCCCCTGCAAATGACCCTGTTTCCAAATAAGGGCCTATTCAATGGCACGGAGAGCTAAGACTTCAACATGTCTTTTGGGGAGGGGGACACAGTACGACCCATAACAGAAGGATGAAAGAAATCCCTCTAGTTTGCTTTTGTGTTAGTCATAATTTGTGTTTTTCTGTGTAAATTTCTTCTTATTTAGAGGAAAAATAACATTTCTAGTTCCATCTTTGGACCAGAAAATCATCCTTTAGTTAGAATTATGTGGGGTAATCAATTACCAAGTTTCTACTGTGTTCTATCCCTCTACATTGAGCAACTACAAATGACTCCAATTTCCACCACTTTCTAATCTAAATGCACTTAATTCCCACTAATCACTATCAGGCAACTCATCACTAAACCATCAACTTCCAGAAATTCAGTCTCAAAATTCTTGGCCCTCGTGAATCTCTGACAGTTGTTATTAACATGAGAATTTATTTTCTTTTGGCCGTCTGGGCCCTGCCCTCAGATTGCTATGCGTTCACCCTCACAAATCTCAAATGCTTACATGTTTCCTCACTTGCAGACTTTCAAAATTTCTTCACTGATGGTCATAGGAAGCAGAATTAGAGGATCAGTTTTATGAAAATCAACTGTACCGTGAATTGGTATCCAGAGAAGACCACCCAACAACACCTACAGTAGGAGAAGGCAGGATGTCTTAAAATAATAGCTTTTTCTGGTAACTTGGAGACCGAGTCTATCAAGTTTTGGGTATCAACCTGGATGCTCCTTTTTAGGTAGATATTTGATGTATCAGTCAACTCTAACATCTGACATCCATTTTAGGAACCTAAAGACATCTGCAACAATGACACCAGCATTGACCACAGGGAATCTTAAACTTGGTGGTGACAGCAACAATGGCAGGAAAGTACTAGTTATACAGACCCAGTAAAGGATCCATCTCTCAGCCTCAGACAGGAGGCTTCTAACCTCCCATCTGGGGATAACTCTGAAAAGAAGTCCCTGCCCCAGTGGAGCTTATGTTCCATAGTGAGGAGACAGGCAGCAAGCAGATAAATATGGGCATTTATAATAAGTCAGATGGTATAAGCCAGACATAGAGGCAGGGGAGTTGGGAGGGGCGAGGAACAGGGAGGGGCTGGATGGTCAAGAAGGCCTTGCTGAAAAGGTGACAGTTGGGCCAAAATATGAAGAAAGTGAAGTGGCCAGCCAGTGGTTTTCCTATTCCTTCAAAAAGGACCCTATGATTTACCATTTTCTCTTCATAGATTTTGTGTTTGAAACATTTCATTTTCCAAGAATTTAAACTGTTGGCTAATTGCCAAAATACGTTCTCTTTGTAAAAAGTCTCTCAGGACACAGACAAGCTTTGGGTTCTTGGCTTTCACAGCAGAAAGCTAAATTCGAATAGCAACCGGACTTAGGCAACGGGACCCTCACTTCCACATTCATTCCAGCTCTAGATTTCCACAGGGATGGTATAAATTTAATCGAAAGTAAACCCTCCTGCAGAGCTTCATGGTTCCAGCCCAGTGCAAATTATAATGTCGTTGGGAACACGCACACCAGATGTTAGAACATAAGTACCAGGGAACAAAGAGGATTGTGCTGTGCAGTGACATATCCTAGTGCCTGACGCACAGTAGATGCCCGATGAATTTTTGTTGACTTGACCTTCTTGAACTCATACCATTTTCCTGGAGCCTTCACTGATCACTGGGATTGAGTTCCCATTTAAGATATGCTCCTTCCACGATTCCTACAATTTCCACTTTTCTCTACCCTCCATGATGCCGGCACATGACTGGCCATGGCTGTTCTTTCAGCCGAGTTAAATCTTAGATTAATGAATGTGTCAGAATGATGAGAAGTCAGCGATGTAAGAATATGGAATGTAGGCGGGGAGGAGTACATTTCACCCTAAATGGAACTGTTAGATAACAAGAACTCCCAAGGTATATCAAAATGCCCGTTTGGAGAGTTGGCTATCTGGAGGGAAGGACAAGCAGCTCATAGATAATAAAGCCAATTTCCTTTTCATTCCCCTACGCATTTTGGCTGTTTCAAGAAGAGGAAGGCAGAGGTTCCAAAGATCCATGCTTGTCATTGGTGGTTTGATCTTAAGGGGCTGCTGAAGACACATTGTTTTGTTGTCCAATTCATTTCTCAATTTGTACCAGATGCCATCCCCAGGGTGGGGTTCTATTTTCCCACCATGTGTTTCCTACAAACTTCTGCTGCTGATAGCTATTATTTTAAATTCTATTTTATAAAGCATGCACTCTCCTACTTAGCCATTTTCTACATTTTATCATATCCCAAACCTATCATTGATGGCGACAGCCACAAATCCCTGTGGTTTGCTCTCAGGAAAAGATTTTTGTGAAGAAAGGTGTATATGGGCAGAATACCAATCAGGGCTGAAGTCTTTTGTGGGGATAATTTTTTTTTTTTTTTTTGCCTCTTTTTCTGAAAGAAAGAACTTTCACCCCCTCAGAAATGAAACAAAGCTTCCCCACCGGAGATGGGTTATATGTTTATCAACGATTCATGCTCAATATTTGTTGAGTGCCTGATATATGCTAGGCATTCTTCTAGACCCTGAGGATACAGGAGTGAATATAACAGATGACAATTCTTAAACTCAGAGCATCTACATTCTGATTTACATAACATGAGGTGGCATCTTAACCAAAATCTTCTACTTTTCATGGGCCCTCAAGGGATGGGGGCAGAGGCTGCTGTTTTCATGTGCACATTTCAGCTTTCCCTAGCTGGACTTTAACTTACCTTAATTTGACTTACATCTGAGTTAATTTATTAGCTCCTCATGTATCACCACTGATTTAAAAAATAATAATAGAAAACACTCGAAAGTTCAAATTCATTAGCTTAAAAGCTTCAACCTTTCCCCTGAGATAACGGTTTTTATCATACCATGTGGCCTGCCGATAGACCTAAATGGAAAATTAAGAGGGGAAACTTTGCCTTGCAAAGAAACCAGCCATAGTATAATGTCCATTTTGAACAGTAAAGGCATTCATCCATAAATAGCTCACGAATTGTTCTTTTGGTTATTTTGTCAACGGCAGCCTATCATTACACAAACCATTAAACTTAACGGGTCTGAAACTGGCTATGACTTTAATGCCACTGAAGCCGCCATTACCTATGGATACAGGCAATCAGCTCTGCGGATACAGTCCCACTGTTCAGAGGCAAGGATTACTCAAAGATCACACACGGGCTCCTTCTCCTCCAGCACTCAAGCTACAGCAGCCCAATTAGACAGAGCGCTGTTCCCATCAAGGGAGACCCATGGTGTCTCCTCAACCTGTGGAGACTTCATTACTCAAGGTGAAAAGAGCAGAAGAATGCGCTTGTCACAAATTTGCTGTGAGTGGACGATTCCTGCCAAGATGACACATGTAACTTTGCCTCCTCTGATGTCACCGGATAGTATAAGTCACTGCTGAAACAGTGTTGACAGCGGAAGAAGGGGGGAAAAAAATCAATCTGTTGAGCCAAGGATACTATTACAAAAACAAGGAATGACAATGAGGCCATTTCTGCATGTCTGCATTTCAACTGGCAAACCACAATCTGGAGATGTAGAAATCTCACCACAGCCACTGTCTCACACAGGATCCAGTTCACAGGTGTGAGCTGAGTATTTTGCCCACAGACCTCTGTAAATAATTACTGGTTCCAAAAAAAAAAAAAAAAAAAAAATGCCGTTCTTCCCCTCCCTCCTCCCCCCTCCCCTAGGCAGTACAAGAGTATCGCAAATAAAATGAATAAAATCAGCCTTTCAAGCAACTGCCCAGCATAAGTCATTACTTGGCAAGTGGCTATAACGTTTTTCTATAATGGTTCTTCACAGCACGACATCCACTTCCAAGTAGATGTCTTGACAAATATGGCATCAAAACCCATGCCTAAGGAAAAGCTGAGTGGGGATAAAATTATTCCACTTTAGAATGAAATAAGTAAGTCAATATGGCCATTTGTGATCTTGTACACAAGCAATGAGCTGAGCGAACACATCTGCCATGTTTGAAAACCTAGCTGCGCGCAGATGCTTTAAGGGCAATGCGTGAAACGTCAATTTCTTGATATCTTTCACAGCACCTATCACTTTAGGCACTCATTCCATCACTCAGGAAGTATTTTGGGTTATGTACTATAACTATGCTTACGCTCAGGGCTCAGATTTAAAAGTTCACACATCTGAGAGGACAGCCCTCACAGAGTTTATATTGTAGCTGGGAAGAGAAACAATGATCAAGTAATCCCATAAATACATAATTACACGTCCTACTTCTATGATCTTGTCCTTGATTGTTAAAATGAAATGAACAATTCCTCCCTCCGTCCTCCAATATACCTTTCTTATTTCTCTGTTCAGCAGTTACTACCGTCTGTCTTTTAGGAATGAGGCACGGGTCTGTCCTCCGAGATTGCAATCTGTTCCGGATAAGGACTTCCTCTTCTGTGTGTGTTCCTCCTCCCCACTCCTTTCTTCCACAGTCCACCCCAGGCCTCAGTTCTTAGCACACTGCCTTGCATGGTGGGAAAAAATGTAGAAATGAAGCTGACCCATTTGCTAGCTTTTCTGCTGGTCAAATTCATTTCATTTCTCGGTGCCTCTATTTAAACACTGGGGCTAGCTACCACCAGCAGCTTTGAAATGGTGATCCCCAGTATAAAGGCAACAGGATATTAAAACAAACAAACAAACAAACAAAACCAAAACCAAAACCTGAGAGGCAGAATAATCAGGTCCAAGACCTGATTTGTATGGGAAAAAGAACAATTTTATGGGACTTAAGGACGCAATACTGTATCATTGCTGGTTGATAGCCATCTCCAGTCTTTGGTAAAATGAGAAAATAAAGGCAGAGCAGTGAGTTTTTCATTGGTTAAATTTATTCAACTTGTGTTGAGAGCACTGTTTCTAAAATATCCCTTTTGTGAAATAATGGTGACAATGGAATAGTTTTTAAAAATGTTTTGCCCGTTAAAATTTAAATAACAGGCAATCTATAGGAGTCTCTTCATTTTTCTTCTGGAGATTTTACTGCCCCATAAAATATAACTATCTGAGAAGCACTGGTCTAGAGTGTCTGCTTTCGCGGGCTCCAACAGCGAGCAGCCAAAGTCAACCCAGATATCCAAGCCCATGTCAGGAAGCAGCTTATTGGCCGGCCTGCTGCACGAAGACAGCAAGATCCAAGGAGTTTCAGAAGATAATTTTCTTGGCAGGAAGCCCTCCAAATTCAAAGATAGATACTGAAGACAGAGCTATTCAGCCTTTCCCTCGGTTGAGATTTTTTTTCAAAGAGAGACAATGAAATTAGCATTTTCCATGGTGTTTACAGCTGATGACAGGATTACAGGTCAGATTAAAAGAGTGGAGAAAAAAGGGGACACAGAATAGGGAACAACAGATCAAAGACACGAAGGCAGTGGACCATAGAGAAGGAAGAATGAAAAGATTAAGGGGAGGAGTAAAGTGAGAAGATAAAAATAAGAGGGAAAAGAAGAAAAGAATTGGACACACACACACACACACACACACACGCACACACACGCATTCACACACACACACACCACAATGACCACTGCCAGTTACAGGAGCCAGTAGTACACGAATTCTATGTTACCCCTGATTTACTTCTTTTTACTTCAGTTGCTGGAGGACAGAAAACCAAGCCTGCAATTTAATGAACTTCTCATAAAAGGATGCAGTTCAGCTGTGTCCGTCAGACAACAGCCAAACAACCTCAAGGGCCAGGAAACCGAAAATAAATTATATTCTTGGCATAGTAGCACCTTCACCTTTGCTAACTATGTCTGTTTTGTTTCAGGGCCAAGGAAATTAGGTAAGAAGGAGTGAATATACACTTCAGATATCAATGAAGGACTGTGACCCCATTCTTGCAGACAAAAGAGTAAGATCACATATCTGGACGATTCCTTCCTGAACTACTGGTGGGGGTTTGGTGAGCCAAGCAAAAGAAAACAAAACCCAAACCATGTTTGCTGCTAAGCCTGTCCCCCAGCTTCTGTCACCTCCTGTCACAGATCAAAGGAGTTATCAATATAATAGATGCTTATATGTTGTGGTTGGTTTTTTTTTTTTTTTTTGGTAGATTTTATATCCACAGAAAACTTCCCTACCACTTAGAGATTGTATTTATTTATTTATTTGACAGTGAGAGAGAGAGAGCGCGAGAGAGCGCGCGCGAGCGCGCACAAGCAGGCAGAGAGGCAGGCAGAGAGAGAGGGGGAAGTAGGCTCCCCGCTGTGCAGAGAGCCCGATGTGGGGCTCGATCCCAGGACCCTGAGATCATGACCTGAGCTGAAGGCAGAGGCTTAACCCACTGAGCCAACCAGGTGCCCCTCCCTACCACTTAGAAACAAAAGTCTGTCCATACTTTTATGTGCATCTCATCAAAGGCTGTATCGTAGTCCTGTGGATTCCCACTGTATTTAACCAAACAGTGTTCCCCCGAGAGCTGGAAGCTCATCTCTGTTTCTCCCACACACTCCAAGGTGGTCTGAGGAAGAGTACATGCTGTGTGGTCAGTGACCAAGAACAAGTTCCTGTCACCGAGGTCCACAGGCTGGAAAGCCAATGCTGAGGCCCATTCTGCTGGAAGAGTACTCTCATTGTCTCACCTTCTTTATAGCTGAACCACCCAGTGAGTAAATATGGTGGATCCATGGGTCCCTCCAAGTCTCTCTCCATTTGCTTGTCTTTTAGGGGAGAAACAGATCTCCTTTTGTTCATAGGATAAGCATTGCCTTGAATTTTCCAGTCTGAGTTATGGCACATTTGGAAGTTGGAAGGGAGAGTGAACAGCCACCTTGGAGTAAGGACCACGTTGACAAGCCCTGTGATGTGGTTGGGTCATATTGCATTCTTCTCACCCCACTCTGGCAGTGCAGTTTAATGTCCATGTAATAAAGATTTTACCCAGCAGGTGGGAGTAATTACACACAGCTCATATTTCTAGGCAGCAACTTTCTTTCAAACTTCTAATCTGAAAGAGCACAGTAGTAGATCCCACCGTGATTTTGAACCCTGAATTTGCTAACTCACTCTCCAATTCAAAAAGCACATATTGTTAATCATAACTCGAGAGTCTTGAGTTGACATTATAACTCAAATTTTGATGAGAGCAAGTACCAAATATTTCCCATGGAACTGAGGTCTTTCATGACAATATCTGCTATCCTCTCCGTTTTATTTTTTAATTTTCTAAATTTCATTTACCTGGGGGTAATTTTGTTCTTAGAAAATATTTTTTTTTCACATTTTGTATTTAGTCTAAGAATACAATGATTTTGCCATGAGTTGCTTGCTATATCATCATTGTGTATTTTAGCCAAATTTATATCCCTGCTTATGAAGTAATAATACAACTGAATCCAAGGTGAGATGTTTAGGGATGCTCTCACAAAATTGTGATGACCGACCTGTTCTTTTTTTTTTGTCCAGGTATGTTGGCAATTTTCAGGCGTAGGTTAGGTTGCCAGTATTCCATAATGATGGATAAAATATTTCCTGAGGTCCAATATTTCTTTCATGTCAATTTGAGACGCATGAATGTAGTTTATAAAGGCAAACCTTGAAATGAGTAAGTTAAGTAATACGCTTTGCCTTTTGCTTCACTATGCTAAGAGAGAAGTGTATGCATATGTATTTTACTTTAATCAATTCATCTTATGTAATATAATGAACAGAATTATTTTTATCCTTACTGGCACAATCTCTGAACCAATGCTATCACAGAGACTGACTCGATGAGTAGCAAATTCATTTTCTCTTGCTGAGCACAGAACCAAACTACGTTTTCCAACCTCCTTAGCGGTGGTGCGGACCATGTGGCTAATTCCGACCAATGGGATGTGAGCGGAAGGTGTGTGTCACTTCCAAACCGAAGCAGTTAAGAATGTGTGCATGTGGGTGTGGAGGTGCACACGTGTCTTCTTTCACACTCTCAATCGGCCCACAGTATGCGGTTTCGTAGTGCTAGAGCGACCTTGAAGCAATATGTCAAGACAGAGGAGCTGTCTTCTTCCATTACATCTTAGGAGAACACATACTACATCTTAGTATGTGAGTCACCTCTTAGAGGAGCAAAGCGGTCCAGAACAACTGTGCTAGGATTTGAATCAACAAGATACAAGTTTTCATTGTACTAAAACATTAAGATTTGGGGGTATTTTTTTTTTAATAACAGCATGCCCTGGTTAAATTATAAAAATAATAAAGCATTTTTAAAAAATGTGCATGCACGAGTATACCAACAAAATGCCTATACATAGATAAAAAGTGCTTCTGTTGCATACTATTTCTTACATAAGCAATAAATAATTTTTCATTTGAGGATGCTCTAATATTGTGTATCTCCCACATTTAATTTTATAATTTCAGGTTCATGAGTGACTCTTTTATTTTGTATGTATAGGCTCTCGGCCCATTTAAGTCAGCTTGTATTAGAGCCCTTAATTGATCCAGAGAGCCTCTGCCGAAGATTCTCCAATATCTCAGTGTTTTCTCGTTTATAATTTGCGATCATAATTCATCTAATGATTTGCCAATTTTAAAGCAGGTCAACTATTTGATTAGAAATAGTTTTAAACCTTTCTAAGGAAACAATGATTAATGAGGGGATAAGGAGTGGAGTTAGATTAGAACTCAGAACTCCAAAAATTCTATTCAGTGAATGAACCAGGAGACAAAGTTACATTTACTCTCTGAACTCTTAATTTATGGTAAGAAACTATAAAGACCTGGAATGCTAACATTCCCCCTCAACGATGCTTAAAGATATCAGTGTGGTCTCATAAGGGAAACAAAGTGTGGATTTAATTATCTTTGGCTCTATTTCAGGCTTTAACATTTGCAGCCATAACTTCCTCCATCTGTAGAGAGGGCATCATCTAAAATATCAATTTTCAAGGTGAGTCAGGAACATCCTTAAGACACAAGGCACTGATATACTGAAATATATGTATTCAAGTCCATTAATAGAGTTGAATTTTTCTTCAGACTTTTGAAAAAGATTTTATTTATTTATTTGAGAGAGAGAGAGAGAATTCGAGCACCAGTTGGGAGAGGGGCAGAGGGAAAAACAGACTCCCCACTGAGCTGGGAGCCTGGAGGACTGCGGCTGGATCCCAGGACCCTGGGATCATGACCTGAGCCAAGCCAGATGCATAACCAACAAAGGTGGATACTTAACTGCTGAACCACCTGGGAACGCCCTCCTAAGGTTTTTCAATAGGAAATTAGTAATTACCACATAAAGAACAGATGAATCCCCATCTACAGTCGTAGTGTTTGTAAATGGAGAAGTTCTAAAATATCTGTAAAAAGTCTTGTTTGTTTTAATAATATGGACCTAAGAAATTTAATTATAACCAAAAGCTGGCAAGATTAAAATCCCTTACTCATAAAAGAAATCTCCATATTACTTTGGCATTAGCATCAGACCAAACCAGATATAGGGCCTTGTTGCCTCCAGATACTTGGTTAAGTGTGTGTGTATGTGTGTGTGTGTGTATGTATATATATTGTGTGTGTGTATATGTGTGTATATATGTGTGTATATACATATATATGTATGTATGTGTGTATGTGTGTATGTGTGTATATATATACATATGTATGTATATATTTATATATCCTGAATGTGAAGATGTTACCATATTTCACTTTATGGTTAGGGGCAAGGGCTCTGGAGTCAGGCTGGGTTCAAATCCCAGCCTCACAATTACTACTGGTGTGACTTTGAACATGTTTCTTAACATCATTGACTGTGTTTCCTCATCTGAAGAATGAAGGTAAAGATAATTATTTATCTCGTGAGTATTCGTGAGAATAAATGTGAACAACTCTGGGGAAAACTTAGCACCATTACTGGACACCCAGCAAGTGCTCCCCAAATATGAGCTATTTTTATTATCCTTGATCTGCATCTATGAATTGGTCCCCTTTATTCTTACCCCTTGAAATGAACCCAGCACTCCCACAATTATTATCCCACTCTTTCTCCACACTTGGCTCTCACAAGAGGTCTCATGGGGAAGAAATACTTTCTCTTCATATGCCAGATTCATACACTTATTTATTTGCCCCAAGATACTTCTTTGGACATTTAATAAGTCAGTAGAGAAAAGGAATTCTATTATTGTGCTAGTTTGACTCAGTATCTAATGTGTTAGCCAAAACCAGGGTTCTCCTATTACCACATTCCATTCCAACACATCATGAAAAAATTGATCTCCAAAATATATATTATTTGAATCATAATTGTAATATAGGGTGATTCATTTCATTATGATTAGTAGGACTAGTATAATAAGATTACTCAGATTAATTTACCTCCTAACTGATGTAATAATGTAAGCCTTTTTGGCAAAGGACATTATTCAATGTGTTCAGTTATTCTAATTATTACACATATTCTGTATTTTTCATCAAGCAGCTATTTCTTTATTTAAACAAGATTGGGAATAATTTTAGGAGAAATAATTCTATTCCCATTTTCCAAAGAACACCTCAATTTTTGTTAGCCAATCAATGTGCTTTAGAAGTTAAACAAAGACAGTAGTTCTATACAATTCTGGCTAAGCTACTGGTTTTGCTACTGCTGATGACAATGCTGAGAGAGCAGTGGTTGATCAGTTGGTGCTTTTACTGCTTAGTCAGCTTTAAAGTTGGTCCCAAGGAAGGCTTCTGAGTGCATTGGGCATTCTTTTCCTAATAGGGGTGACTGATGGCAGATAAGTGGCAGTGGCTCTCTCTGGACCATGGCCAGGTAGCACTACTCCCCGCCAAACTCTTTCGCAGGAGGAGTTGAGGGAAGGGTACCTAGGGTACTGGTCTCAGATGGATTAGACCACCAGGATAGGTGTGACAGAGCCGCTTTTATCTGGGTTCAAACCCCAGTACCCTAATTGTGCTCTCCTCTCCACCCCCACCCTTAGCTCCCAGCCCTTCGAGCAGGGCTGGTGTCTCACATGCGCCCTTTCCCCAAGTCTGTCATCTCAGGAATAACAGGAATGTTTGTATGTGTTCACTTAGCAAGTGGAGCAGAGATGCAGAGCTTATCTCTGATTGGCTTATTTTCTTTGAAAATCCATTCAGTGTAGTGTATATGTGTGTATGTGTAGTATGAATGTATGTGGGTGTGTGTGTGGGTGTGTGGGTGGGTGTTCTATTTTCTATTGTCCCAATTTATTCTATTTTACATAGGGAAACAAGCTTAATTTTGCTGGATAGCTTGTGATAACCAGTGTGAAGTGACCCCTGCTTTGAGATAAAGCGTATGTATTATCTGAACTGACAAAGAAGAAGATGACAAAAATATAACTATAATTTGAGAAAATTCCCACGGACAGGGTGACAGTTCCGTTAGTCTTTTTACTCCGTTCTCTCGTTCTTGGCAGTAAATACGTGACACCTCCATAATGGACACATAAAAGGAGTTAAAGCATAATCTGGGGACCAGAGCTTCAGAAAGTTATTACCACTCTTAGATCTGAAGGAGCCACCCACTGAGAATGGGAGCTATAGGAAGGGAACTTCCAACAGGAGCTGTGGCCTTCAGAAGAGAAATTAGCTACAGACAACCATGTCAAGGCAAGAGCGGCTCATGGAGAAATGAATGCCTACAACTCTCTCCTTCCATCCTACAGAGTCCTGCTAGTGCTTCTCTTTGGCAAACCCAGTTTGAAGACAGATGGCGTGGGAGTCCTGCTGACGTGATCCATAGATGCCAGCATCCCAGGACAAAGAGTTTGGTGGAGCCAAGTGGAAAGTGTATAGGAAAGAACAAAAAGAGAATGGTCAGCACATAAATGGATTTTTAAAAAAGATTGTATTTATTTATTTGAGAGACAGAGATAGCAAGAGAGAGCAGGAGAGAGGAGGAGAGAGAGAAGTAGGCTTCCACTGAGCAGAGAGCCCAATGTGGGACTCAATCCGAGGACTCTGGGATCATGACCTGAGCTGAAGGCAGATGCCCAACCGACTGAGCCACCCCAGTGTCCGCACAAACAGATTTTTAAGAAATAAGCCAGATACACTTTTGAGTTCTAATTATAATTACATTTCAAAGCATAAAAGTCTTGGGAGCATTTCTTGGTGACTCTAGTTTTTACTGATTTCTCTTTTATTTGAATTTATAGCGCTTGTAGTTTGTCTTGGCATTTCTCTTAAATATGTAAGGAAAGGAAATTATAATTTGAGATCTAAGGTATTTCTTTTTGCAGCATATTGGGGCTTGGTTGGAGGCTATATTGATCAATAGTTATTTTATATTTAACGGCATTGTTCCTTAAAAACATTCACTCTGTATCTTAGTAATTTAAAAAAAAAACTTCTCTGAACTTCCTATCCAAGTGGACATAATGCTCATTGACTTTATTCTTTTAACCCAAATTATAAATTGCCTTTTATGGGTCCAACCCTGCATGTGAGGGATGAAGATACAGCCTCCGGGCTCCTTTTTTTCCATGTATTAATTTATTCTTTCATTCAACACTTTAGTGTGTATTCTACTACATGTCAAATACTGTCTTAGGTCCTGGGATTACAATGGTGACAGAAAAGTAGGCATTGAGTCATAGAGCTTACAATCTAATGAGGGAGAAGTTATCCAAAACTTATTTAGTAAATGTAAAATTATGACTGTCAAATGTAATGAAACCAAGGATATAGGGTACCACGAGAACATGTAACAGAGTGAACCCAGAAGTGTAAGAGTTAACTAGGTGACTTCTAGACAGAGAAGTCTAACCACAGGGAATAGCAAGGCTTGTGTCTTCAAAGATAGGATAACAACAGACCAGGAGACTGGGAGCAGAGACAAGGGCTGGGAACTGCTCGCAGAGTAGATCTTGATAAGGATCCTGATCTTCATATTAAGAGCAATGGCAGGGGTGGGGGTGCTGAGTGCTCAGTCAGTTAAGTGTCTGCCTTCAGCTCAGGTCATAATCCTAGGGTCCTGGGATAGAATCCCGTATTGGGTTCCTTGCTCAGTGGATATCCTGCTTCTGCGTCTTCCTCTGCCCCCTACTTGGACTTGCTTTCTTTCTCTTGTTCTCTCAAATAAACAAATAAAAAATCTTGGGAGTGCCTGGGTAGCTCAGTTGGTTAAATGACTGCTTTTGGCTCGGATCATGATCCTAGGGTTGTAGGCTCAAGCCCCATGTAGGACTCCCTGCTCGGTGGGGAGCCTGTTTCTCCCTCTCCCTCTGCTGCTTCCCCTGCTTTGTGCTCTCCTGCTCTCTCTCTCTCTGTCAAATAAATACATAAATAAAATCTTTTTAAAAAATCTTTAAACAAAAGAGCAATGGGAAAGCCACGGGGGTATAGGCCACGTTTAGGTTAGGGGTGCCATGGTCAGATTTATAATTTGAAATAATCGCTTTGACTTCTGTGTGGAATAGAACAGCTCAGATGAAGGGAAATGGTAGCTCGGACTAGGATACAGTGGGAAAGAGAAAGAGAATAAAGTTCAGTGACATGGGGACATAAAATCAGTAAGAACTTGGTGAATCATTGCATATGGAAGCAAGAAACATAAAACCAGTAATGAAGTTTCTATCTCACACTGGTAAAATGAGTGAGGAGCTTGTTTATCCCTGAGATAGGAAATACTAGAATAGTATCAGATAATACGGGATGGGGAGGACACAGTGACATACGATGTGCCATACTAAAATAATAGAAAAGTTAAAATAACCTATATAAGAAGATACAATGGAAATAAGTAGACGTGAGAATTATGGTCAGTACAGTATTTTCTACTGTAACCAGAGCCAAAGACATTGCCCGGTGGTCTGACCGCTGCCTTATTCCAGCTTTAGAAACTAATTAAATTCTACAGATACAAAAGACTTCCTGTGGTTTCTAAAGATAGCCCATCTAATGCAAGATCATTTAGTATCTCTATGCTAGAAAAATATGGGAATGTGTTCTCCCTTTGCACTTGGAGAAATTGAAAGTTATGGCAGTTAGTAACTTGGCTAAGGTTATATACTCTGAGTCAGCAGAAATATGAAGGGAAAAAAATCAAGACTCAAAGAGTTGAAAGGAAATATAGAGGTCATTTGACCTAGCCCCCATGTGAATTAAGAGTAGAAATTTTTGTCAAGGTTTGACAGGTAGTTAGTAAGAAAGTTGTAACTAGAACTTGGGAGTCTGGACTCAGTCGTGCATTGCTTTTTTTTCCACTCCAGCACATGGACTGAGTTTCAAGCTAATGCTCCATTGCTCAACAATTTGACCTCTCCCAGTAGCCAAAAGAACCCTTTCTAAAAGAGGTAGACAGCAAAAAGTATTGTGGAAGAATTGAGGCCCAACGACGTTGGGTGAAAATGTAAGCTGATGTGAACTTTGGCAAGTCTATGAGCAGCACATCTGAGAACAATTACAATTCCCTGCGATCTCAAGGTCTTCATCTATAAAATGTGATAGTTGTGAATAATTATGTTCTTGCTCTATGAAATTATGGTTCTATGTGTGATTCCCCCAACATCTAAATATCCTGGCTGGACCTGGGAAAATAACCCTACCTTTCACTGTTTGGAATATGTTTCCTGATGAAAGGGGATATGTGCTGGTTTTTATCATTGAACATATTTTCATGTTTAAACTCCAGAGAAAGTGAGAAGAAAGCATAAAACAGGAAGCATCTGTATTTTTAACTGGCAGAGAAAGTGGAATTTGATGTGACTTCAACATTTTTTACTGCCTTATATTAACAGATGGCTAGAATTCAAAAAGTTCTTTACATAAGAAAATGGATGGAAACTGGTAAGAAGACCTTGATGAGGAAGGGAACAAGAAAGAAGGAAGGAAAGGAGGGAGGAAGGGAAGGAGGGAGGGAGGGAGGGAGAAAGGAGGGAGAGGGAAGGATTGTAAAGTTGCACTGTCTTTCCCCAGTATGATCTAGAGCTAGCTGATCAACTTAGAAGTCTGGATTCTTCTACCGTTTGTTGACTAGGCTGTCTAAATGAAGCAGACTTCCTTTCACTTCCTCAGAAAGGTGAAGCAGCCAAGAGAGAATGAGAACCAAGTTTCAAATGAACAAAAATTCACCAGAGAACACCTACTTGCTGTTTTCCCCAAAGCATACACTCAAGAGGATTTGGTCCCAACACCAGGCATGAAGCAGGTAACCGTTTCTAGTTGCTTGTCTTGGAAGGAAACTCAGCACCCAGAGTGGGTTACATAAGCCTTAGAACAGAAGTGCTAGCAAGTCCTTCCAGCCTAATTTTCAGGTCTTCTAGTTCCTATACTTACTTAGATTTCTCCTGATATCCAACAAGGAATACTACTGTCCCTTTCTCCCTGTGACTCCGAAGTTTTCCAACCTTAAGGCTTTCTGAGATGTCAGACGTGCATGAGAATTCAGATCCAAGGAAGACTCTTTTATAGCTTTTTCACTGGAATGCTTGACTTACAAAACAAGATTTATGTAAGAGTTTGCTCCTGACAAGAGAATTTCAGGGAGTTTCTGGTTGGCATATGCCTAACACTTCTTACTGCACACCTTCAAGTACGAGTGGGATGTCAGCTGGTAGACCATGGAGCCATGAATTTGCTCTCCTCTCATTTTCTTCCTCAATAGCACAATGTGGTATTTACCTCTTTTCCTTCTTTCCTCTCTTTCTGTACTTGGCCTTCCCTTCTACATGAAAGAGCCACTCTAGGGCAGATCAGGAAGGGGGAGGCTGGTGGTAGTGAGGGAAGGTGTGAGACATAAAGGACATGTCCATCCTGGTGTTCCTTCCTCCGCTTCTAGAGCAGGCTGTGAGTTTGGCCCTGTACTGTCCCCTACCCCCGCCCATCTCTTGCCTCCCCCTCCTTCCAGACCTCGCACAACACTTCCACCTACACCTCTGACCACTTGGAGGAAGTCCCCCCAAATGCCAATCTCACTTGAGTCTTACTTCAAACCTTTCTGCATACAGTGCTAGCATTTCTCTGCACTTTGCCCCTTTCACCACAGGATCCAAGAGAAAGTACCAGAGACTGCCTCACACGTCATTGGCTTCTCACTGCTGCTGCTGGATTCATTCCTTTATTTTAAAGAGTAGAAAGTCCATCCCAGTGAACAGTGAAGGGGAACCCTGGCTTAAAAGAGACCTGTTGAGATATCTGATTAGAAAGCAGGCTGGTCCTTGTTGGAATTAACATTAAAAAAAAAAAAAAAAGAAAAGAAAAGAAAAAAGAAAGAAAGAAAACAAAATCCCCAAACCCCTTCTATCACACTGTAGATTCCACTGAATTTTTAGAATTCGGGAAACTCCTGGCTTTCACTCTTATCCACAAGGCAGATGAAGAATCCCTTTCCTTATTAAGCACCTGTAACCAAAATCCAGTATGCCTTATCCCAAAGAATTACTGCTATATGTGGTATTTATTTTTCTCTACCTTTGGGCTTCTTAACTTGGATATATTTGGGTAGGGTTCCCCAACCCCCCCTCAAATCTCACACCACTTTTTGTGTACATGTGTGTATACATATATCATGGTAGGTGAATTTACTTAGATAGGAGGTTCATGGCTTTTTATAAGATTAAAAAATGTTTGATCTCAAAGTAGATACGCAAACATGCCTTATAGGTTAATTAGGGCAATGTGCTTTTTGCAGGCTGACCTTAACGCATTCGGCACTCACTCTTTGAGACAATTGTTTCTCGATCTCCAACAGCTCACTTAAAATCAACTCATGAAACAGTATCTTCTCATAAAATTGAAGACTGACTGTATTACTGTAAAAAGTCCTGTATAGTTGATGTGTAGAGTACATGCAGCAAAGGAGTTTACTACTTAAAGAAATCTGATGGGAAATTATCCCATAATCATGGATCACCCCCTCCATTATCTGAGTTATGATTATGAATTAAATGTCCTTGGAGCAGAGTACTTACAAATGACTAAAACGAGGGTTTTGAGTCTTTTTTTTTCCCCAAGCATGTTTCTTTTATCCATTATCTCTAAAAATAAAAGTTAAACTTGGAATATGTGACAAAGCAATCAGGGTTTCTTCAAATAGAAGGGCCACAAGTGTTTCCTCCTGCTTGTTAATCTCTATCACCAACACCCAAAGTGAAGAGCTATTTCCCTATAAAGATAATGACTATGTGAAACTAGCATTTCCTTTTTAGTTGTCCAGCAACTGTTCTCACTGATGGAATATCAGAATATTACAGGAATAATTAAGATTGCTATAGTGCAAAATGTCATTTGAATATACGTGTGGAGTTCTCTGGATATAAAATAAATAGCTAAATAACAAGTAACTAGAGTCTAATTTTTAAATTTTGCTTCATTTTGTGTCACTCACTGATAAGGCATTTATAAAATTTCTCTCCCCTCTTCCCTCCTCCAGTAAAATGCTCCCACTTTCCTCACTGGGATACTGCAGGGGGCTTGATGCATAGAGTAGGGCTTTGCTAACGATCTCTGAAATCCCTTTGGACAGTGAAATTCTACGAATATCACCCAAAGGCACTGGGTCTCACAGGTGAAATATTAATGTTTGGGGCCTGAGGAAAAAGCTTGGCTCTAGATCTGCCCCTGTTCTTCCAGCTCATACTGACTGTTGATACCCTCTTGTCCAAATTTCTGATTCCAGCTGCTTTGTCTGGCTCTCTCCCTTCACTTCTTGCCCACATCCCCAGCACACAGGTTTCTGATCTCCATTGCTCTCATTTTCCCCTGAGGCCATGCTTCCTAGGATCTAACTTACCGGAGGTTCTGGTGCCTTCCACGGGACTGCTATTGATGCGGCTCTAATCCATGACTGACCCTACATGACACACCGCCAGATGTACTTTCCTGATTCAGACCTTCTTCTGGCTTGCAGAAGCATGTCTCAATGGTCCTTTTATCTGGGAGGTCATTTTGTTTTACTCCATGTTATTTCATTTCTTTCGATATTTTTCCTTCCTTCCTTCCTTCCTTTCTCCCTTCCTTTTTCATTTCAAACAATAGCCTGATTCTTAGCGTCTCTCTTCTTGGCCTTTCTCTTAGACATTTTCAACAACTTCCATCCTGGAAGTCTCCAGACATGGCAAAGAATGATACTGCCTAATCTCTAATTCCTAGAAATCTCTGTGGGCTATGAACGTGCCATTTTTTCCCTTGGTACATGGGTCCTATGAAGCTCCTGGTAGGTATAACTTTTTTCTCTTACCAGTTGTCTTGTCTCTAGCTTATAATGGACTCCATTTCATAGAGATACCCCTTAGCTATGACATCTCTTCCCAGGAAATCCCCAACTTATTTTACCTTCTTATGGCCCTCATTCCAGTTCACAGCTGAAAAGATAACAAAGACAACGCAACACAGCCCATCTTCTTTATTGATGCAAATGTTGACAGTAGGTTGACAAATACTGGAAACTTAAGTAGATTAAAAATTCATACCTGGTTTATAGCCACCAGGAAGCAGGATAATTTAGAGAATAAATAGGGGATAATTTGCAATAAATATAGGAAAAAGGATACTACTTTATTCACACTTTTCACTTTTATTTAATATGGGCTGACACTGAAGGTCTAGTTCTCTTACAGCTTCAAACGCACTAAGATGCTTCCAAGCTTCCTTTTCCTTTGCCACACTTACTCTCAGCAGAAGTTTCCAAATTAAAATGTGTTTTCTCCACTGAATTGTGGCATTTATTGCTCTAGAAGTCTTTCAACCTTTTGTTCTTTTGTGTACATAAAAATGAATAAAAATGCAGTTTGTAAATGCTGTGTAGTCTGTGATGCTTTATATTATTTTCATTAATTTGATTGTCTTTTGAGACTTATGGTTGACATATACGAATGCCTTCTTTCAAGCAAATGGATATGGTAATAAAGCATCTAATAAATTCAATCAATACATATTTAAGAATGAGTTTTTAAAAAATTCCAGATCTTGCAGGTACTGCTAAGAAAATCAGTTTTAGTGGATGAGAGAATTTTAAAGCTGAACTCTGTATTGATCAGTCCTTTCCCTTAGTATTCCCCTTGCATTTTGTGTTTCCAAAGAGCTTATACCCATCCATCAGGTTTCTTAATGTCAAACTGGTGGGCAAAATATATAGCTGAATTCCATTTTCAAAATTGGGATGCAGAAGTCTAGGAAAGGTGAGTTTCTTCTCCAGAGTTAGTACCGCCCACTGAAGGAAACAGTTTTACCTTTTTTTTTTTTTTAAAGACTTGAGATAATTATATGAAGTCTTTAACCCATAGAGTCCACTTTATCACTTTATTTATTTTATTTTTCCTTTTTTCCTAAAGTCAACAACTATGTCTTCTGTACTATCTTCTATGGGGATAAAACAGAATCCTTTTCCCTCAAGGACTTTAAACCTATTTTTAAAGAAAACACATACATTCATAATAAAATATGTAACCTCCAAAGGAATTTGTATTAGATGACCTGTCCAGCATTTTGGACATTGATAACAAAAGGGCACGTTTTAGGCTGAAGTGACTGGGGAGGTTGTACACGGATGTTGATTAATTTCCTGAGGGAGGGAGCACCATTCCAGACCAGAAGGCACACAGGAGCAAGGGCTAGCCACTCCCGAGTAAGCGTGCTTCATTGAGAAGACAAAGAAGAGACCTAGTAGGATGGGGAAAAGAAAAATTCAAGTAGAGGAAATTCTACATTTATAATAAATTTGGAAATTAAGCATCAAATAGGTGGCAGCGTTTTGAGAAGAGTACAGTCTGGGCTTCTTAAAGGCTGAGCCGAATCTTGATCTCTGTAATTCCTTGCACAGGTTTATATGATGCTTTGAAGAGTAATCGAAGAGGTAGAGGGACAAAAATCCTCTTCTTAAGAAGTAGGAAAATTTTTATTATTCCCACTTTGAGGATGAGAAAACTAAGGCTCCTGATGATAACTTATCCAAGTCCACACAACTAGTAAACTCTGGGATCATTTTCAAACCCCTAAATATTTATTTTCTCAAAGCCTTTCCTCTTAATGATTTGACTACAGCACATAGCTGCTGGGAGATAGCTGGCCAACTGCAGAACAAGAGAAGTGGTCCAGACCATGACCTTAGGAGCCTTCGTGGGTTTCCAACTCTATGACTTAATCCTTTAAAGACTCAGACAAATCATTTAATAAATCCACATCTGAGTTTCCTTATCTATGAGTATAAGTTGAAAACAATTGAAATTAAGAAAACTCATGTCCTGGAATGCTGTGAAAATTCAAAGAAATGGTATCTCTACGGTGCCAAGAGGATAAATGTTCCCCAAATTTCAGTTCTTCCTTCCTTCCCCATGTTATCCACCTCCAGTATTTACATGAATAATCTATTCTGCTACTTCCAACAGTGGTCACATGGCTTGACCTTACTTCCAAACTGATTCAGCAGTGCCTGAAAGTCTTTCTAAATTAACTGAGGGGTTAGTAAGGCAATCTGTATGAAATCATTTTTGGGAGCTGTGCAGTAGCGGGAGAGTGATATTTGGAGCTATATTCTACTTCCGCCACTTCTTCAGTGTGTTATGATTATGGCAGAGTGGTTAGTGCTTAGACCATGGGGTCTGACTGATTTAAATCCTCATTCTACTCTCCTAGCTGTCTCCAACAGGATAAATTACTTAATCTGGCTCTGTCAGTTTCCTTGTCTCTGAATTATTAATAGTAAACAGGAATAGTGAAATAGCAATAATATCATAGGTCTGACGTCAGGTTTAAATGAGTTAATGTACCTGGGGTGCCTGGGTGGCTCAGTCAGTTGGGCATCTTACTCTTGATTTTGGCTCAGGTCACGATCTCAAGGTCGTGAGACTGAGCCCCATGCTGGGCTCAGAGCCCGCTTAAGATTCTTTCTCTCCCTCTGCCCTTCCCCCTACCTCTCTCCCTCTAAATAAATAAATAAATAAATAAGTTAATGCAGCCAAGGCACTAGGCATATGTATTCAAGAAATTTGAGGGCACCTATGTGGCTCAGTCGGTTAGACGCCTGCTTTGGGCTCAGGTCATCCCAAGGTCCTGGTATCAAGTCCAGCGTCAGGCTCCCTGGTCTGCAGGGAGTCTTCTTTTTCCTTCTGCCCTCCTCCCACTTGTTCTCTCAATCTCTCTCTCTTTCTCTCAAATAAATAAAATCTTAAAAAAATTTTGAGTAGCTACTCTTATTATTAATTATTATTATTATCTTGGTTCACAATAACCAAAATAATAACTTTGTTTTTCATATTTACAAAAGACTTTTGCATGCACTCGTTCATTTGAACATTATGTTTACCCACAGAGAATGGTAGCATAATGGTTATTATTCCCATTTCATAATAGTTTTTTTTTTTGAGGGGAGTACATTATATGTTATTAAAAATTTTTAAACAGTATGGAAAAATTCCAATAAAAAATAAAAATAATGTTGAATCCCACTACCTACAGTAAACCATACTTGGCCCTTTGAATACGCCACCATTCATCCATTTCTTCACAGTATGTGTAGGCAGATGTATTCATGTGACAGATGGGGTCATATTCAGTGTTCATTTCATAAGCATTAATTGGACACCACGTTTAGATTTGGGAATACTGGTGGAATTGGAGTGAAGTGGATAATTTGAAAGACATTTAGAGATAAAAGGCTTTGTGATGGATTAGATATGACAGATGAGAAAGATTTGGGGACAGAGATTATCTACAGGTTTTGTGTATATAATAGGATTGGCAGGTGGGGCATTTCTTTGGGAAGAAACATTCAACTCTGTGATATTTTTCACTCATTAATATGATATGATAATTGCCCATGCTAATCAATATACTCATACATTCTCATTTTTTGATGGCCATATAGTATTTCACTGTATGTATAGTTTTTTATATGTAATGTAGTTAACTATTCTGTTATCTGTAGATAAACATTAAGTTGTTTCCAATTTTTTCACAATTTTCAGCAAGGCTTCAGTAAATACCTTTATAAAGACATTTGGTTACACTTACTCAATTACCTTCTTAGGATAAGTTCCAGGAAGGGGAAATTGCATGGTCAATGGGTATCACAATGCACATTTTGGCATGTACTGCCAAATTATCCTCCATCAAAACTGCACCAGCGGAAGCTTACATCAACAGAACAGGAGAGTGCCCATCTATCAATCTATGGATATCAAGGTATCAATGATCTTTTAAGATTTTTTCCTTTAATATTCCCATTTAAAAATAGAACAGGTGACAGAGATGCAGAGAGGCTAAATAACTTGTGTGATATCACACAGCTAGAATAGTGAAGCTGGAAGGAAAATTCCATTTTCCCTTTAGCCCAAAGGTTGCTTTGCTTCATTTATAATTTTTAAACATTATCTCTCAAAAAATCCAAAAAATGTAAAAACAAACAAACAAACAAACAAAACCCAAAAGTCTAAACTCTTCACAGATAGCATGTCTTAGGTCTTAGCTTTACTCCTGAGGATTAAAAAGAAATAACTCAGGTGTGCTCAGTTCCTCAACAGAGTAGAATGATGTTTAAGGGACAAACTGAAAGTTTTCCTGATCAAAAATTTCTCTTCTGGGTCTTTGCACTAAAAAATTGCAAGAAATTTATATTCTATACATCTAAAACATTATACATTATACATCTAAGATTCTCTTTCAAATACAAATCATTCCTTGTTATGATGGAAAGCAGATCAGAATCATTGACAGTGTGGATTTAACAAACTGATCACCTTCAGAGCCCCGAAGAAATGAAACTGACTGCATATGTTAGTTTTGAGGTGGAAAAAGTGGGCCATAGAAAGGTAGATGGGAGACTACTCCTGAGGGAAACTCCACTTGTTTCATAATAGGGCACACAGTCTGTCAAGCACTCTAGAATGTTCAACACAATTTAATCAGTTCCTCAAACAAGGTTCAAATTCTGCACAAAAGATTTGGGAAAATGTCAGTCATCAGTACCCCAGTTCTATGAATTTCCTGACACTCCAATACAGTCCGTGCCCAATACGTTTCCTTTCCCCTGTATACACAAATGCTTCTCACTGGAGAGAATAATGCACCCAGAGCCACTTGGTAAGAATTGCGACATGCATGTTCTAAAGGAGACAGCAGTGGCTGGTGTTGACTGGGCTCTGGGTCTCATGAGACCACACGTTTCCTTTCCTTGGGGACCAACAAATCTGTCTGGCCCACCCACTATGCTCCAGCCAAAATTCTTGCCAGAAGAAGGAGGAAGAGGTCTAAAAGTAAAGTATGGAGGGAGAGAAGGAAATTACTGTTTACCTTTCTATATACACCACACATCTTGCTAGGCATATAATTCTCTTACAAAATTCTCATGATAATTTCTCAGTCTCCTACCCTCCCTTTCTTTGCCACATATTTTTTTATGGTGTTTTCTTTTCTCAGCCAGTTTTTTAGAGAAATTGAAAGTTATTCTATACAACTTTAAAGCTTACTTCGACTAACTTGATGGAAGGAGCATCAAATGACATTGTTTTACAGAAAACAAATAGATGGTAACAAATAGATGGTAAACAAACATTTCTGTAAAAAAAAAAAAAAAATTCCACCAAATCATGAAGCTTAAGCATACCTTTCACCAGTTCTTTGCTAGTGGTGCCAAACAATTAAGATTCAAGGAATGATTAACTTCCTGATGAATTAAAGGTTTGAAAATTTTTGTGGCAATCTTCTTGAGGGAAAATCTTTCTAACATATTTATGTCTATATTACTGACAGTCTGATAAACTTTGGGTTTATCATTTTGAATATTATTTTAATGCAGATAAGGAGGATCCAGGAGACAAGACCTAATTCCATGATAAACTTTGAAATCTAAGATTATGATTAAGCCTCATTTGAGTTTTATCAAAGGCTTTTCCCTAAGGGAAGTGAAACCATCAAAGCTTGTCAGTAGGGAATTATGCTTCCTTTTTGAACTGAGTACTGGACTCGGGGAGCAAAAACTTGGATTTAAGATTAATTGGAATTGTGTTAATATGTATTTATGGGAAACATAATTCTTATATGTTTATATGAACATCTTATTTTGAAGAAAAGAATATTTTCAGCAGCGAAGAATGTTATCATCCTCTGCCTATTAAGGCAGAGGGAAGTAGAAGTAAATACTTAGTAGGTTCTCATTCAATTATCCCAGAATACAAGAAAGCAATTTGTTCCCCCCCACCTTTTAAATCTTTTTTCTGGAAAGTTTCTATTTGTACCTTTCTGGGCCAGTCATTAGATATAACGAAAAGCAGGGTAGAAGGAAAAATTGAGACTTTGATTGAATTTGGTTATGTCTAAACCTTGGATTTTTCCACCTGGTTGGCTAAGCCAAGTGTCTCCATGAAGAAGCTATAAAACCCCAGTCAGACAGGCGATTGGCAGCCTTACTCTGCTACCTCTGACATGCCAACAGAGAGAAATGGAAGATGGAAGAATGGAAATCAGTGTGAACTAGGGTAGGACTTTTCACTCAAACTTCAAATTCTGTTTCAAAAACTAACACATACACTTATGAACATCAAACCCTAATAATAAACCTAGAAAACAGAACTGAGGGAAGAAAATAGGCAACATGGAATATAGTGGTCATCTAAGAATCTGCTATAATTATTACAATATTTGCAGTTGTGATCATGAACCCATATACAGTATAATTCCCTTATTTTAGCAGGCATTTTTTGCTGGATCGATCCCAGCTTGGCATTTTTACCCAGTCCCAGCTGTATCAGATGTGGTACAGAACATTCTGAACAAAGTCTTGGTCCCCCAGTAGGTGAGCCCCAAGAAGAATGTCCCAGGTTCCAGGGCCATTTGTGCTCTGGAAACTCAAGGGCTTACAAGAACATTCTACCAGAGATGTAATTGCTACTATTTTAATAGAAAAAATGAAAGGAAAGAAAATATAGGAAGAGACCTAGAGTTACTTGACTTTTTGTTTCCCAAAATATGACAAAATCTCATACCAGAAGTAAGCAATTTCAACCTAGTTGAAAGTCAGATATCTTTTACACCTTTACTAAAATTCAATTAAAAAATATTCATTTAATATTCAGAAGACACAGATATAAACAAACACAGATGCTCATGGAATGATAACGTGGCATGTGCATGCATGCATGAATGTGTGTGTGTTGCAATGGGTATGATCTGTTCACTTGGGAAAAGAGAAGCCAACTGCAGTGTGTAAGGAATGCTGTGAAGTATAAATTTTAAGCAGTGACCAGGGTCAAGCAATCACTCTAACTGTTCCTCACATTTCATCACATTGTCTGTGTTGACCCAGAGAAGTCCCTTGAGAAGCATTATTGTCCAGCATTTGATGTAGAACCCAGTTCTTGCCACGATAATTCATGTCAACTCAATGAGGTGCTGAGAGCCTGGTATGTGTTAGGCACAGTGGAAATACAGGGGAATAGCAGTAAATCAGGCAAATATGGCCCCTGCCTCCATGGAGCTTATAATCTGAGGAAGAACAGGCATTTCTTGTATGTTTCCATTATTCTAGCTGTTAATGCAAGCTATGTAACTACAGAATAATCCAGCACTGAGAGAATTTTAGTCTTAATTGACTCCGATTTATTCATATACCATATGTTATATGATTAGTATAAAAATCCAGAAACATTAGAACAGAGACAACTCCTTTTGAAAACAAAAAAATATTTCCTCCTAAAAAGTCATCGCAGCCTGGACTCTAGACTTGGACCATCTGTCCTGTGATCCGCCTAATCAGAGGCAGTAGTAGGCAAGTCACATGGCATCCGTTGTCCTAAATCTGGCTGAGGCCGCAACTTAGAGGCCAGTAGACCAGCTGACTCAGCTACTGACCGACATCTGAGAGTCCACACGTCATGTATGATAGTAAGGTACCTCTGTCTGGGGCCTTAAATGATATGACAAAGGAAGTAACATGGCTTTGGTTTGTTTCATATATTCCATACGAAAGTCTTAAGATACATATAGAATTTTGTTTTAAGCCCAAGACAGACATAAATATATGTTTGGAAACCTGATCCATATTCTAACACATGCCTGCTATAATTCTGTATTCTGCATATGTGTTAGCTCTATTTTAAAAACATTTATTTCTTTCTCGGAGGCCAAATTCTCATATTATCTCATTTGTCTAATGAATAATTCATAAGTGCAAGAAAAAAAAAACAGAAAACAAAACAACACGAAAAAACAACCAGGATTTTCTTTTGCTCTGTGCTACAATACAGTGTATGGGGGGAAAAAAAAAAGTTAAGTGGCTCTCAAAAGCACTTAATCCTCTAGCCTCTTCCAATTTGCTAGGCAGATTTTCTCCAGACCAGTAGCTAGCGTTCCTCAGCCAGGAAAGAGAAATTCTCTCTACTAAACATGTGTTTAGAAATCTGATGCCTGTAGATTTGGACTATTTGTGGTCTCTGAAGGTCAATGACACATGAGAGAAGGAATGGTCATGCCTAATATTGATTTTCAAAAGCCAAGTACTCTGAAGGGCTCTTTAGAGAGATTACACAGCCTAGGAAGTCTAAGAACTAATATGGCAAAACTATCACCCCTTACACCACAAGGATAGCCAATTCACCCTCTCTCCCATGACTGGAAATAATAAACAAGCAGGATAATACATACACATTCAAGATCCCTTCATCATGTTCAGGCAATGGTCATTAGGACTTCAAGATGATAAGATGATCTGGTCCAATAGACCTACGGGATATCCACCCCGTTCCAGTCAAAGAATGCCTGAGGTCAAGCAACATAAGGCTTCTGGGGTGTTATGCACAGGAAAGCTGTAAGTTTCTTTACATTAAACTTTGTTTTCATGCCGTGCAAACAGACACCTAATAGCTGGTTTGATCCCCTGCCCAGGAAACTGATGGAAGCAGACAACCACTTCCAGGGATGGCAACAGAGTCCAGAGACTTCATGCAGAGCTAAAGATTACTAGCAAAACTCCAGCAGTGGGAAATTCCCTCAACGGATTTTTTTCAACATTGAGAAAGTTAGCCATCCTTTAGTTTCACATTGGAAAAGCAAAGAGTTCGATTAGCTGGAGTTATAAAAGTTTCTTGTTCGTTAGGAAGCACTTGAGCTCAAGCTGGGCAAGATTCTGGCCCAAGACTTCATGGAACAAATGAAATGTTTATGCTGATCTTTAGCCAGAAGGCACAGTTGTCAATATTCAGTGATTAGTGGAAAAGTTATGACTGGTTTGGATACGTGGGTATATATTCATATAGACATTATATATATGCTAAATTTAGGCAACTATCTCATATCTGACATTTTATATCTGCAGACATAAGCTGGATAAATGATTCCATCAAGAGGGACAAATTACAAAAGGTTTCCCTGGCCACAATTTCACTTTAGAAATAAAAGAAAGCGGAGAAACACGGTTTATGTCTCCTCAAGGTTATTAGTAGTTCTTTTTTTAAGAATATTATTTATTTATTTATTTGACAGACAAAGATCACAAGTAGGCAGAGAGGCAGGCGGCAGGGGTGGGGATGGGAAGCAGGCTCCCCGCTGAGCAGAAAGCCCAATGCGGGGCTCGATCACAGGAGCCTGAGATCATGACCTGAGCCGAAGGCAGACGCTTAACCCACTGAGCCACCCAGGCGCCCCATGGTTATTAGTAGTTCTTAATGAAAAGTACCAGCTAATTTATTGTTAACATTTCCGTAGTTGATGCTAACAATGCCAAGGAGTTACAGGAAAGTCTATATGAAGTCTGAATTCCTCTGTCATATACAATGTCTACTTTATCTCCTCTTGGTGGCTTGTTGCTGGCCTGGTACCACATTCCTAGACCTTGCCCTAGAATGGCCCACTGAACTTCCTGAGTCCCTATTCTACTTATTTACCAATCAATCTACCACTACATATTTTTGATCCCTCTGTGAAGTCCCTTAAGGATTACATGAGAAGAAAATATAGGTTTCCTGTTCTGAAAGAGTTTAAGATATTAATTAGATGGGTTCGATTGGTACCAAGGATCAGAATAAAATAATCAACAGAGAAAGACAGAGAGATAGAAGATGCATAAACTCAAAGGCTCATAGGAACAAAAGTTCAAACTGACTTCAGAAAAAGGAGATGTGGGGCTGACCAGAAGAAGTCAATGGAGGTGGAAGTAATGGGGCTCCAGTGGTGCTTGGAAGTACTCGATCATCTAGAAAGGAGAAGGGAAAGCATTCCGGGATCTTAGAAGAACATGAGCAATGAAGAGAAATGGGTTGACAGAAGAATATCTGCCTGCCACAAAGAGAGGATTTATACTATAGAACAGGAGAAATAAAATTAGGTGGGAAGGATTCAGACGACCATAGGGTGATCAATAATCAATGATCATATGATCACTGGCTGTTGGTTGAGTCTTTGCCTGAAGGAAAACAAATGATACACCACTGCCTAACAACCTCGCAGACATTAAACAGACATTTCAGTATGGATGACAGAAATCCATCTACATGAAGGATTGCTCTGACCTTCACGGTTGTTGACACAGATTCCAGAATTGTAGCCTTCAAGTAATTCCTTTCTGACGCAAGGGACTATTTCCTGACAGGAATAGTCATTGGCCCTGGGTCTCTGAGGCACTTATCAGCTGAGACACTGTGCCATGCAGCTAGAGAAACATTACTACTTTACTGCATTAAAGGCCATGAAACTTACAGCTACTGCATCCTCGAGGCCATGATGCAATGCATCCTGGCTACAAACAAATGCAAATACCTCAGACAGGACATGTTAGAACCCTCTCTCAGAAGATACTTATCACCCCCAAAGTAAGCTACAGCATTCTTGTTGCCAAGACTTCATCATGCATTATCCATATGGTATAAATATGCATTCTCATCTTGCTATTTGCAACTCTTACCTTTTTAAAGTTAAGTGTACACATTTGTATATACTTCCAAAAAAACCCTTGATGTACATATTAACATGCCTACTATAGCTGGCCTCTACATTTTATACAAAGAATACGTCATATATTTCTATAATCTGTACACATGTGACAGTGATATTTCTTTTTAACATTTATTACTTTGTCAGAGGCCAAAGGCTTATAATATCTCATTTCGTTTCATGATAATTTATGATTTGTCAAGTAAAACACGAGTTCTTTTCCATTTTTGTTTCATGACTGTGCAAAGAGAAGAAATTACTTGGTGCTTCTCTCTTCCATTCCATTCTCTGTTCATTAAACAGATTTCTTCCCCAGGCTCTTTCACTCTGACAGCTAAAACCCTGGGGAGTAGGAGGGGAAGGGTAGGGGTCAGTAAGACTTTCTTCAGAGACATTTATACCTGACCTTGAATGATGAGTATAGTTTCATCTGTGGAAATGGGCATAGCAGAGGGAACATTTTATCCCAAGACACAGAATTATAAGAGGGCTATGTTCCAAAAAACTCAACTCTTGGAGTATGCCTAGAGAAGGAATGAGTGGAGAATGGGGAAAGATGTGGTCAGAATGGTTGCTTGGGATCAATATATGAAACACTCTCTTATACCATGCTAAAAGCGAAATGTTTAGTTTAGTATTAGTTTAGTTTTAGCTTAGTTTTGCTCTTTTGAAAAATTGCCTGCCTGAAGTTTAAGGAAGGAAATAAGATAAAGAAAAATGGGTTCAAACATCCTACATTAAAAATTGTTGTGAGTCTCCCACCAGGCATGACCTTGAGCTTGCTCGTACTCTGAGCCAGCAAAATCATGCGTACCAGTGGGCTGTGGTTACTGATTCAGGCCTGGAGAAGGGTGAAAGCTGTGTTGTGATTGACAGGAAATCCTAAAACTTGCATTTTATAAGGAAAATGTTTTGCTTGTATTCCCCTGCCTTAGGGACCCCATGCTGAGCTTTAGATGTTTGTCTTTTTTGGGTGTTGGGCTTAAATGAGGACCCCCATAGAGAGTGCAGACACATTCTGTCCTCAGAGCAACAATTATATATTCTATTTATTCCATTGGTACATTGCCCCTGAAGCTTAAATCCACTGACTATTGTCATAACTGACGCTAGTGGCTGCTGTCAGGCTCTGCCAAGTCAGGCGAAGTTGCTGAATATGAAGAGGAGACAAGCAAGGGGTGGGAGGAAAGAGAACTTTAAAGGAGCTTTCTGGCCCCTCTCTTTCTTCAAAAAGGCCACTGAACATTCTTCCACAATATGTAAAGTCTTTACTGTCTACTTCTAGATTCTCCAACATTGAAAGAACCCCAGCAAACACAGGATCCACTTTAGGTATCCAACAAACCTAAGCAAACTTCAATATTAATATAAAGCCATTTCTGGCAAAAGAACCACATATAAAATACACACTTAGGAATGAGTGAGAGGATTCAGACTAGAAATGGAATAAATATTTACTGGCCTGCAGCCGCATGGGGTCTTTCAGAAGGCAAGGGAAGCAATTTCCTGGTACCCACATGGAGACAGCCAACCAGACTGGGGAGAAGAAGATGCCTGTGCACATCAGGGGCTACCACGGTAAAAGGAAGTGTAGCAGAAGTGGTAAAACCTAGAACCAGAGACTGGATTTACATGGGGCTCTCTTGTACAGCTCTCTGTAGATGATACAGATTGCCAAGTACTTGGAAGCCCTCAGTCCATTATATATGCATGCAAGTGTGCATACACGCAGAGACAATATCATTTCCACTAAATTGCTTTATAGACAAATATCTTCTTAACTGCTCTATGGGGATAATATCCTTGTATTATAAAGAGAGAAACTAACAACCAAGTGGTAAAGAAACTTCTCTCAATTCAATTAAAAATTTATGATAAAACCTCAGGGTCATGAGATTCAGCCCCGCGTTGTGCTCCATAGGGCGTCTGCTTCAGTTTTTCTCCCTCTGCCTCTACCCCCACTCATGCTTGCTCTCACTCTTGCTCACTCTCAAATAAATAAATCCTTAAAAAGTTATAAAAAAAATTAAAAAACCTAAAAAATTTGTGAAAGAAATCATGTAAAAATATGTTAAAAAACATGTTTACTGATTTTCAACCTAATAAGTCAGAAATACATTACATGTCTCTGTAATATGTAATTACCTCTTTATGTGCTCTGAAAATGAATGATATTCTATTAATTATTATTATTAATTAAGTGTAGCTCATGGTCTGTGGTTTAGTCAAGTACTATTAATACTAGGGTATCACTAAGGCCTGATTTATTAATATGAATTATGTCATCTAAGCATAAGAATATAAAAGAATATAAAAGCATAATTACAAAAGAAAATTTGGTTGTGACAAATGATTGAGTAAAGTATTTACCTTTTTGGTGCCTTTCTGAAATATCTAAGTGTTCTTATACACTCATCAGCACTTGGCACATGGCAATGTTTAAATATGTGCCTTCCTGGGTCTGCATACCCCGTAGTGGGAGACTATTCAAAATGAGCTATGTGATCATGCAGTAAGCCATTCATATTAAATCCTTAACAGATAAACCCATCTACCTGCATCTACATCAAAACCACCGAATGTTGCAGGAGAAAAACAAGTTACCATAACCACCAACCTCAAGTAGACAATCAAAACTATTCACCACCTTGAAGAACCATGAAGAACCTGAAAAGTTATCCTCTTCTACTTGCAAAGTTAATCTATCACTATTTCACTGATACTGGCAGGAGATGTGAGACATCGGGGTCAGAGACCAAGGACAATAGCATATATTAAGACAATAGCAACAGTCAGGGTGTCAGCATTTGTATGGGTTCAAAAGAGTCAGGTAACATCTGCACACACAACTGAGTTGCATTACTAAAGAGAAATCATGTGCTTAGGGAACCTGAATATTTTATAATAGGCATTCAGCCTGTCAGACCATTGCCCCAGAGTGAGACATTCCTCTTCTTGCACTGAACAGTAAACAGACCTGCCCCTTGCTCTGGAGAGAGACACTATCAATCTCCCAGGGTTGTTCACAATATAGTTTTGGGGGAAGAAAAAAAAGTTCCACAATAAGGGAGTCAGCTACTCTGACTGTAAGATGAGCAAAAATGAAAAAGTCCCATGGAGAACCATCTCTCCAAACCACCCAACTCTGTTGTGTTTGATTGCTCACTCTCCTAAATGACTACTTCAATCTCTTTCTTCCCAGACATCCTAAAGACCACTGTCATATGGCAGACCCTAGGTTCCTTAGTTTTCTTCTAGCTTACTTTTGCTCCTTTTCAGTTTCTTCTGCTGGCTTCTCTTTCTCAGTGTATCTGCTAACGTTAGAGGGCTCTTGGGATCCTTTCTCTTTCCCATCTGCTATGAACTGAATTGAGCCCCTCAAGATGTACATGTTGAAGTCTTAGCCTACAATGTGACAGTATTTGGAGATGGGGACTTTGGGAGGTTATTAAGTTTGGATAAGATCATGAGGACCCTCATGATAGGATCGGTGCCTTTATAAGAAAAGACACAAAAGAGCTTGCTTCCTCTCTCTCTCTCTCCTCCACACACATGCACCAAGGAAAAGCTGCAAGAAGGCAGCTATCTAAACCCAATAAGAAAGCTCTCAATAGACAAAATGACCCTGCTGGTGCTTTGATCTTGATCTTCCAGTCTCCCAACCTATGAGAAATAAATTTCTGCTCTTTAAACCACCCAGTCAATAGTATTTTTTTATGGCTGCCCAAGCTAAGACACTACTATCTATGAGTACTCATGCAGACTTCCGGCTTTAAACACTATTTATATGTTACAGGCACACAAATTTCCATCTCCATTCCCAGTCTCTCCCATGAAACAAAGATTTGTATATAACTGCCAATTTGACATTTCCACTTAAATATTTAATATACATCTCAAAATGTAAACACAGCCACAAAAGAATGAATAATTTCACCTTCCAATTCTACTCTTCTCTCGATCTTGCCCATCTTAGTAAATGTCAACACCATCTACTCACTCAGACTGAAAATTCTGGAGTCACACTTTAATTCTGTATTTCCTTTGCTCCAGTGCTGCTTAAGCCAGTTCATCAGCAAATCTTGCCCTTCTGTCTTCAAAACATGTTTAGGATCTCCTCTGCATCTCTACTATCACCACCATAACTAAGCCACCACCACCTTCCACCAGGACTACTGTAATGGTTTTCTAACTGGTCTCCTAACTGGCTTCTACCCTTTTCATACATAATCCATTTCTACACAGCAGTTATATAATAGTCTAAAAAATTTAAATTTTTATTCAAATATTTACTCCCCAACTCTCATTACTCCCCAACAGTATCCCCTCCAATGAGTTTTTGCATTTACAATTAAATGCAAACTCCTTAGCCAATCTATAAAGCCCCATGATCTGGCCCTTCCTCCCTCTCCAAACTTATATTGTACCAGCTAGCTCCTCACCCTTTATCCTTCCACCTGTGGTCTATTCAAGAAACAGAAAGAAAGGCATGCCATATCCTCGGGGTCATCAAGTTAGATGTTTGCCATCCCTGAAATTCCACCCCCCTCCTCCCGATCTTCGCATGGGTAGTTTTTCCTTGTCATTCAGATCTCACTTTAAAATTCATTTCATTCTCAAATGCCCAATCTAATACTGTCATCTAGTTATTCTCAGGTCACATCATCCTATTTTAACTGTCTATATAATATTTCTTTTATGTATGAGTTTAATATCATGAAAGTAAACCCCTTGGTAATGAGGAGCTCTTGTAGATATCTTGTTTATTCTGGTATCACCCTTATTTAAATGGTTGGAACAACAAGTATATTTTAAATAAATGGATAGATGGATGGATGCATAGAGGAATAAATAAATAACATGTGTAAGAATTGGCAGGGGTGGGAGTTCCTTGGAGAACTGTTAACACAGGTAATTAAAACAATAAGACCTTCTCATTATCTTTTGGCACAATTTGACTGGTCCACATACGTAGTAGGTATTCAGACATCTGGAGGCCTTTATTTTGAAGATGAACTAATTATATATATATATAATATGCATATAATATATATAAATATATACATAAATAAATATATATATGTGTGTGTATGTATGTATGTATTTGCCTATAAAGAACTTTTAAACCACTTCTAGGTAAACATAGCTTCTAAGCATCCTAAATAATAAATCATTATACCTAAAATCAAACAATGTTATAGAAAAAATGCATAGACTTGACTTTGCTATTTTATCTTTTAAATTAATTAGTTCATGTATTTACTTTTAAAACGGTTTTGAATATGTCCTATGTGTAGTCACTACATAGAAACAGATTTTGATGGTCAGCAGGACAGAAAAGGGATTCTTTTCTTCCTAGAACTTATAAGTAACAAGATAGAACATGCAGAACCAACCACCTATAGCTGGGCACAGCTCCTTGGCAGAGTATGAGATTCTTATATCTTGTTTTCTGATTTTTTAATTGACAAAGCTACACTCATTAGCTAGTATATGTTTTACAGATACATATGTATATCCTCACAGATATCTATATCTATATATCTCTGAGAGAGAAAGAGATCTATACAATAATCCCTTGGGGGTGCCTAGGTAGCTCAGTGGGTTAGGCCTCTACTTTTGGCTCGGGTGGGTCACGATCTCAGGGTCCTGGGATTGAGCCCCGCATTGGACTCTCTGTTCAGTGGGGAGCCTACTTCCCCTTCTCTCTCTCTGCCTGCCTCTCTGCCTAGTTGTGATCTCTCTCTCTCTCTCTCTCTCAAATAAATAAATAAAATCTTTTTTTAAAAAAAGGTGTTACAGAATAATCCCTTGAAAAATTGTGTTTTGGACCCATAAAAAATTAAAAACCTTTGTTTTAACCCAATTTTGAATAGTCTATGAACATAGCAAAGAAATTGCCATTATTTAATTTGAAAATTTCTAGCCTGCCATTGTACTGCCTTGAGAAAAACTTTTAATAGACTGCTGCCTCAATTTTTTAATCAGGAAAACATATTAGCAAAACAAACACCTAATTTTCAAACCAACAGGAGATGATACAATAAATGTAAAATGTTGGGTCTTTTCACAAATCTAGTTTTATACAATATCCCCTAAATTGTATCATGAATACTTATTATTATCTCTTTAGGAAGGAAGGAAAATATTTGTAGGAAGAAACAACACTGAGGCATTAAAAACCAATAACTATTTGAATTGTATATTCTCGAGTCATATTAGTTAAACCACATGGGGTCCTATCACTGCTACCTTCCTTGTGACATCTTATATGGCCCTAATGATATGTAATGGGGGAAAAAATCACCTTCAAGTTGGTCATGATGGGAGTATTTATAGCTCAGAATTTGGTAAACTCTAGAAATCAAGGTTTTCCCCCTACTCAATCTTTTTTTTCCTTCCCATCTCCTGCTGAGGAGGCGGATGTTACACCAGTACACCCTTGATTCTACTCCAGAGATGCATGCAAACCCTTTCTCCTACCATTATAAGCCCATGTGCACACGTCACTGGGAGCCCTTGGGTAATGACACTGGGATGGTGTCTCAGATATGTCTGAATATGATAGATGTTCTGAGATGGAATCATACGCCATTAATGAAACCTCGCTTGTAGAGCAGTTTCTTCATAATGACAGAAAGAAGTAAAGGAAGGCAAGGAGGAGTAGGAGGGGTAGGAGAGGAAGGGAGGAAAAGGAGGGAAAGAAGGGAAGAAGGAGGGGGAGGGAGTGGGGAGAGAGAGAGAGGGAGAGGGAGGAAGGAGAAAAAGGAAAATGGAAGGGAGGGTGAAAAATTCACTCCTTTCCTAAAATTGTCTTTCTATTTCTCACTTATATAACCCTAGAATCTGACAGTATTATAAGCCTGTAAAACTCCCTTAGCTGTAAAGATGGTTGATTAAACTGCATTCCTGTTAATTAAAATAAAAGATAGTTTTAAGTGAAAATAGAAAACAAATTCTCTATTTGAAAGAGCACTGGTGCAGAGATTTGAATATTACACTCTATAAAGACAGCCCATTGTGCTAATAGCAAAGCGGTAAACATTACATTATCTCTGATGTGTGCTTCCATCCATTCACACACAAACACAATAATTTATCACAAAGACCCACTTCCACACACCCCCTTAGCCAGAGAATGGGGACAGGACTTACTGGCTAGGAAACAAAAAGCAAATCTGAATATTTGTTATTATCTTAAAATTACAGGGCCTCTTATAATTATGGGTCCAGGGTGCATCTGTCACTTTTGTGCTTCCTGTCTTTTGCCAGGGCCAGAGAACATTCTAGTCTCTGCTGTGCTTCATTTGCATTTACATAAAGGTGTAACTCCCTCATGCCAATCTCACACCTTTCTAGTAATTAGCATGGAATGCAGAAAAGAACCCAGCCTTAGGAACCAGGCATTTGGTCTTAAAATCCTGTCTATGTCAGTAGTTGTGTGACATTGGGAAGTCAGGCACTCAGTCTGAAATGTTTTCTTACCTGGCAGATGGGAATCTTCCTATCAACTTCACAAGCTCATCTTGGAAACAGCACATGTGAAAGAGGCAGGACATGGTATGTAATGTATATGTCCTTCAAAAGAGTCCTTAACTTTTCTTTTTTCTGGTTTTTATTTCTTCTTAACAATGGGAGAACAATCTGACCTGCCAGGACAAGAAAATAGTGGCTGCAGGCCAGTTAGCAGAAACATCCAGATAATTATCCCAAAAGGGGATTTTAATTTGAATCTTATTTATTATTTAAAGTGGACGTGATTATTCTTAAAAAAAAAAAAAAAAAGAAAAGAAAAGAAAAAACCCAAACAAAATTGTGTCTTTTAAATTTTCCTTGCAGTGGCCTTTAGGAGTTGCTTGGGTTTCTTTGTTTCCGGCCTGGGGGGAAAAAAAAATCCAAAAGCTCTTTTAAGAAAAAGGCTGTAGAAAAAAGTTTATAGAGTTCACAGTTCCTGATGAGGGACAACCTCAGTAATAATGCACAAGGGAAGAAATAATTATCATTGTATAGCGTTCCTGTCACACAGGATGTTTATTATGTGCTTTATCAACATTTAAATTCAATCCTCCCATAGCTGTGGGAATAAGACAACAACAGTAATAATAACAGAGGCATTAATATAAATGACATACCCGTTTTATTTACTTGCATGCCTTTCTCTTGGAGATTTTAAATGCTTTACACGTATTAGTGTACCTAGTTTTAGAAGAAATGAAAATGTAATTAGCCACAGGTTTGTACAGACATCAACATGGAAATTGATGGAATCAGAGAGACAGCTTTGGTAAAACAGGAGAGTCTTTTGTGAAACTCATTTCTTTCCATCACCCTTGGGTAGCCACTGGGCATTAGACTTTATGGATACTTAACATGGACATTAAAATGCAACTTGCTTCCCTACAACACTTTACGGTCTACTGAAGGGGTAGGGGAAGGATAGATGCTTTCCCATGACTAGAACATGTATAGGCAATAATACAATCCACTTCTACATAGCCCCGATTTCCAATTGTTTAACTAAGGACTCATATTTATTCCTCTTTAATAAACGCTTTTGAAAATGAGAGTGTTAGTGCATTTTCATAAGCATGTTTGATTTTTTAAGATACTAATAATGTATCGTGAGGAACCACGCCCAGTAAATACACTTGTAGGTCCCAATAGCTTCATCGAGGCAGAAATTTTTGATAACAACAGTGTCTGGAAACTTAAACTACGAGGAGTACCTTGTATAAGATTCAGCTCATTAATTTGCTAACTGATCTTCCTTTTTGTTATATATGGTGTTAGCAGCTCTGCCTTTTGCCATATGGTGGTGTGCTTGCACACACATGCACACCCAGCAAAGTCAGAATTAGAGACTCCAATCTAGACGTTTAACATAAGAACGCGATGCGTTCCTAAAGCTGGAAGAATATGCAGCCACACATAGTTAGGGACGGGAGGGGAGCAGTAAGGCTGGTATTTGGCTAAATTAATCTGAAACCCTAAGAGAGCCTAAAAGGGATGGGATTTGAAAAAGTGCCTTGGTCAGTTACTCACCTACAAACCCCTTTGTCCGAAATAGGCATTCACATTCTCTAAAACTTCCACTTCCACAAAGTTCATCTACATTATAGATTCTTACTCATAGTCTTCTGAAAGACTATCCACTCTTCGCTTCTTAGAGGGATTGCTGAAGCAGTTCAAAGTTTGAAATGAGGCCAGCGTGGACTATTTGGGCGGCAGCTGGAGCTAAGTGCTGACCCCAATATCACCACTAATTGAAATGAACATTAGAAAAGAGGAGCAATTTACTGAAGAGTTACCCAAATGCACAGCTTTTGAAGTTTTTAATTAAAACAAAAAAGAAATCTCTATTTCACTTCCGTTAACCTAATGTTAGCCAGGAAAAATGTACTTTATCTGAGTTTTTGGTTAAATTCCCTTCTGGATTCTTGCATGGCTGTGTACCATTAAATTAGGGTCTAATTTTGCACATCATTTACTTTTTTTCATCTTACTTTGGTTTTCAAAATCGGAGACTTTGGAGAGAAATCTAATATATACATGAATCATCTTCAAAAAAAGAGTGAAGAATAGATTACAGGTTTAAAGAGCTGTACGTGACAAAGATGAGAACTTCTAGCCACAAAAAAATCCCTGGAATTTAGAGATCCAAATAAACGATATGTTAAACTGCTGTCTTTTAACTCTAACAAAAACTACTACTAACTTCAGTATTGTTAAATTTTTTAAATGATAGCACATAATTTATATGGTGGTGGATTATCATAATTTAGTATTTTGCAAGTTGGCCAAGAAATCATTTCTTGTCATCCAAAAACTGTATCTGGAAAAGGCAGGTGTCTTTATAAAGTACTTTAGACAAATCACAATCATATAATAATAATAATATTATTATTATTATTATTATTTTAACATTTTATTTATTTATTTAACAGACAGAGATCACAAGTAGGCAGAGGACAGACAGAGAGAGAGGAAGGGAAGCAGACTTCCTGCTGAACAGAGAGCCCAATGTGGGGCTCAATCCCAGGACCCTGGGATCACGACAGGAGCCGAAAACAGAGGCTTTAACCCACTGAGCCACCCAGGCGCCCCTTTATTATTTTTTTTTATTTTAAAAGATTTTATTTATTTATTTGACGGAGAGATTGAGAGAGAGCACAAGCAGGCAGAGCAGAAGGCAGAGGGAGAGGGAGAAGCAAGCCCTCTGCTGAGCAGGGAGCCCAATGTGGGGCTTGATCCCAGGATCCTGGGATCATGACCCAAGCTGAAGGCAGCCGCTTAACCAACTGAACCACCCAGCTATCCCAATCACATAATATTTTTTATATGGAATAATTAGCCATTGGGGTTTTTGCACAATATAAAAAAATATAAAATATAAATATAAATATAAAATTAAAAAAAATTAAGACATGTGTGTATACATACACACAATCATACATATATTATTTAAGCAAATTAACTGATTAGATCTATACAAGTTTTTATCATAATCAGAAGAAGCCTTTTCTGATAATAACTTCTATTAATTAATTACTAATTAATTGATTTACCGAATGGTTATGGGTTGAATTGTGTCCCTTAAAATATATGTTGAGGTCCTGACCTCTGATAACTATAAATGTATCTTTATGGAGATAGGATCTTTGGAGATGTAATCATGTTAGATGAGGTCTTTGGGGTGGGCCCTAATTCAATGCCACTCTTATCCTTATAGGAAAAAGGAAATTCCAGGTGACAAGAGAGTCAGAGATTGGAGTGATGCAGCTGCCAGCCAAGGAACACTAGGGATTAATTCGTCATAACCAGAAGCTATAGAGAGGCAAGGAAGGACTTTCTACACAGTTTCGGAGGGAGCATGGCTCTGCTGATACCTTAATTTCAGACTTTCAGCTTCCAGAACTGTGAGAAAATACATTTCTGTTGTTTTAAGGCATCCAGTGTGCGGTACACTATTATGGCAGTCATAGGAAACTAATACACCCTCCAACTGGTCATTCAAAAATATTTGAGTACTGTATATAAACTTGAAATTGTGCTAGCTGCAGAGTTCTACAATACTGAGTTCTCCAGATGATGTCTGTGCCTTTGTGGAGGAAAAACAATCAGATAAAATATCTGGAGACCATACAGAGTCTTGTGGGAGTACAAATCAGAGGCTTCTAATAGAGGACCTTGGAAGCCTTCCCATCGAAAGTCACTCTCTGTGAAATCTGGATCATAAGTGGGAGTTAGCTAAGAACAGGGGAAGCTGGTTCTAGACCAAGACAACCACATGGTTAAGGTCTGAAGAAGCAAGAGGGAAGGCTTCCATGTTTGGTGCATAATGTTAGGGTATCGTGAGAGACATGCCACTGGCCAGAGCACCCACTGTGAAGGGCTTCATAAGCCACTTAAGGAGGCGTGACTTTCATTCTATGGGAGGAAGAAGATAGCCTGGACTTTAATGAGATGCTGTGATCACACACGTTGAGAAAGACCATTCTGTTGTGTTGTGGAAGATGGTCTACAAAGTGAGACAGACTTGGCGCAGGCAGCTTGCACCCTGGGAAAACAGAACTCAGCGAACGTTCTGATTTGGATGTCCCAATCGTTTCAACTCCCAGAGCACTTTCACATCTAATTCTCACATCTAATTTTAGGTTTCTACCAAATTCCAGAGAAACGAGAAGAGGGATTACTCCCTACTCTACTTGGTCAAGAACTCTGGCACAGCAAAATAAAGCAATTTGTCCAGAGTCACACAGCTGGTTGACAATGAACCCGGGGTAGCAAATGCGTCCCCTTGGGGCCATGTATGTACTTTGTTACATAGGAATGCACAGTGCCCACTCATTATAATCCTACTGTCATCACGGGGAAGGCATCACTGCGAAAGCCAGGACGATGCACAGGAAAGATCACTCAATCCTCAACAGCTGGACCAGAGTGCCTGCCAGGACTCTCCTCTCTTCCCTCCAGCACAGATGTGCACAGCTCCACCAAGTGGAGGAGAATACCTCATGATAGCTCCTGGGCTTGGTGAGGGGGAAGGCATCTAAACTGTTCTGGGCAGGGCCTGGGGAAAAAGAATAATCTTGTCATGCCATTATCTCTGACTGTAAAATACAAGGTACTTTATCAGAAGAGTCGTCAAAACTTGCTGGGGGATGGGAGGGACAGGGGAGAGTGAATGTTCTTAGTACATGTCTTGCTCTAATACATCTTTAGCTCTAGATGCAGCCACGAAGCAGGAGAAAACAAAATAAAAACAAGAACATAGTGTGCCCTTATTTTCATCTTACTCAGTTCCTTTTTTACATTCATATATTTGTGTGCCCATGTGAAGATTAGAAGCCACAGAAGCCTTCATTTCCTGCAAAGGTTCAGTTAAGCATGCACTCTGACCTCCAGGAAGTACAAAATCTCATGCTTATAGATTTGTAAACACACACACACACACACGCACACATGCACATGCATGCACACATGCAACCACACATACACACACATTCCATCCAAAAGAGGAGAGCACAAATGGATTAAAGACCCAGAATCTGTGGAGTGGAGGATGTCAAAGGAAAGAAATCAAGCTTTCTCTTCTCTTGCTTTTGGTAAACCTGCTGTAGGTATTTTCTTTCCTCCTAAGGTTCATGGTGTGGTCATAGGGTCTGTACTTACCCTTCTCTTGTAAGGTCTAGCAGCCCCAGTGCTATGGCTGTTTTAAAGAAAGACCTGGAGGGCTCAGATTAGGCTAACACGGCCCTAAACCTTTGTTTTCATGCTTCTTGTATTTGAGGAGGTAAAATCCACAAGGCCAACTTCAGGGCACTGACCTAAGACGAAGAGTCTAAAGAAACATGTTGTCCTACATTCTGGCCTTTCCCTAAGGAAGCAAAGGAGTACGAAATTGATCCTCTACCGTCTTGCCTTGCTCCCCGGGGACCAAAGTCAATTAGTATATTTTGGGGACCAAAGTCAATTAGTCGTGGAGTATGCATTTATCTGAAATGTCCCCTCTGCACATGTCTTCTTGGTGACCTAGCAGATGTCTGGTGAGGATTTAGAGGTGTGGGATGCGGTCCATCCCCACCTTGGAGATTTTCTCCCCACGTCAGTTGCAAAGCTCTTTTACAGCTGCTTGTTAATTGAAGAGAAACAGTGGAAGCCAGCAATACACAGTTCAGACACTGGGATGTTGGAAATACACTGACTTGTACTTGGCAGAGAGAAAACTGAAGAGGTAAACATCTTGCTGAAAACAACAATCAGCGTGATGGAAAATGAGGCTCCCTTTCCAAGTCTTCAGCTTTAGGAATCAGTGCCACCATGGGCTGGGTCATTGTTGGCAATAACGATGGACTTTAGATGGGCTTAAGTCACCACTTGGGTAAAGACAGCCAGGGCAAATCTTGCCTACAGAGGACAAGCTGGCTGATTAGGGCAGACCTGGAGAATAGCCTTCTGGAAAAGGCACTGTCATTTGGATAAGAAGTAGGCTCTAAACCCCAACAGCTGTGAGGACAAATAATCCTTCCATACTCTTTGGGAGGTGAGGAGACATTAACCTTGTATCCTGGCCAAATTTCATCTTATTATATTCTCCTTCCTTAAATCTGCCCTTGCTGCCCCTAGCAAGAACAATTGAACATCATATATGGTTTGCTTTCCAGCCTAAAGTCAAGGCACTGTTGTTGCCTTACAGTAGTTCATGGTGGATTAAGTGGCTACATACTCATTCATGTCATCCTAACAGAGGGTCCTCATTTATTAATAGACTTTATCTTTCACAAAATCCAGAGAAAATGTATTAAACCCACAAAATCCCTGGAGTTTGTCCCCTAGCATTTTCTTCACTTGTTCAACAACAGTTACAAAATACCTACAAGCACAGTTACAAAGCACCTACTAGATAATACAAAGACAAACAAGCCGTGGTCCCTGCATAGACATGGGAATGTAAGGAAGCACAGACAAAAGAGAATTGAATCTTCACAACAAAATGGAAGACTCAACGTGCCAAATGAACAGAAGCTTAATCAATAAGTAACAAAATATTTTCAGGGCCCAAAAGTCTTATTGTGATAAGGTCTTTCAAGAAAACTTAGAAACTAAGCCGTAATACAATCATATGCCAGAGGCTGGCATGGCTGATGAGGAGGGAGGCAGATCAATGGTAGTAAGAAGGAGTTGCCTCTAATCCAAGGACTTACTTGAGAGAAGAGTAAAATGAGCACAGGCAGAATGATGGTGTGGTAGTGGGGTGGATTGGAAAAATGTTCCATCAAGGGAACAACTAAATGGAAATCAACAAAGGAGTAAATAAAGTCGGTTGAAATGTGGAAGATAGATTGGGTCATATTATGATGGTTGTTTATGTCAGACTGAGGAGTGCCGACTTGATTTGTCATAGATTTTTATAGGGTTTGTTTGTTTGTTTGTTTGTTTTTGTAGTAGAGGAATGATGTCCACTCTGGATGGAGATGGGACAGGATAATATTTGTGACCTATGTATAATCTGCCAATGAAATGCAGAAATGATTCCTAAAGACTGAGATTCAAGCAGCAACACCTCATGGAAAGATAACTCAGCAATCCAAGTATGTGGGATACAAGCCAGGAACGCATGATAGTGAGGAGGGCACAGGAATCAGACACACCTCTTGGAGGACTTTTGCCAAGTGATGAAGATAGTAAATCTCTTTGAATGCCATTTTTCTCATCTGTACAATGGAGATGATAATAGAGTTTGGAGATTGTAAGAAAGCTCATCACATAGGTAGTAAGAGAATTAAATGAGGCAACGCAGGGAAAGCACTTTGTTAGTTCTGGGACACTGTAAGCATCTAAGAAATATTAGCTTCTTTTGTTGTGATAATGATTGTTGCTTTTGAATCATGGAAGAAAAGTTTAGAGGAGTTACCGAGATGGAAGGTTTAATAGGATAGGGTGACCAACTGAAAAGAGGGGGACAGAGTCACTACAGATACAGTGAATAAAGTGGCCCACAGAAGGAGGCTGAGAGCGCAAGGGGGTATCAGTGGGGGCCGTGACAAACAGCCTTCAACCTCGCATCAGGCTTGGAGAATCTTCTATGAGAGCCCTGAGTTCACTGGGTACTCATCAAGAAATACCAATTAATTGCATGGAAATAGTGAAACACTATTTTTGGCTCTGGGCATTTGATTTGTCATTGTTCAAACTTGGTGCATGGCTAAAGAACGCTTTGAAAGGAAGAAAAGTAATGAAGGAATGAAATGCAAGAGCTTTGAAGTTAAAGTATTACCAGGTTCTCTAGCTTGTACTAAATTAGGTTGCCACATGTCATTTATGCAAAATTTCATTATATTCAGGCTTGCATTACAGAGGGTTTCTAGAATGAAGGGAAAAGAGAGAAAATGAATTTAAATGCCCTGACTTCTGTTCATAAATAATTTCATTTTTTCAGTATAAGGATGTTTCATAGGTGATTGTACTGAGAACAAAAGGAATAAATTGCCACTATTTCATTTTGCCAGTCATTCATCAAACTTCCCCCTTGAGTTCAGCTCTGAGAAGGCAGCAATTCACTTGTCCCTTTAACAACACGGCTCTGAATAACTATAAAAATCTGGAATTAATGTCAGTGTTTTTTTTTTTTTTTTAAAGCAAATAGTGAAAAGACCAAGGTGATAAAACTTCCCCTGAGAACATTTTTTCTCAAAGAAATTTTGACTTATTGGATAAATTGTAATTTAGAGAATAAACTATAGACTAAAATAGAATAGAGCCACAACAAATAATACTTCGATATAGGAATGTTTGTGATAACTGTATTAGAAGACATAGTGAAGCAGAGAAAATCTTGTGTCTTTACAAGAATCACTGTATATCTGATAGTTACAAGTGTACATTGACACTGGTGTGTTCCTTTGGTGACTCAAATACCATCAAGGGCATTGTGGTCCTTGGCATGATTTTCCAAAGCAGAAAACAACTCTCAGGAAAGTTCCTAACCAAATCAAAAGACAATCTTGTATCAATACATATGGCAGTTTCACACACACTTAAAAAATTCATAATGCATTAAAACCATGAAAATGTGTTTGTCTAGAAAATGGAATTATAATTTAGCTTGATCATTATCAATAGGATTTTCACCTACATCACTGTCCTGGGGGAGATTACAAAGTCATAAAGGATGTAAGGAAGAAAAAGAAAAGGCCTTCTTGGTAACTGTAAAACTGGCTATCTAGTTATAACAGGGCCTCCTGATACTGGGACAACCAAAACATACCCACAAATTTCCAAAGCTCCCTTTTTGGGAGGAGTGCCACTCCTGTTGAGAGCCAGTGGCATAGAGAAACTGAGTAGAATGTGCTGGAAAAAAAAAAAAGGCATCTGGTGTTTGGTGGTTTGGGGGGAGGGGTGTCTATTTTGTTAACTATTTATGTTTGCTTTTGTGAAATTAAGAAAAATTTCTGGAATTTATTTTCCCATTGCTGAGTTCAACGGATACTTAAAAGAGATATTAAATTATAGCTCAACTATAGAATCAACTCCATAAAACCCACAGTTAATCAAACTTTCTTTTTATATTCTGCTTTTAAAAGAAAAAGGAAAATCAATGAAATGGATTCTAATAAAAGAAATAATTAACAAGTGACTTTTCTGGCATACACATGCCAAATACTTTTCATTGTTTAATGTACTTTGAATTATTTGAGTGAATATTTTGCCAAATCCCCTTTTCTTTTTATTTTTATTACAACAAAAACAAACGTTTGGAATGATAATGTCAAAACATCTGTGCCAGGAATTCTTTTTTTTTTTTTTTAAGATTTTTATTTATTTATTTGACAGAGAGAGAGATCGCAAGTAGGCAGAAAGACAGGGAAGCAGGCTCCCTACGGAGCAGAGAGCCTGAGGTGGGGCTTGATCCCAGGACCCTGAGATCATGACCCAAGCCAAAGGCAGAGGCTTAACTCACCAAGCCACCCAGGCACCCCATGTGCCAGGGATTCTTAATCTGGGGTCTATTGCTAGAGGCTCAAAAGTGGGCTTGCAGGGCCTGGTAAAATTGTATGCAAAATTCTCTCTCTCTTTCTCTCTGTCTCCATACTATCTGACATTATCCACAGCTCTTACATTCTCAAAACAGTTTACATTCCAAAAATGTAAAACAAACAAACAATGATCTACATTCTTCAGCCATTAAGAATTAAATTTAACCCAACGTTTTTGTTAATAAGGCAGAAAAGTGACTCAGCAGTGTCTAGGAATGACTGTTCACTACAAAGGTTAAAAGAAATAGGGAATTCAGAGTGAAGCTCAATAAAGCAGAAGATTAACTGGAACAGTCCAGTAAATTGAGGTTCTGCGATTTACCTTACAAAGGTAAGGAAACAAAACAAAACAAAATGAAAACACAGAAGTTTCCCAATTAAATGACCAATCTTTGTGGATTCCCAGAGGGAGTGCTTACGAGTAAATCACCTCTTAATCCCCAAGGTTCTCCATGCATTCAGTGTGATGTTGCTATTGGTTGCCACTGAGTTGAGTTAAAATGCTTTATCTTCACACACAGACTACACTGAATGGAAATAAAAACATCTTACTATTAAATGTAATTGTACTTACTATTTCCCAGTGATCCTGCCTTTCTCCTACTTAGCCCCTACCTAGTCTTTCGTGTTGTAGGGACTAATACACTTTGCATATTCTTATGCAATAACAGAGAAAGGCAAGGTGTACATAATTAGTGCAGTTTATAACCACGGCATCCCTTCTATGACACAAATGGGTATGAGAGGCTAATGACCAGAGTCTTTCATTCCATAATAAGTGAAGTCCCAGCAGGTGAAGTAGGTGTGGAGCCTGAATGTTCTTTGCCTGCATGCCTTCCAATTGGAAACCCCACCATGCAGAGCTCAAACAATGCCCTACCTGGGGGAAACATTCAGAGGCACATTGGGCTGGAGACATTCAGATAGCGGACAATATTTCTATCCTTCTGCAAAAGTAGCCTTCTTCTGTCCACTCCATGACAATCACTTTCATGGATAAGCAGTGTAACCAGTTTGTCCTGTCTCCTAGTAATGTAGCAATGGGCCAACTCTTCCTTCATGACCACCCTAAGTTACAGGCCTGTGGGGAGAGTGAGCTGCAACTCAGTGTTGTAATTAGGAACACAAATCTTCTTCAGGGATTCCAAATTGCTGGTTACTATCATGCAGTTCCCACCTTTGGAGAAAGAAAGGTGATCGCGGTCCTGAGAAAGTGACTAAAATGCTCCCTATGAACATCTATTTGGGGAGAAAAGGAACATCGACAGGGAGTGAGGCTATTTCGCTGACTGTGAGAATTTTATTTAATCCTCACAATCCTGAAAGAGAACTACTAGCATCCCAAAATTAATGATGCAGATTCCAAGCCTCAGAGAGGTGACAGAGCTGGTTAAGTGGTCAAACAGATGTGTTTATCCAGGTTTGTCAAATGAGTCCCAAACTGACATTCTCTCATTTTGCTGACATATGATTTTTATAAAGGCATGAAATGTAAATTTGAAAGTTCTCTAATGTAAACATGGAAACCTAAAGATCCCTAAGACACATTTCTTTACAACTGTTTTCATAAGAATAAGGCATACATATTTGAAACAGTAGGGCAACTAGAATAGGCATAAATTGATCACTGGAGTGGAATAAGTAGCAAGAATTAGTATAATTTATAGAGAGTTATTTATTTCTTTCAAAAACTCCATGATTGAATATTCATTTAAAGCTAAGAAAACTCAGGCTTAGGGAGATTAAGTATATTGCCCAAGGCCACATCACTAGCAAATGGCAAGTATAGGATTTTAATTCACGTTGCCAATTTGTTATTCGTGACATCATGCTAACTGATCTTACTATTTAGAGTAAGATCAACTAACCCCTAGAACGAACAGATCAAACACTTTAAAATGGACAAACACAGTGGAAGTATTTATTTTATTCTATTTCATTCTATTATTTTATTTTTTGCTCACCTAACAGTACTAGGCGGGAAAACACTGTGGTAGCTCTGTTCCACACAGTCATCCAGGGACTCAGGCTGAGCAAGGCTCTGCCATCCCTGACATATGGTTTCCAGTTCCCCTGAATGTCATTTCCATTTCAGCTAGCTGAAGGGGAAAGGCCATGGAGACCACACAAGGGACGTTTTTACAGGTCAAGCCTGGTGGTATACATCAGGTCTTTGCATATTCCATTAGTTAGATCTCATTTATACAGCCACACCTAAAGGAAGTTGAAAAATACAGTTTAGACATGTCCAGAAAGAAAGGAGAACATGATCTGGGTGAAGAAACTAGTCTCCACCCACATTGATTTAGAAAATGAACTTCTCCTAAAAATTAGAAAAGAATAGGCCCCCAAATGATGAAAACTACTTGAAATTTTTGGGAAAAGCACTGCAAATGTATGTATTAGCTAATAACCCGGCTCTGGAATTAGGTAGCCTAAAGCCCCCAATCATTATATGATTTTAGATTTATCTTCTCTGTATCTTAATTTTCTCATTACTAAAATGAGGACAGAAGTACTTATTTCATGGACTTGATCATAGAATTGAATGAGAAAAAAAAAAACAAACCACAGTAGAGAAAGCCAATGGTCTATGACATCCATTCTTTCCTTCTTCTTTTCTAATAATAGAATCTCCTAGATGTGAAGTGGATGTATGCTCCCCAGGCAGAGACTACATTTCCCAGAATTCCTTGTAAATTGGGCATGGCCATGTCCGTAAATTCTGGGCAATGAGATGTGAGCATAATACAAACCAGATCCTTGCCAGGAACCTGTTTTGCCTCCATTTCCTCTGTTGTAGGGATGTTTCTTTTCTGATGGGATGGACTGTGGGTGAGTAAAATGAGCCATGTTCCATCCTACAAGGCAAGAAACACCTTGAAGGATGGTAAAGCATCCTTCACAGAAGGTACTGGAATCCCTGGATGACCCTGACAAAGAGAGATGCCTTAACTTCCCGCACTGCCTTCCATCTTAGACTTTTATGTAAAAAAGAAATGATCTTTCTTGTTTAAAGCACTCATTTCAGCCTCTGTTAATGCATCCAGATAAATACCTAGCTATTACAACCTCTAAAGCGCCTAGCACAGTGCCTCACTGCACAGCAAGTGTAATACAGATGAGAACAACTGTCAATATTTCATGAGGATCCAACATATATTCTGGGGATGCTAACTTATAATGATAAGCATTTTAGAATAAATAGAGACTTTGGGGTAGAGAGAGTGAAATAATTTTGAGAAATACTGAGTTGAAAGAATGTCTTAGTCTGAAGTCTACTAAGGTTAATTATTACTCTTCAAGGAAAGAGTGTATAGGGTTTTCTAAACTTGTTAGACCACGATACCTCTAGTCAAGAAGCATAACATGAAGATAGTGTACTGTGGACACAACTTGGGAAGGTATTCTACTAGAGACTGAATGTCAAAAATTCAGAGAACCAGGTTAATATTGTGCTGAAAGAACACTCTACACGTACAGCAGGGCAGTTAAGTACATAAAAGAATACTAATTCATATTTATCATAATTAAAAACTGTATTTCCACATTCCTTATACTGTCTTCAAAACAAACACTGTGAGTCACTAAATATAACAACTTCTGAATTAATCATGAATTTCAAAATCAAGTAGCTTGTATTTCCTAAGCAACCAGAGAGGCAGAGAATCAGAAATGGAGAAAGAAAAGGAGAGGGATAGAGTGGATGGGTACAAAGTCATAGCTACTTTGATTCTGATGAAGAACATTTCTGATATATTTTTCTATCCAAACCACTCCAAGTAGATGAATTAATAAAATCATATTTGGGGAAAAAATGCTTGGAAAATAAACCCAGTGACAACAAAACCACAAAAGGAAAAGAAACATGGAGTCAATTATGGCTAACATGTCAAGCTGACCACAAATTCCAAGATTAATAAGAATGTTCTGTGCGTATCAGTATGGATCTCTCTGAGAGACATTCTGATAAATACCGCAGGTGGGCAATTTCACAAGGTATATTAAGTCCACAGTGTGTAGCTAGGATTCTATTTTCAAGAGATAAAACAAACAACCCTTAAAATATAGAATTATAAAATATCCTTCCATGAATTTTGATCAAATTGATAGAATGGCCAACTAGAATATCATACTTCAACTCTCATTTTCTCCTGCCATTGAAATACGTATTTGAGGAAGGAGCGTAGGAATCTGTCGATCCCTACTCAACATTTTAAGATGAGTTTATGTTTTCATGAGCCAGCTGTTAGAAGGGAAACACAAAATTCTCTCTGGAAGGCACTTAAGAGGAAAATACTAACAGTTGAATAAAGGTGAGCCAATTAAACCACTTACTCTTGCCTAATATAGTTCTGTGTAGTCCAAGCACCTGTCTTGGCATAAACATTTACTTTTTGCGGCATGATATTTAATCAGCTGGTCAGGTGGTGGTGAGCTCCATCCAGAAGGGTGGTTCTCTCTGACCTTACTCTTTTCTTAATTGAAAACACTGTTGAACACTCCATCTCTCCTACCCAACTTGTTCCTCAAGAACCTCCTCAGTGTAGGACTCTCATGTACAAAGCCCCTTAGACCAGTCACGCTCTCAAACTCAACACTCCTTTAAGGGCTTCTGTGACAAACTCAGGGATTTAGAAAGTTTCCCGGTGTTTTCCACCAGGTGCTCGAAGACAAAGGCAGTTTTAAGTCAGACTGGAGGAAAAGAAGATAGGACACAGACTCAGCAGCCAAACACGAGGCTTCCTCACCTCTAATTAGGGAGTGAGTAAGCAGACAAATATCCTTCCTTAGATGATTTTGGAAGGTAGTAACTGATAAGTTTGAAATATTTTAGGGCAATAGAATACGTTGGATGAAGTAATATACTCCCCTTTAATAGGAAAACTCAAAAGAAACACGGAAGGTGGCATCAGAGGGGACTTTAAAACATCCAGAGAAATTTCTTTATTTTACAGATGAGAAGAAGAAATTGTGGAGGGGTTGATCTTCCCAACCAATCAGATAAATCCGTTAATGGTGGAATAAGAATGCAGTGCTTTTAGCTCCCAGCCTGGGTAGAGGTTATGAGCATTGACTTGGCAGCCAGACCATCTTGTTTGAATCTTGGCTCTACCACTAATTGGCTGTGTGAATTTGGGCAAGTTATTTGTCTTCTCTACCAGTCTCCTCAGCTGGGAAATGGGGGTAAAAGTAGTGACCACCCCATACGGTTGTTGTGAGGATAAAATAAAGAGAAAAAAGAAATAAAATAATAAAAGAAATAAAATAATAATAATAAATAATCTGGGGCACCTGGGTGGCTTGGTGGCTTAAAGCCTCTGCCTTCAGCTCAGGTCAAGTTCCCAGGGTCCTGGGATCGAGCCCCACATCGGGCTCTCTGCTCAACAAGGAGCCTGCTTCCTCCTCTCTCTCTGCCTGCCTCTCTGCCTACTTGTGATCTCTGTCCGTCAAATAAATAAATAAAATCTTAAAAAAACAAAAAAGACAAAACAAAACAAAAAAAAACAAAAAAAAATGTGTAAACAGTGCTCAACACAGTTCTGGCACAGTGTTAAGCGTCAGCAATTTCTGCTCTTTTTCTCTTCAGCTGACGTCAGCAAACACTGTCGTTAAGTGGTAGAAACAGGCATATGTCACTGGGCATATACAAAACCGTCAACTACATGAGTGTTCCTGTCCCCTCTGCTATCAGACAGGCATGACAGTTTGGAAGGACTGCTTTCAGCCCTGGGGAGAGCTCCTGTGAGATCTTAGGGAGGCTGCGAAGCAGCGAAATCCACATGACCTGTAAGTCTTTGCTGGTCCTCAGACCCCTTGTTCTTTGGAGTTGGATGGATCCAAGAATGGCTGGGAACTTGAGTTTCTTTGCGTGATGAAATAGACTGGAATTAGACAAGGGGCTAAAAATTCTTCTGCTTGTCATTTTCCTATCATCATCAACACATAGCTGGGTGGCTATGGCAAAATAAAGTAACTTGTGATTTTTCAGATCTGGAAGTGCTGGAAGGTTGATAATATTTGTTATTTGCCAATCTCATGGCTGTCTGAGAGCACAGTTATCTCTGCAGAATGCTTTGATAATTTGGAAAAAAAGGAATGCCCGAGGACCCTCGTTGTACTTTTACGAATATGCTGGATTTGAGAAGCTGCCTTATCTCATCACTTCCTCCCCATTCCCACTTTTCTAGGTGAGACCTGCTCTTTTTAAGGCATTCAGCTGTTAGGAGAAAGATGTTGCAGGGGCAGATCTGCAGTGAATCATAGAAAAATAAAATGTTATCTTAAAACTGTTTCTGTTCTTTGAACCTGGCTGGCTTCTCTTTCAGCCAAGGCTGGTGACTCAGGCTCGGCCTGTCTAGGTGTAATCAAACACATTTAAGTAAATGCTTTGGCCATTTCAGTACATCCTGGCTCAACTACATGGAACTATCCTAATGAGCTAAAGTGAATCGGAAGAGTAAACTCTTTGGGTCTTGTCTGGCTGGTCTGTGTTTGTATGACATGGTCTTGGATGGCTACAGTAGTTGCTTCTTTTTTTTGAGTGCTTATTACGCGCCAGAAACCATAGACCTTTCTTTCTTTCACTTTTCCTTCCTCCCTCTCTCCTTCCCTCCCTCCCTTCCCTTCCCTTCCCTTCTCCTTCCTTCCTTCCTTTCCTCCCTCCCTCTTTTTCTCCCTCCCTTCCTTCCTTTCTTTCAATCCCAATTGCTAGAAAGTAATACATTTTTACATCATGAGCTGATACATACCAAGTATATACATACAGACAACTAAAAGTTTTATGAGATGACATTTACTATAAATACAATACACAATATTTTCTATCCTACTTTATATTATTTTATATTCCAAAATGCTAGTTTTGACCCATTATATTGATTTCATGACTCATGGATTTCAACCTACAGTTGAAAACCACTGCCTTAGACAAATTTATTCCTTGTAATAACCTTGCAAGGCAGATATTTGTATCAGACTCCACGCAGAATAGTTCAACGGAGGATATGTAATAAGGGGAACCCGTTAAAAAGAGCCTGAAAGAGCTGAAAGGCCAAATGGGGAAGAGTGAGGCCCTTCAGATACTAGCAACAGAAGGAAATGGCCATCTCCAGAAAGGCTGGAGGAATCAAGGAAAAGGTGTTATCTGAGCACAGAAGCTGGGCCACCTGCAGGGACCTAGAAACGGGGGGCAACTATGAGCAGAAAGAGGCATCACAGAAGGTGGGCTGTCCTAGAGAAGCTGGAATCTGAAGAGGATAGGCAGTCACTACTGGAGATCCTTCTCAACGGGAAATGAATAAAGAAGGAAAGGAGGAGGGAGGGAAGGAGGAAGGGCAGGCGTAGGGATGGTTAGAGAGACAGAAAGAGAAAGACTGAACTAGCTTTCTCTCACCTTCTAATCTCCTACCATTTCTTCCCACTGGTCAAAGCTAGCTAGCAGTCAGTGGAAATACAGTTTTCAGGGATCAGCTCTCAGAACCAAACAGGGGAAGACACCTATTGGAAAGCGCGGGCCAGTTTCCCGGAAGTTTGATCTGCCTCGTCATAAAGGCGCAGGCGCGGGGCCGATTTCCCGGAAGTTTGATCTGCCTCGTCATAAAGGCGCAGGCTCTAGCAGACCCCTGAGCCCAACTTAATGCTCTGCTATCGCAATCCTGAAATTCATATTTTTCATTTTGCATTGAGCCTGCAAACAGTGCAGCTGTTCCCAGACCCTCCACTGTTATTCCAAGTGTACAAATGAGAAGACTGTGGCTCAGAGAGTTTAAGTAGCTTGTTGGGGGCTTCACAAAAGTGAATACAGTGAAATTTGAAATCAGCTTGGTATATATGAGGCCAAAGTCCACACTCTTTCCAGTAAGCCCCAGGTCAAGTCCATCCCCCAGAACAGTACTAAAAAGCAGAAGGGAGTATTGTGCAGGTGATTCTCTTCCAGGATAGCAAGGAAGAGATTCATGTCCTTGGCCACAACTACTGAGACCATAATTTCTGCTGTTCTCCTTTGGCCACTTCAGGCCCCAAACAAACACTAACTCAGCCTTTGGGGGCTTGTTGAGATCAGCTCAAAAGTTGCAGATAGGATTTCTCCTGCTCAAGAAGTAGAACAATTCACTCTACAGAAATGAAACACCTGTTTTCTCCAAAATCTGCCTTGCACCATGGACGTAAAGGGCAAAGCAAGCAAACAAACAAACAAATCCATGTAGGGGTGCCTGGGTGGCTCAGTGGGTTAAAGTCTCTGCCTTCAGCTCAGGTCATGATCCCAAGGTCCTGGGATAGAGCCCCATGTCGGGCTCTCTGCTCAGCAGGGAGCCTGCATCCCCCTATCTCTCTGCCTGCCTCTCTGCCTACTTGTGGTCTCTCTCTGTCAAATAAATAAATAAAATCTTTAAAAAATTTTAAAAAAAAACCATGCAGATTTGACTTGAATGGTCAAGGTCCTTATCAACCCTTCCCTAGAAATGAATTGAAGCTGTGGGTGCTGATTTCTGCTCCACACTTGTAGCCAACTCCCTCTCATCCCCACTGCCAGCCCCATCTCCTGTGGTCCACTGTCAAAAGTTTTAGACATGAGGTTTTCCTACAATAAAGTCTTCCTACTCTCACATTCTGGGATAATTCTGGGTTTACTAACAGTTCAATTGGGAATAAAGCCAAACAAATTTGGCAGCGGTCAACTCAGAGGGAATATTAATTAATGCAAAGAATCCCTAATGCAATTACTATAAATTCCCCATCTTCATATTTCAGTGATCCTTTACATAGAATACTTCATATGGTCTGTGCCATTTGTATTCTTGTGAATAGTGAGGCAGCATTTTAATGCTGTAATATTCAATACACTGACATATTTTCACCGGGCAACTTCAGGTCACAAAATAAAATATGATTAGTTCATCCCCATTATCACCTTTTTTTTTTTTACCCATTCCATCCCTAGGATTCCTTGCAGTGTGAGCACAAAAGAAAATCCTAATCATCAGAGGCTCATATACAGACTGAAAAAGCTCAAAACAACCTCTGAGATCAATTCCTTACCAATTCTAGGCAGATAAGGAAACTGGAGACTGGAGAGATGTAGGATTTACCTTGGGGGTTCTGGCTAACTAGGCTATAAAGATGATTTTAGGCAACTCTTTTACCCCTATTTCATGTTTTATTTTTTTCCGTGTTCAATTTCCTCATTCCCCAGGTACATCCATATAAAAATCTACAATGGGTATTCATTCGATAAACACTGAGTGTTGACTATATACAAGGCAGGCAAAGCATAGAGGTCTCCAAGATAAATAAAATATGGCCTTTAATAAGACACGGAGTCTTGAGAAGTATTAGACAATCAGTTGTCACATCGTGTGATTGTAATTCATGTCTATGGGCATGACGTGAAGCAGGGAAGGGATGACTAGTAAGCCTGGTAATGAAGACTTTACAGAGGATGTGCCCCTTTGTACTGACAGAAAGACCAGAAAGTCGTCCATAAAATTATCATCACTAGTAGCTACAGAGAACTTGGCTAAAACAGAGAAAATGAATACAAGAACATGGATCTTAAGCTTATTTGCTAGATTGTCAACTTCTGTTGGTTGGGAGAATGACGGTCTCATACTCAGAACTCCCTGGCCACTAGGATGATAACGTGCTTTCCTCTGGAGTTTCTTCACTTCTACATGTTTCACTTCGTAATTATAAGAATCTCCTTGAGGTAAGAATCAGAATTTCCAAACAGGCATGCTCCTGGATATTTGTATCGGGCCAGGTTCAGGGGAAATCTACATTATTCCACTTCCTCTCCGTCTTATGAGAAGGAATTTTTTTATACTGTTGGGTAGTGAGCATCAGGACTGTGGGAAAATGGAAAGCCATCAGTAGGCACAGTAATTCAGGATCACAGAGTCCTTGGTTCAGCTCCGGGATGGGGCAGTTCAAAAGGATCTGTCAAGTACATCACTCAGCGTTTTATCAGTCACATCACCTGGGGAGACCCTATTTGAGCAGATCGCCATATAGCTGCAGACAGAAGGGATTTTCAAAAAGAGAGCAAGCCCTCGTTCAGGGTCTTCGTTAGAAAAAGGAAGGAGGGATTCTCACCTTACACTCTCTAGCACACAAAAGAGCAAAGCTCGCTCCTGGACAGTGTTTCCTTTAAGGGATGAATTAGAAGAAAATAACTGGTGGTTTTCAATCACTGGCTGTGTTCTTTTTTCCTCCTCTCATATCTCCCTCAATTATAACCTTTGTAAAATGCTGCTGGGCTCTTTGCTCTCCTTCAGGTCTCTCCTTTCTCTCCTTTCCTTTGACCTTCCCTCTGCCCTTTCTTCTCTGGCACTTTTTCTAGCCTCTCCTTTCTGACTCTTGGGGCCTTCAAGTTTCTCAAGCACAGCCCCCCTTCCTCCAATTCACTTTTCTCTCACTTTCTGTCTCTTTCTCTCACTCTTGCTCTCTCGCCCTCCCTTCCTCTCCTTCTCTTCCCTCTTGCTTTCAAGATCCTCAGGATTTTTGAGGTTTTTCTTCTGTTTTCTTTTCTACTGTGATAAATATGCTCCTCAGGATTTCTAGCAAGTTTAAAAAAAACGATAAAATAACTACCAGTTCCTCAGCACCTGTTATATAACAGTATGGAGTTTGCAAATATTAGTTCCTTTAACCTCTATACTTACTCTCTGATACAGATTAGTCATTTCCATTATACAGAGGAAGAAGGCTAGACTCAGACAAGCTGAATCAGTTACTTAAAGCCACATTACTAGAAGGTTAAAAAAAAAAAATTGGCCATGTTAATATCAGAAGTAGCCCAGAGCTTTTTACTGACCCAGGAATTGAGGCTGTGACTAATAAATGTAAGTTCATTGTACTTCTTTGTAATGATTTGGTGATTTTTACCGTAAAAAGGTCATGTTATTTACACCCATGAATGTTGTTGGTCTTACTCTTGAACATGGGACTTTCATTTCCCCCCTGAGCTTCTTGGTATTCATAGGAGAGCTTTAGGGAACACACACAGATGTTAGGTATGGCTTCCTGGATGGAACGCCTCACTTGTGTTTGCTTCAGTGGTGATTCTAAGCACGGGCCAGCTGGGGAACTGAATATGTAGTTCTGGTTGGAATTTATTCTACAGAAGAAGCAACAGAACTAGGAAGAAACAGGACACCTGGATTCTCATCTCAGTTTTCCTATCTATCAGCTGAGGAACGCTGAGCTTGAATTTACACATCGGTAAAACCAAAATTTTAGATCAGATGGTCTCAAAAGACCCTTCTGGTTCTCATAGTCTTTGTTTTAATCATCTTTCTCTGGGCCCCCAAATCAACCTGTTTAGGTAGCTGAACTCTGTATGTCCCCAGGCTAGTCATGATCCAGCATCCCTCTATACTAATCGGAACAACATGGAGAATGAGTAGATGTATATGCATATGGGACAGAAAGATGTTTGGGGTTTCACCATAATACTCGCTCCATTAGAACCCATCCTTTCTAATACAATGAGTATAGAGATCATAAGGCTTGCTGATATCAAAGCATTTGACAGACACAAGTATAATTTTCACTCTGATTCATGGAAGATGTTTTAATCACACTAAAGATATTGCAGTAGGAATCAACCCATATTTCATAAATAGGCAGTTAATAGATGTTCAATGACTCTATGATTTAATAGACATTATTGTCTTTTGCAGTCTGTATTAGTTTACTGTTGCTGCTGTGACAAGTTATCACAAAGTAAGCACCTTAAAATAAAAGAAATTTATTATCTTACAGTTCTCTAGGTTAGAAGTCTGGCACAGGTCTCACAGAACTAAAATCAAGAGGTTGTCTGGATTGCATTCCTTTCTGGAAGCTGTAGGGGGAAAATGTGATTATTATGTCTCTGCCTCTAGAGGCTGCATGCATTTCTTGGCTACTGGAATTCCTTCCTTCTTCTTCAAAGTCGACAGTGGTGAGTTCTACCTTTTTATCTCTCCTATATTCTTTTCTGCTTCTCTTTGTCACTTAAAAAAAATGTGATCTTTGAGCCTACCTGGATAAGGCAGAATAATCTCTCCATTTTAAGGTCAACTGATTAGTAAACTTAATTCCATCTGCAACCTCATTCCCCTCTGCCATGTAACACAACAATAGGTTTCAGCATTTAGGGTATAGACATCTTTGGAAGGTCATTGTTTTGCTCATCATATTGTCTTTTTTTTCCCTTTCGGTTCAAAATTTTAACATGATAAGAAACACTTTATGAATCTATAGTGGGAAAGCTTACTTGATATGGCATGAATCTCTATCAAGAAGCTTTTATGACCTCACAGTGAAAATAGACATTAACAGAGGGATGAAGAGTCATTCCATTCAGAACAAATTAATCTGACTTCACCGATAAATTTGTAAAAATTAAGGACTTGTACGCATATCCAAATAGCCTTCAGGTTATCTTTGTAGGAAAGATACTAATATTTTTCATCACAGTAGGGTTATTTAAGGTGATTTTTAGGACCACCCCTGAAATTTACAAGATTTACCTCTTTAATGGAACATCAATCAACAGCCTATTAAAGACCACATATTTTATCAGTTACCTACAAGAATTTCAGTATGCTACGCTATGAATTTTTTTTACCATAGCACTGAATGTGAGCATAAATAAAACCAAATAGTATCACTATTATTCAGCATTATGAAAAAGGGAACTGTCTGACAATAAAAAATCAAGAATGATTAACTCTAACTCTTAATGGCTTTGGAGCAGCTGGAGCCAAAAATCAATATACAAAAGTCAAAGAATGTCAATATGCTTATTTTCCCTATGAAAATTCTCCAGGAGTTCTTCTGGGTTTCTTATTGCTCTTGTCTTTCAAATGCCAACTGAGAAATGCTGTTATTTTTATCTACACGTCAGGTCAGCTAAAAGGAAGTGCCAAAAGGGGAAACAAATACCTAATAGCCTCTAGAAAAACTATGGTTATTTTCTTATGTTCCTGAATTTGAAACTAAAAATAAATCCTGATTTATTTCTACTATAAATTATAACATTTCAACACATGTAACTACATCTAAATAAGAATTATTCTAAGTGACCTCTATAAAATATCTAGGGGGTTGAATAACAAAGGAAGAAATGCAGTCTTTATTCTTCACTCAATTTGATTTTTACGACAGAAGTTTCTGTACAATAGAATCCAATTTCAGTTTTTTAAGAAAGGGACCAAATTGCATATGCATTTCAACAACTCTAACCACGAATTCTAGTCTTCCTTCTGCTTCTCTTTTCTATATTCTTACTGACTGTACATGTATTATTGAAGTAGTCAAATTACTGAAGAAATATCCATAACACAAACGAGCACATCTGAAGGAGGTTGGGTAGCACATGTTTTTGTGAGCTCATCATATAAAAAGGTTATCTAAGGCACCGATTTTCCAGTTTATGGGCCTTGCTGAGAGAAGTCACTGTGGATCCAGAATGCCAACTAACAGATCCGCATTTTTAGTCTTAAGCTGAGTCTTCTCCCAGTACGCTACCTGAGCCTCTCTGAGATGATTGGCTATGTACAGAGTTATATAATCAAAATACATTTCAACTGCTTTCCATATGGTCACCAGTTGGTGACAAAATAAAACTCCGTGTGGATATATGCACAAGCTGTCTGGATGCTATAAAAAGAAAATTTTGACCAGTATGATTAAATCAGCATGTATGTTAAAATATAATGGTTAAAGTCAAAGAACAAATTAAGTGTCCCCCCCATGAGCAAAACCTAGAAAAACACACGAGATCTATGCAAATTTCCATAGGTGTTTAGAGACCAAGTAAGTCAAAAGCAGCTATCCCATTGCCATGTGTGTCTTTCCCTTCTCAACTCTTACTTTTCTTCCTATAATTCTGTATCCGAAGAGAGCAGACAAGTCAGTCTGTCCATTTGGCAGAATCAATAGCGCATCCAGAACTGCTCTCTACAGGGGGATGAGACCAAGTTTCCAGAGGAATTTTCACTATTCAGAAGAAATCCTAAGTAAGACAGAAATAGCAGCATGGAATGTGTTGTGCAAAGTGACCATGTTCGATTTCACTAGAGGGTTTTATCAACACGATAACTTAAAAAAAAAAATTATTACTGATGACAATGTCTTCATAATTTGTGCACACTCATTACAAATATAAGTAATGAAACAGTAAGAGATGTGTTTCTTGGTAACGTCCTCTCTCCCAGGAAATATTTATAAGCCTTGAAAAACCCCACAGAAGAGGTTTGAGTGCCATTTGTTAATGAGATGCGGACTCTGGGGATTTAAAACAGACTAGTGCTATCGTACTGCTTGGAATCCAAAATTGTCTAGTTCCAAAGACTGATCTATTTGGACCACAGTGAATTTAAAATGTGTCTCTTCCTTCAGCAGGAAAATTCTTCAACAGATAAAAGCAGAGCAGGTCTGAGAGAAGTCGGGGTGGGAGGCACCCCACGTCTCCAACACCACCCCCCCGCTCCTTCTCGTTTCCTTCTCCCTGGCTCTGCAGGAGCCTTGGAGTCATCTCTCCGGATCCTAGGTCTCAAGAAAAGCAGCTGGTAAAACACCAACCTGTTGTCCTCTCACCTTTCTCACAATTTTCATGGGGCTCTAGAAAGGCACCAAAGATACCTAGAAGACTGATGGGTACCTCTGATGGGCTTCAGGATGTGTCAGGTGCTAGTGCGAAGCATCAAGATAATGTCATCTATTATTCTCTATCAAGGCACTTAGCATAATTTATAATTGTGTATTTATCTGTGTTTGCTTACATTCTGGCTCCCTCCCTAAACTACACATTTCTGGAGGGCAAGAATGGTGGCATTTTTATTTCTGTATTCCCCAGCCCCTCGCTTACGAAAGTCTTCAATAATTCTTTGTCAACTGCCTGAATACTGTTAAAAGTGAATCCGAAAGCAAGAATCACTTTGGCTCCAAGTTGGCTTCTGGAAAGAAAACACTCCAAGTTGATCCAACACCCGGATTCACTCTCTAATGAAGTCTACACAAATGCTCCGGTCTACATATGAAAAGCCCTATATATCTTACATGGGTAACTGAAGAGCAAAAAGAAGGAAGGAAAGAAAAAAGGGATTAAAGAAGGAAGGCAGGTACATTTCAATGGAAAATTCATTTTATCTGCTTTCTCTAACCAGAAAGACTACATCTAGTTAGTGACATGTAAGTATAAATTACAAAATGCAAAATCTTAGTACAGTTGGAGGCTGAACACAACAGTTTCTAATTTCTATAGGTAATGGGGGAAAAGAGTTTGGTGTTGGTGGGTTTTCAGTTTGTTCAGTTTTAACGTGTCCTCCTCTTTAAACATAATCTACCCCCCAAATTGCATTTATTGCTTTCTTTATAATTAATCAAATTTCTCATTTAGAACCAATAGCTGAAAAGCTCATTCAGCTAAACTATTTGTAGATACAATAAAAGAAAACACAATCTAGGTCATTTTTTTTTTCGTGTTCCAAATCTGCTTTCTGATTTCAGAAAAAAAAAAAAAAATCTGCTTCCCACAAACAAGGAGGTATGAGAAAGACTGCAGGATTCCTTTCTCGTCTCCAAAAAAACAGAATTTCTCTTTTTATCCCTGATCATTGTTTCCTATGTTTTGAGCAACCCTGACTTGTGTGTGCACAAGTCATATGAATATATATATATATATATATATATATAGACTATATATATATATGACTATAAGCAGTCATAGGTGAAAGTTGGCCTTTGAATCCTTTCCACAGAGACAAGGAAGCTCAGGAACTGAGGCCTGGGGAAGGTGCATATGTGGGGACAGGCCCCGAATCACCGGCATTCCAGAATAAGGGCAAGCAAGTCGATGAATAAGAATGGAATTCTAAATGCCTCGGATTATTTTCAGTTTCTATTTATGCTGCACTTAATGTCCACTAAAATAGGTTGGTTACATGCAGTTGCATATTCCATTTGGGGTATAATTTAATAGTCAGAAATGAGATACCAGAAAATGCCTGTGAGAGGCAGTATGTGGAATACATATTTTGGCACTAATAACCAGACCTGTCCTTGCATTGCTTATTATTCCCCGAAAAATATGTCATTTATAATCATTTGATCCAATTACAGATTATCCCTTGTTGTTGTAAGCTCAAAATAACACAGCACATTTTTTTTTTCAGATTCCCTGGAGTTTTTATCACTGAGACCCAATGTCACCAGATGTCATGAATAGCCAAGCAACCCCTGTTTGTCTCTAACACAGCCTACTTGGAAAGTCCCTGAATTTATCAATTATTCAGGCTCTTTGGTTCTTCTGCGTTGGCTGCATTAGCCCTTATCATCCATAGCAGAGAATGGAAAAAGGACCCCAATTTTCCCCTTTTCTCCTATCTAGTAAATAACTATTTTTCTGTGTCTAAAATCATGAACTGTCCTGAAAACAAGCAAAAATGACTTTCCATTTTTTAATAGGTTGTACTGTATAATGAAAAGAGCATGACATTTGGAGCCAGAGGATCATGGGATCTGGACGCAGGCTGGGCTTCTTTACCAAGCACTAAGCCTCAGGGCACAAATATAACTGATTAGAATTTCATCTTCTTCATCAGGAAGGAGATTTATAACTGTAACTATCAGTCTCATAACAACAATATCATTATTGTTATGATCGCTCAAAGGAGTTAATGATAATAAAGAGCCTTATGTGTTATAAAGAACAATATAAATGCCATTTTGAATTTAGCACCACTTAAAAATCTTGCCCACTATTCCTTTTAGCGGTGGTGTCAGCAAAGTGTCTCAACACCATCGTTCCCTAAGCATGTCGGGGTTTTTTGCTTTGTTTTTGAAAGAGAGATGACAATTTTAGCGAAGCATCTCTAAGTCAGAGTCCATGACTCTGCCTCTCCACCTCAAGCTCCTGTCCCTCCCCAGCCTGAAACATACACTCCAGTCCGAGGCTCCCTATCATACTTTCACCTGCCGTGTTCTAACAGGACACTTACTACAGTGGGAGGCTGTTTCCTGACACATTTGAATCTCTCCGTTCAGCGGCATGTTTTCCACCATCTCAGCTGAGGGTGAACCACAATCATCCCACCCTGTGGACCAGCTTTAAACTAGTCACACAGATTTCTGTCTTCATTCTCTGTGAAGATCCTGTCTGACCTGTGACCGATGCCCCGCTAGCGTGAAGCCTTGGGCTCCCTTTTCTCACCATTCAACCTCCAAACTGCTTCGCTGTCCCACCTTTCCCTCCCACCACATTCTCCTCCATCCCTGTCCCACTCCCAAGTCTCCCTCTGTGTTTTAAGTCCATCCTGTCCTAGGGTTTGGTCATTCCTCTCTACCTCTGATCAGATGGCACTGCCCGGGTTCTACATCCTGGGCATGTTCTGTGCTACGGAGGCTAGATCTGTACATTCAAATTATCTTCCATGGATCGTCACTGCATGCTTTAGAATACATGAGATCCTAGAATTCTTCTTACAGATTTAATCCCTATTCCATATTCAGGGAGTTTACAAATATGAAAACTGGTGCCCAAGTGTTTTTTTGGCTAGCCCAGTAACGCGGAGGGTCAGTGCTGAACACCTGAGAGGTCAGTCAGGGTTTTGGGCCTCCATTCCGGTGTGTTTTCACCTCATCATCATCTTCTCCAACAATTGTAACTTGTTTCAATTAAAAATTGGAATTAAAACCCAGGTGCCCTTCTTCCTCAGTTATGTTGGGCAAGATGCAAATTTGGGATCATTCCACTGGTAAAAGGCTTGGAAGGTAAAGTGCAGAATTACAAAAGCCAAACAGTTTAAAAGGGATTCCTCTGCCAAAACATTTTACACTAAAAGTGGTCTGTGACACTAAATTAAAGTATTAAAAAGTCAGACAACTTAATGGGGTTATATTTTACCTAATAGAGTCAAAGCTTCAAATGCTTTCAGGAAACAACTAACAATAAACTTGATGATTTTAACACTCTGGGATTTCTTGGGTCCTGTCACAATCATTCATCACCAAAACATTATTTCTGAGAATCTATTTAAGAAAGGAATCCGAAGGATAGAACAAACACATGTATACAATGTATATTATATACCAATCCTCTGTGGCTATCCCTTCAGATGGAGTGTAGAGAGTGGGATATCTTTCAGTTTGATGTACAGTTGAAATGTATTACTCTCTAAAACTGTACCATCAAGGTCACAAACACTCACATGGCCAAATGGAATGGAAACTTGTCTTCTCCTTAACCAACACTCCTTCCATCCTGAGATGCTTTCATGCTATTATGCTCTCCTGGTTTCCTCCTACCTTACTGACTGTTGTTCTTGGTTTTGGTGAGTTTCTCCTCCTCTATCAACTTTTTTCTTTTAATTAAATTTTTTTATTTTTTAAATAAACATATAATGTATTTTTATCCCCAGGGGTACAGGTCTGTGAATCGCCAGGTTTACACACTCCTCTATCAACTTTTAATAGTATTGGAGTTCCAGGGCTTGGTTCTGGACTCTCTCATTTTCTTCATCTACATTTTCTACCTAGGTGTTCTCATCTAGCTAGCTGGTTTGAAATAAGTCTATATTCCAATTAACTTATAAATTTTTATCTCTAACCCTGACCTCTTCATTAAATTACAGACATTTCTAGGCAACTGCTTAATTCACTTGGAAGTATGATAGATATCTCAAATTACTAGCATTTTCATCCCTCCAAAAAGAGAAAGACTAAATATTCCAAAAATATTTCCTATCTCATTCTGTGCCACCACTATTCATCCAATTCCTTAAGCCATAAACAAAAATTAACCTTAATTGCCTTCCATCCTTCCCTAACTACATCCAATTCTTTGATGAGTTCTTTTCATTCTCGCTCTGAAATATATTCCATGTGATGTAATGGCTGGATTTACTGCAGCCATTTTGGACCATGAGATGATATTAGGAATGGAAAATTACCTGTAGTAAAGTGACAAGATAAAAAGATCTTAGGTCCTTTATACCATAACCTACCATAACAGCTCTGAATAGATTTTACATGAGAGAATAACAAAGAATCTTGTATAAGTAAGTAAGTAAGTAAGTAAGTAAATAAATAAATAAATAAATTCCAATTTCTCATCTCCTTTGGTGTCTACCTATCGGTTCCATTCTAATCTGACGTCATCTCTCAAATATTCCCCAACTGGTTTCCTTGCTTCTCTTGTCTCTGGTCTTCCTAAAGAACATCCAGAGTAATCTTTTAAAACTGTGTATCAGATCATGCCACATCTTTCTTTCTTTCTTTTTTTTTTTTTTAAGATTTTATTTATTTATTTGACAGAGAGAGATCACAAGTAGGCAGAGAGAGAGGAAGGGAAGCAGGCTCCCTGCTGAGCAGACAGCCCGATGCGGGGCTCGAACCCAGGACCCTGAGATCATGACCTGAGCCGAAGGCAGCAGCTTAACCCACTGAGCCACCCAGGCGCCACATGCCACATCTTTCTTAATGCTATCTATGGGTTTCCAGCTGAATTTCAAATAAAATGCAAACAAACTCCTTTCAATACACCGCAGACTCTATCCTTGTACTGTGAACACAGGCTACAATCACCCAGGATGTTCTTACTTGAGAGCATTTGCACTTGTTTTTCCCTCTACCTGGAATACTCTTCCCACCATAGTTGACTCCTTCTTACTCAGGTCTTCAAGCTCAAAGCTTTCCTCCTTAAAGAAGCCTTCTTTGAGGAACCAAAATAGAGTAGCCCCAACTACTTTCCATCACATTTCTCTACTCTTTTTTTTATATCTACAAGCTGGAATTATATTGTCTCCTTACTTGTTTATATCTTATTACCCGAGTCTAGGACCTAGAAAGTACCTGGCTATTCTAAGTGTTTACCATATGTTTGTTACATATATATTGAATGAGTAAAATCATTAATTGCTTTAAATTCCAGAATAGTGAATATACAGTATTACATTAGTTTCAGGTGTACAATATAGTGATTCAACAATTCTATACATTAGTCAATGCCCATCATGGTAAGTGTACGCTTTAATCCCCATCAAAGATCTCACCTATCCCCTCGCCCACCCCCCCCCCCCATTGCCAGTAACCAGCAGTGTGTTCTCTATAGTTCAGTGTCTATTTTTTGGTTTGTCTTTTTACATCGAGTTCATTTGTTTTGTTTCTTAAATTCCACGAGTGAATCATATGGCATTTGCCTTTCTCTGGCTGACTTATTTTACTTACCATTATACTCTCGAGATCCATCCATGTTGTTGCAAATGGCAAGATTTCATTCTTTTTTATGGCTGAGTAATATTCCAATGCGTGAATGTATGTGTGTGTGTGTGTGTGTGTGTGTGTATTCCTTATGCATTCTTCTATCTATGGATATTTGGGCTGCTTCCATATTTTGACTATTGTAAATAGTACTTCAGTAAACATAAGGGTGCATGTATCTTTTTAAATTTGTGTTTTCATATTCCCTGGGTAAACACCCAGTAGTGGAATTACTGATCATAAGATTTAATTTTTTGATGAACCTCCATACTATTTTCCACAGTGGCTGAACCAGTTTGCATTCCCACCAATAGTACACTAGGGTTCCTTTTTCCCCACATTAAAAAAAAAAAAAAAAGAAAGAAAGAAAGGAAAAAAGGGAAAAAGTTCTCTGTAGAGTTAATGAAGTTAAAACTGTCACCAGCCATACTCTGCCACCTCCCCTTCTTCTTCACAGGAATGTTAAAGGTTAACATTCCTTATCTTTCAGAGAACATTCCTTATCTTTCAGAAGAAAACAATAGGAGGAGATCCAGCTGGCCTATACCAGTTTGAACTCAACCACCCACACACACTTGCATGGATAGACTCTGGGGCATCTGATAGTTATCTCTATCTTATTATAATGTTAAAGTCTCCACTCAAGGAGAAGCAGAAACTTTATCAACATAACACAGAACATATGTATAAGGCATGTTTTCTAAGTACACCTGTGCAACCTTATGCCCACCATATGATGACAAAGATTTCCCTTCTGAATATTCATCCTGACTCTCAATGAAAGAAACCCACTCATCCCCTCCTTGAGGAGTCACAGGTTTGGAAGTTTTTTTCCTATGATCTCATTTGCTGCAAATAAAGTTTCCTTTGTGTGACAACAACAACAAACCCAAAAGTTAATTGCTAGTATTCCTTCAAGTTTTGTAACTTAAAAATTTCCATAAAGTGTTTTAGTAAGCTTACGGAGAACGCAAGTTTATGGAGAAGCTGGCCAGTGCAGAGACCCTTGCAAAATAATTAAAGTATTAAGAAGTCACTGATACACAGAATTACCATTAATTCTGCAATCAGACTTATGAGTATATACTCTAAAGAGTGAAAGTAGGGGGGGCGCCTGGGTGGCTCAGTGGGTTAAAGCCTCTGCCTTAAGCTCAGGTCATGATCTCAGGGTCCTGAGATCGAGCCCCGCATCGGGCTCTCTGCTCAAGCGGGGAGCCTGCTTCCTCCTCTCTCTCTGCCTGCCTCTCTGCCTACTTGTGATCTCTGTCTGTCAAATAAATAAATAAAAATCTTTAAAGAGTGAAAGTAGGGACTTGAACAGATATTTGTACACTAATGCTCAGAGCAGCATTATTCACAATAGCCAAAAAATGGAAGACCACCCACAGGTCCATCAACAGATGTAAGGTCAAATAAAATGTGGCACATAGGTACAATAGAATATTATTCAGCCTTAAAAAAAGAATGAAATTCTGACACATGCTTCTGCATGGATGAACCATAAACACATTAGTAAATTAAACCAGAAAGAAAAGGATACATATTGTATGATGTCACTTATATAAGTTACTGAGAATAGGAAACTCATAGAGACAGAAAGTAGAACAGTGATTACCAGAGGCTGTGGGAGGCATGGAGGATGGATTAGTGTTTAATAGGCACAGAACTTCAGGTGGGGAAGATGGAAAAGTTCCAGAGGTGAATGGCAGTGATGGTCGTACTACACTGTGATTGTGCTCAATTCCATTGAACTGCACGCTTAAAAACAGTTTAAATGGTAAATTTTATGTTATGCATATTTTAGCACAATAAAAACAATTAGAGTTAAAAATGGGAATTGGGATGGGATGGGATGGGATGGGAGATAAGAGGGAACTGTGATAATGGAAGATACATTTTGACCAACTTTACCACATAAAGTCAACTGCATTGGATAAATGGGTTTTTCTTAGCCCATGGAAGAGGAAGCTTTAAAGTCTATAACAGTAATTTTCCTTCTTTAAAGACAAAAGAGGAAAATAATTTTCTATTTTTTATCAGTACTGATTGAATATTTTTATAAATGTTGATATGATTATATCCAAGGCATAATGGCATGGAGAACAATTAATTCATTCTGTTTTGATGTTCTTTACCCAGAACAGAGTTATAAATAGAACGACAGTATCAGGATGGTCATAAGGCATAGAGTAACTTATTCTTTCCAAAATCCTACTAAAACACATCTAATCAACTAGATGTTATTCTTCCTGTCCAGACAACTAAAAAGATGTTCTGTTAATCTACACTCTGCTACATGTTTTCTGACATTACTCCCAGTCAGTGCTCCTTGCCCAAATCATTACGTAAAGCAAGGATTTAGAAACACTTCAATAATTGGTATCAACACACAAAATACACAAATGACCGATGTTTTTATGTTTATGCAAATATTTGGTGTTCCCACCGATTCAGAAGATGTGGGGAACTTGTCTGATGAGACACCAGCATCATATGTAATAAGATACTATCAATGAGCCTGGTCTTCATTATCATTCCTACTCATGCACTCTTATTCTGGCAAAGTAGTTCCAAGTTAGGAAATAAGCAAATCTTTTTAACATTCTTCACTAGCTTCCTTTCCATGGACACTGTTCCTCTTCTGATAACCCACATGTATATTTTTGGCATGTCAGGGTATCTTGAGGGTTGTTTGCATTTTATGATATATGATTTTTAAAAATGTTTACTTTTTTCTGAAAGATTTTACAATCTTTTCCCAAAATGCATGTTCATTTTCAATCTCTAGTTGTCTACTCACACGTGAAACTTTAAGCAACCTGTTTGCAGGAGCTTAGGGGCAATGCTTTTCACCAGCCCTGGCCAGCCTGGGTCTCAGAGGGCTAACTTTCACCTTATTATCTCTCAAAACTTAATTTCAGATCCCGGGAACTCTTCTTCTATCTCCCTTTTGGTTCTTCTTTTATGTTGTTCTCCAGCAGCTGCGGTGAATCACCTCCAGCCCTGGGACCTGACGGGTGGCTGCTCCAATGCTGCCATTGTTGGTCCCATGTTGGCCTTGACCCTTGGCTGTACCCTTGATGTGGCAGGGCAGGTGCAAGGCCGACCAAGCTGGATGGAACACATGAGGGCACGTGTGGCCACCAATGGCTAACATCTTACCTCGGCTCCTTTACCATGATTTGGAGGAGAGAAATTTCACATGTCAACACCCAACTCCACCACTGTATTTTATTCCCCTTATAATACTTAGAAGCACCCTTTCTCTTCTCCTTACCTATTTACCATGACCACTCTACATGTCATTGAAAATACTGTTTTATTAGTTTTTAGAGGTTGTATGAACCACAAAACTCATCAAAACTCATGTGATCCGATTTCTTCATTGGACAAAAGAAAAAGCTGATGTCAGCTGCTTTGTCTGTATCACAAAAGCTACTTTAAAAGTTGTAAATTTAACTTTGGTCATAATGACAATGACCATGGGGATAGGGGTGCTGACAAATGTGGAGTCTTGGGGAATAAATGGAAAAATCCCCAGACTCGGACTCAGACAACCCGAGCACTGATTCCACTTCCACTTTTCCCACTTGTGTTACCGTATGCAAGCCATTGCTCTCTGAGTTGAGGTTGCTGGTGGGGGTACAATGGAAGACTTGGTTCAGAGGCACTATAAAGTCCCTTTCCTTCTGAAGTTCTAATGTCTCCGCTGATAAAGCGTGTGGTTTCAAAAGTGCTCTTGTACCAAGACTTCTTAAAGGTTAGTCCATAACTATGATTCAATGTACTGTCAGCCCTATATAATTTCTCAACACTTGAAGGAAAAATCAAAGTTAAGAATAGCTAGCTTTATGTAATAGTCTATATATTCCTGAGCACTTACGTACAACTTTTCTCATTTACTTCTTGTCTGTGTAAGGTGTGATTCGATCACCCTCCCACATGATGAGATGACAGGTTCAGAAAGGATAAGTGACTTGACCAGTGTCTTACAGTTTTGAGAGGTGAATTGTAAACATGAACTTGCTGGTGATATATTCATGCTCTTGCCAGTATAAGAGTTTTCTAGTGATTGTTATAAAGAGACTGACAAGAGAGTAATGAGCAATAGAACTAGATTATTTAGAATATAAATAAATAGAAAATGCATTTTTTCCTTTATTCCCAAAAAGCTTGATCAAAATGTAATTCCAGCAGCTTCCTTTCACAGATGTTCCCTCTCCCTCCTATATTTGATTTTACTAAAGGTAGCGAGCTCCATGCATTTCTAGATATATGCTGGTTATAATGATTTAGACCTAATTTTTAGTTTTTAATGTACAGGATTTTCTACCATTCTGTATCTGATACTCTTAGACTTCCTCTCTCCCTACATCACTGCATTTGCTTACTGCCTCCAGTAACATCATGAAAAGGAGGATAATTCTGTGTTTATACTGCTACAGAGGTATTAAGCTGGAACTCAAAGTTATACAAGACTGTTGCCCTAGGGGAAAAATAAACTGGAATTCTGGCTTATTTTTTCCCATTGGAAAAAATGCTTTAAATATTCCCTTGAGTATTACTAGTCATCTTATTATTATTACTATTTCACAGAAAGGAACAAAATACTCATGTTTAATGTGTAAAAGTTGCATGCCCAACTGGCCAGCAGAGAAACCTCTTTGAAATACATTAATTTTCTGTTTATTAAGTGTGGGTGACACTAAAAGGTCCAGAGGACATTCTTTATAGAGGTACGTCCTTGCCATTGCCAAGAGCCTGATGCAAAAATGCATCAAACCTTTCCAGCAAAGGTACTATTGTTGGGGAACACGAATAAACCAGAGGTGGGATACAGTGTATGCAACATAAGGAAGTCTGTAACTATAAAATAGCTTTCTTCTCCCTCCAACCAACATGGGCACATACACAGACACAGACAGACACACACACAGACACACACACCTTTTCTCACCCAGAAATATACAAACATTTTGACAGGGACCTAGCATCTGTTTTCATGACAATTTAGAGAACAAAATAGGCAACATGTGGGAGGCATGCAGCTTAGCAAAAAGAAATCTACAGTAGGCATAAAGGAACTTGGGTTCTAGTCCTATTGCAATACTATCTGCTTGGCATTAAGCTGGTCTTTCGTTCTTTGGATCAATATTCTCTAAGTCAGAGAACTGAGGTTAAAGGTGATGATTTCTAAATTTCCTTCCAGACCTAAGGTTCTATGAATTCAAGAAAAGAGTCAGAAGAGAATGTCTATGCCCAGGTAGTCCATTCCCTATATCTGGACTGCCTTTCACCAGTTACAACAGCGTAACCTCCCACAAGGTTTATAGTTACAATCTATTTTTTCAGAAAGTGCAGAATTTATTTTGCATGGTTAGTCGCCTATCATCAGATAAGCCCATTAAATGCAATCTCAGTGGAAAACATGAAAACGAGGAAAACATTGTCCCCAGCCCTCAGGAGCTTCCACTCACTGTAGACCTAGACTCCAGAGAGGTAGTAAAAGGTACTGTCAGGTGCTATCAAGACGTACCACGGGAGCACCTGGATGGCTCAGTGGTTAAGCATCTGCCTTCAGCTCAGGTCATGATCCCAGTGTCCTGGGATCAAGCCCAGCATCGGGCTCCCTGCTCAGCACGGAGCCTGTTTCTCCCTCTCCCTCTGCCATTCCCCCTGCTTGCATGTGCACTCTCGCTCTGTCAAATAAATTTTAAAATTGTAAAAAAAAAAAAAAAAAAAAAAAAAAAAAAAAGAGGTACCACAGAGTGACACTGGTTTTCATGTGAGGGAAGAATGAACTCTGCCTGGAAATGAGACTTCCTAGTGAAGTCTGCATGGGAGCAGGGCCTTCTGGATGGTTGGGAGATGCCTTGCACAGCAGGGTGAGAAGAAGAAATGGCCATAGACAAGTGAAGGGGATAACAAGTTATGAGGCAAATACCAGGAACACCCCATTTGACTTCAGCGGAGTCTTGGTACACTGATGCACATGGAACTCCTAACTTCAAATGCATTTATCACTGGTGGAAGGTCCCCCCTTCTACTCTGGATCATGGTATATGAAATGACATAAGGACTGGTTAGGAGGCAGAGCATACCCCCATCAAGTGTCCTTTCTGGTGCGGCCACTGTGGGACTCTATGTCACAATACGCTTCAGTCAACAGAGCCCCAGATACTGCCCTCACTCGTCAGGTTTAGACATCTAATCCCCGTCCCAGGCATCGGGCCTCCCTTAAATCCTGAGAGCAAGTTAAAGTTAAACAATTGTTGCACTGAAAATTACCAGCATAACCTCATGTGGGGAACTAGTTTAAGTTATAAGTCGCAGTTAAAGGTATATTTAACTAGACAGATACCAACATTTGCAGAATAAAGACCTGGGAATAATGAGAGACGAATTCTCCAGGGAATGCTCAGTCTGAAAGTGAATACCTTCACTTAGAATGAGGAAGGTCTGGAAAACCCTTTCACGATAAACAATTTTTAAAAAGTAATTATAAGCATTTTCTTTCTGAAGGCACGATATTAATGTTAGAGAAGAGCTGTAGCTCCTGAATTTCTAGCATTTCCATTAAATAATGCAATTAAATTTTGAAACAAATTCAGCAAGAGTGTCACAAGTGAAAAATCTCTCCAGCACCAGGCAGAAATTTTCTGTCATATTAGCAATAGTATCATGAAAAATACCAAGGATTCCCTATAATTAGCATAAAGAAAATGGCCACCAAAACTTATGACCAATGATATACAGAGTGGGAAGGATCCCAGACACCTCTGGACATAAAAGTGTCAGGGAATCAATTATGTCAAAAGCAAAGGATTTAAAACAACGATCACAGAGATATTTCCTTCCTTCTTCGAGAAAAGGGTTTTACCCTCAGGCTAGGGACCAAGGGGGTTGTGGCTAACTGAAGAGAAGCCCTGTAATTTAGCCTGTGCATATATACAGCTGTTGTGTTAATATACTTACACATGTAAGACTACTGGATAGTGGTGTGTAGTCATTACTTAGTCTAGGATTCTCTATGAATTCTGTCACTATTTCAATACAGTACTGAATTAAAAGTGCAAGTTCAAATAGAGAAACTGGACTCTTAATAGAAGAGTACTTGACTTGACTTTGCCCTCAGAAGGCTCCTTGGCCCTGCAGTATAGCCCCTCATTTCTGATCTCTCATGAAAGGGGTGCTATCACTATCCCTTCAACTACCTCACCATAGTCAAGGTTTGCTGTTTGAAGACTGGGTTATTACCTCCAGTTTACATAGCTCTTTCACTGGGAATTACTGAGAATTGAATGTTTTCTACAAATGATACAAAAAACCTTCATAAATAGGACTTTCAGTGGATCTGACCTATCAAAAAATTTCAGAGCAAAAAATCTTGAAGTAGCAAATGGTATCTCTCTCTCTCTCTCTCTTTTTTTTTTTTTAAGATTTTATTTATTCATTTGACAGAGAGAGAGGGCACACAAGCAGAGGGAGTGGGAGAGGGAGAAGCAGGCTTCCCACTCAGCAGGGAGCCCGATGTGGGGCTCAATCCCAGGACCCTGAGATCATGACCTGAGCCAAAGGCAGATAGATGCTTAAGGACTGAGCCGCCCAGGCACCCCAGCAAGTGGTATCTCTTAAGATTTTTTTGGAAACTCAATTAAACCAGCATTTGTATGCAAAATCATATTACAAATAAGCCATTGCAAGATATGCATATAGTTGGCACAAGATGTAATTTACACATTAATATTCACAATCTAACCCAGCTACTTTAAACCACTGACAACCAGCTTTGCTTCTTTATTTATAGAATTTTCCTGGAAAGGATCAGCATTTGCTGGGGAACTAAATGACTATGTTCTAATCATGCTTCTGAGACCTCATTTCAAGAACTCAGAAAAGTCTCCAAAAAAACTCTGTGAGATGACATTTCCATAAGTGAATTCATAATGAATGTCTTTAATAAGGGTGACGGGTCTAAAAATAGTTATCTCATGTAAGTAACCAACAGTTACAGTATAAATCTTGAGCAGTCATTCCATTTTTAGTTTCTGTAAGGGTGATGGGAATAACAATACTAAATCGGTATATCCTTTCACATTGGTCTTGATTTAGCATGTCTATTTCTTTCTGGGACTATCTCTGTGTTAAAGGGCAATGGGAAAACTCCAGAGGAGGGACACAAGGAAAGATAACTATTTTGTCCCATTACAACAGTACTATTCTTTGGGACTTCTCATGCCTCAGTTTCTCTTTACTCCTTTGAAAAATGGTGTCACTCATCTTGCTGGGGGAAAAATTCCTTCTCAAGTTGCTGAGATTTCTATAAATACCATTATTATTGCAGTCTACATTAGAAGGATCAAACTGAAATAATCAGAATGAAGTATAATACATGTAGCTTTCTTCCTTAAAAAAACCCACATACATACCGTATCACATGCCATGAAATGAAAACCTAATATTTTCCAATTGTCCCCACTATTGTTTTAGTCTGACCTGTATCTAACACAAAATATGGAACAAGCCAGATCCATTTCCAACCACGCAGATGGCTCATTATCCAGCTGTCTTAAGGATAGAAAAGATTAGTGAGCTTAAGTCTGGTGCTAGGAAGGAGCAAAAAACCTAGGAACCTGAAAACGAGCCTAAAGCCAAATGTTTCTACTTGTGCCCCAAATCCCCCATTGGGAGGAAAGGGCGGGACATGAGATAAAGTTTGACACATTATCGCAGGGATCACCGTTCATTTCACTTATTGAATCCATCATGCTCACACACACACCCCTTCCAATTCTTTGGTTTTTAAAACTGCAACAGAAGTAGAATTGCAAACCTAACCCAGGATACTTGGCTTGAAGCTTTTTTTTCCCCTCCATTTCTGTGGAACATGACGTTCGGTACTTCATTAAAAGGGGGAGAATATGGCTTCAGGAATTTTCTATTTTGGTATCATTAATTCGGCTTCATGTGCATGTATATGTTTTAAAAATTCCTCATAAGACCAACTGTGGCCTTTTTACCCAGCTGTTGTTTTTGAGTATGTTGGGTTTAGCGGTGTTAATGGTACAGGCATAGTCGTGGCTGCACCTAGGTCTCCAGATGGAGAACACTTTCATTGTAATTCACATCACCTTTGTTGACAGGAAGGTCAGCAGTCTGAACAATTTTATTTACTTATTCACTTACCCTTTGTTTAGTTTTCTGTGGGGGAAGAATTGGGGACAGAGTGATGCTGACATGTATACTTACTCATAGTGACTATAAGCACGCATTTTGAGTTTTTAAAAGTTAAAATATGTTTACACGTGACAGATAAACCTAGTTTATAATATATGATGTGACTATCCATAGAACAACTGTGAAATCTGGGAAAATTGATCTCTGGAGAAGCAAGCTAATTTCGTTCTACTTTCACTATCTGTTTTAAATCAGATCTTAAAGGAGATTCTAGAGGTTAGGGTCAAATGCGTGGGTGTGTGGTCAGGCAGCAGCAATGTTCTTGCAAGAAGATTGACAACAGTTAAATAATGCTTGGCATGAAGTCTTCTGCCAGCCTCCTGTCCTCCTGTGTGAACCTCGAGTCCTTCAGGCATATTTTAGGGTGGTGGTTTAGTCCCCTGCTGTTTTGCATATCAAGACATAAGGAGAACACCACTGTGTTGGAAAACACCGCCTGGAGGTGGAGATACAGGATATCCTCAGCATCATCATTTGCCTGCTTAAGCATGGTCTTTGTCCCCAAAGACTCTGTCAGACTGGATTTGGGAATCTTCACTGGGGTTTTAATTAGTTGATGAGACTCTCTCTCTGGCATTCATATCCTCTGTTCGAGATTCCTTGTGCCGGCAAACCAGGTCCTTCATCAGAGCCAAAGCAGACTTTCCTCATTGAAGTAGAAGCAGCATCCCCTGGTTCCACTTCAGTTTGGCCAGAGTCTTTAAGACCTCATGGTGTCTCCATTCCTTAGCTGGAAATAGTAGCCAACGAATCACAGACCCTCCTGGCCAAAAGATAGTAATCCATGAATATCCGTATTCTTTTCCCAGTGGTACACTACCTCCCCAAGGACTTAAACACCAGCTCTTCCTATATTGGACTCAAGGGATTCAAGGAAACTGGCCCGGCCTTATCTGAGTATAAGCTAACTTTCCCAAGATTTTAGTAATTATATTTTTATTAGAAGAGAATGGTGGAGTCTGTTTTTCCAAATACTATCTTATGAGGTCACAATTGTTTGAGATGCACCCACCCACTTAATTTTTTTTTTTAATTTTTTAAAGATTTTATTTATTTATTTGAGAAAGAGGGAGAGAGGGAGTGAGTGCATGAGCAGGGGGTAGGGCGGAGGGAGACAGAGAAGCAGACTCCCCACTGAGTGGGGAGCCTGATGCAGGGCTCAAACCCGGGACCCTGGGATCATGACCTGAGCAGAAGCGACTGAGCCAGATGCCCTGCACCCTCCCACTTGAAAACAAGTCTGCCTCCTATCAGTTTCAATTCTGCTTCCTTCTTCAATCTCACCCTTCTACTGCAGGTTTTCCCTTGCCCAGTCCTACAGCTATTTGGGCTTAAGTGAGCTGCTCTTCAATCCTTGTTCTGTGTCCCAAGTCTCACCTTGTTTTCTCGTGGCAGGTAAGCATTAAAAGACAGACATGGAAGATAGTAAAACAAATGAAAGGGAATGTCCCTTCTATCCAACTGTCTTTGCCAGTAGGAATAGGAAAGAAAGACTCTCAAGCCTACCTGCATGTTCTAGACTGAGCAGTGTCTCCTCAAAATTCAGATGTTGAAGCCCTAATATCCGGTTCTTTAAAGTGTGACTGTATCTGGAGATTTGGTTAAAGGAGAGGTGCTTTGGTGCCAAGCTGACAAGGGGTAGACTTATAATGGTTAACTTTATATGTCGAGTTGGCTGGGCTACAGTGCTCATCTGGTAGATCAAACATTATATGAGATGTTTCTGTGATAGTGTTTCTGGATGAGATTTCCATTTACATTGGTGGGATGTGAGTAAAGCAGATAGTCTTTCATAATGTGGGTGGGCCTCATCCAATCAGGTGAAGGCCTAACTAGAACAAAGGGCTGACCTTCCCTGAGTAAGAGGGAATCGTGTCAGCAGATAGTCTCAGACTTGAACAGCAACATATGGGTGGCCTCGGTCTACAGGCTGCTGACCAGCCCAGTAGATTTTGGACTCTTCAGTCTCTATAATCACATGAGCCAATTTCTTAACATAAGTCTGTTTATATACGTATATCTACATGGAGATGCATACACACTCACACACGGGAAAGGGAAGAATCTCAAGAACCTCCATATTGTGGACTGAATCGTGTCTCCTCGAAATTCATATGCTGAAGCCCTAATGTCAAAACATTGTAAAACAAACACACACACACACATACACATACACACACCTGTACATATACATACGATTGGTTCTGTTCCTCTGGAGAATGCTGACTAATATACACCTAATATCCCATCCTAGCATTCTTGTTCCTATCTACTGAGTCTGGAAATGCCATGCTGGAATATTTCCGCCACTGTTGGTACTGAAAGATCTAATCTATGAAGATGGTTAAGCTGGATATTTGGGGAGGGGGGAGTCTTTGTTTTACAGATTAATTTTCATTTATGTAATCAAAAATTTGATCTATCCCAATGAGCCCCATTTTTTTTTTTAAAGATTTTATTCATTTATTTGACAGAGGTCACAAGTAGGCAGAGAGGCAGGCACGGGGGTGGGGGGTGGGGGTGGGGTAGGAAGCAGGCTCCCTGCTGAGCAGAGAGCCCGATGTGGGGCTCGATCCCAGGACCCTGAGATCATGACCTGAGCCGAAGGCAGAGGCTTAACCCACTGAGCCACCGAGGCGCCCCCAATGAGCCCCATTTTTATTTCTATCATTATTCCTGGAAGACTTTTCCCCCCTGCCTATTATCATCTTGAGCTTAGGTGCAGTAATTGTTAGAAAAGGCTGAGAGGTAAATAAAGTGACAGGACTATGGCACACCCTGGTCTGTCACTTCAGAATTTCTTTAAGAAGAGGTTGAGGGGCGCCAGGGTGGCTCAGTGGGTTAAGCCGCTGCCTTCAGCTCAGGACATGATCTCGGGTCCTGGGATCGAGCCCCGCATCGGACTTTTTGCTCAGCAGGGCGTTTGCTTCTCTCTCTCTCTCTCTCTGCCTGCCTCTCTGCCTACTTGTGATCTTTCCCTGTCAAATAAATAAATAAAATCTTTAAAAAAAAAAAAAAGAGGTTGAAAGACACTCCTGTTTTGTTTTTTATCCATTAGACTCTTTCCTTCAACTACCAGGACACGGGCACACATTTGCCATTAGTAGAATTCTAGAATCCGAAGACAGAATCCTAAAATCAAATGTAAGACTAATAATCATGTAGAGAATTGAGAATTTCTTTTTTTTTCCTAATATTGGACAAAAAGGGAAAGAAAAATTTCCTTTAAAGACAAGTTAAACAATTCAACGTACGCACTATACCGTGGCAGCTTTAAAAAAGCTATGATAGACAATGTCAAGTGTGATATTTAAGTATTTTCCCCCAATGTTTTCCCCTCAGTAAGAAACTTGTCCTCTTTACTATAAATATTTGCATAATATTGTTTATATTTCATGAAAATATTCTATTTTTTTAGCCAAGTACATATTGTATAGAGTTTTGAATTAATGCCATCTATAGCTCCTTGTATGCTGAAAAGTTGTAGACACTGAAAATTATTTTAAGAATTACAAAAGATACATGATGAATCCTCGACATATTATTCTCACATGCAACATTTCTCTGTTATATCATTCAGATCACCTTGTCCCATGTGGGAACAAACCCATTACCCTGAGGTTTTCCTGCATTCACTTTACAATTGAAGGAAAAAAAAATACTGTATATGCCAGTTAATCATCCCAGATGTAAGCACCAGCTGCACTCTCTGCTTTGTTTATGAGCATATTTTACTTCAGGTAAACACTGTAATTCTGGCAGAAAATTCTGCTTGATGGATATGAGTCCTGTTGTTATGTATTCATTATTTTTTAAGAACATTTGCATTTGTACAGCAAAGGATGCTAAATTAGAGGAAAGTAAACTTGAATTCTCTTCTTGGCTCTGCCACCCTGATTCGAGGCAAGTTAATTAGTCTCAGTGTCCACATCTGTAAACTGGAATAATGCTATTTCTTCTAGAGAGTTGCTGTGAAAAGTAAAAAAAAAATAATAATAATAATTTCTGTGAAATTTTGCAATACCTGGACATAGCTTTTGCTCAGTTAATACTGTTTAAATTCATTCTCTTCTGTGAAGGAAGAGAGTTTAATATCTGCTTTCTATTTGAAGTATACCATCAAGAAAAAAAAATGGTAATAACCACAAATACTCTGAAGGATACCTTAAAGGGGAGATGCAAATATAGAGTACGTTCATTTGTGTGTGTATCTGCGCGTGTGTTTTGTTCTTCATTCTGGGTTAAATTCACTCGTCTTCATTCCAGCTGGCCAATGCCAATCGGCGTGACTGGGTCTTCTTACTTCCTCCCATGTGCCAGATTTTAAGCCCGGCTTTTAATCAGCGTGACAAATGTTAGTGGAAATATTTCAGAAGTGGCTGACATATAGTCGAGTCATTGTTCTTGGTGGAAATTAATGAATAACTGCCAGTTAATATCTTAATTCAACCCTGCTGACAGAATCCATATGCAATGGAGAGTGCTAGCCAGCTGGGGTAAACCCTCAGCTGAATTGTGGGTGAGTCATAGATTCATTTTCTCAGGTTTGGGCAGTTGGACTGCAAGTCAGAAAACTAAACAAGAGGGAGGTTACATCTGTCAGGAAAGTGGGCTGAGAAGAATGAGACATGAAGATTCTTTTTTTTTTTTTTTCCTATGGAAATTGAGAAAAGTTAAAGAAAGCTCAGCGAGGTAATATTGCTTGGAGAAAGATCCATTTATAAGCCCGGGTTCGGTGTCATTTGGTCCAGTTACATTAAACGAAGCCGGCAGGGCTCAGGGTCAGGGTGTTCAAAGGGAAGGAGGTAGGTCTACTTGGGAGCACTGCATATGCAAATGAGGTCCTCTCCGGAAGTGTTGTTTGTTCAGGAGGATTTGGCGGGCGAGGGGCGGGTTTCTCATTCCTAAGTGTGGAAAAGGGTAAGAATATCACCACCAAACATATACATACTCTTCAGCCACTTCAAATTGATGTGGGAAGTGGGCTGAACTGACTTCTGAGTGACTCAGAGGAACTCCATTACTGCTTCTGACAAAGCCAGAGAATCCAGTCAGAAGGCATTGCTCTTATCCAAGCCCTCACCACCCCTCCTGCAGCTTCTCCAATTACGGATCAACTTGTTTAACATTTTCATAGAGCAGCCTGAGCACTCAGCATCTGTCCTAAGATCGTCCAAGCTCCCAATATCAGAGGTTTCGATCTCAATGTCACCTTACTTTTTTTTTTTCCCTTCTGATAGATTCGATTTTACTTGTGCACATGAAACACACATGCGCGACTGGTCAAACCGATGAAAAAAACAAAACAAAAACCGAACAAAACAATAAAAAAACCATGGCTTGAGTGGAACCGCTCCATTTCGGATCTGTACCGCACACAGTGCAGGCCCCAAACGCTCCCTGGAAGCCGGCATTGCCCTGAAAGGGCCAGGAGGAGAAGTCACACCAATCTGAGTAATATTGATGGGAAATATCACCCGATTAAGTAAAGTGGTACCTGAGTCACTGGGCAGGAAAGAACAAAGGGGGAAAAAAGACATGACTGTAAGGGCCTATTTAGCCAGAGCGGCCCCACCTTGGTTGAACAGCCATTTTGTTGTTTATGCAGTGAAACTTAAACTGACTTTGCCCCCCCCCCGCCCCCTCCCCCCCCGCCCCCCGCCCCTTCCCCCCCGCCCCCCGCCCCCTCCCCCCCCCCTCGCCCCAGGGAACTTACTTAAAAGCAAGTCCAGGAAACCAGTCCCAGGTAACAAAGCCCAAATACAAGGGTGGGTCAGGCCAGGTGGAGACATCCAATCAGTAAAGTGCACATACTGTCTCCCTAGGTACCAAGGAGTGTGGGCCCCACCTTGTGGGTGCCTTTTGGGCTCCAATTCTGACCAAGGTGATAGGCTAGTTCAAATAGCTACTATGGTGTGAATTGTAATTCAATTGGCCACCCGTGTGTGACCTTGCATGACTGTGCAGCTTTCTCTGTGTGTTACAATCTCATTGGCCACCTGTGTGTGGTCAGGCCCAACCACATGGCCTTTGCTCTATAAAAATTAGTCTGTAAGGTAGGGAGGGGTCACCTCTTTGTAAGAGACGACCCTGACCGGTCAGTTTGATTCTCGCTGCTTGGCGCAAAATAAAGCTTTGCTTGACCTTCACTTTGTATCAGTCTTGTTCCTTTGACCATGGACCCAACAATGACAGTAAGAAAGCATACGCTTGACTGCAGCGGAAGAAAAAGAGAAAGGAAAGAAGGTCCATCAGTAAACTTCTGGAGAATTAACTTCCTGAGGGTTACCCTCTCCGGCAATATCTGTACAATGTAGTAACCTTTTTTTTTTTTTTTTTTTCAGTCTTTTGTTTGCTTGCCACCATCACTGTTATCAATACCCAAGTAATGGCACAGATAGGATCACCAGTGTACCTGCTTTCCCGAGACAGGCCCAATTCGTTTTTGTTATTCTAACATAACTTTTTGGTTTGGGTATAAACGATACAGTGAGTCATAGGGGAGTTTGGGGGTTTCTACTTTGCAGGGGGCGGGAAGGGTTCAGATGCTTCAGATAAAAGTTCAAGGTTGTCTTCATGGGATATCTCTGTGGAATATTCAAGGCTGACATTTACCAGGCACTTACTCCAGGCCGCACTGTTCTGGTATGCTATACATAGTAACTCCTTTGGCCTACTCACAACAACCCCGGGAGGTAACTCTGTTATCATCCCTAGTTTACATTCTTGCCTAAAAGCACACAGCAAAAAAGCAGCATTTTGGAGATATGAACTTGAGCCATCTGAATCCAGAGGCCTTCATTTAATAACTATATGCCTTTCAAGTATTTGAAATTCACCCTGTTCTATCTCTTTATTATTCATACTGATTGGAGTAATTAATAAATCCTGCCAAACCTTTTACAAATACAGGCACAATACAAGAAATATACACGATTCTTTCTTCTCTCCACACTGCCATTTCCATCACAAATTCATAATAGAGGCATGGACTGGGAATGAAATGACCTAAATTATTTTTAATTTACCAATAAACGGAATTTAGGAAGGACTATGACTAATCAGCGAACCAGATATTTAATTCCCAGACACGCCATCCCCTGACCCACAGCCACTGCCTGGGGAACTTTTGGCAACAAGATAAAGACCAGAAGGCCCTCAGAAATACAGTTCCACTTACTAGACAGAAAGGAGAATCCAAACAACTTTCTTTCGGCCACTTTACTAAAACCATATCCTTTGGTCTAAAATTGAAATCTTATGGATTCTTTTGAAACATATATTTAAACATTTTTAAACATGAGACTCAACTGTCTACAATTCTTATCAAGCTTGATTATCTGACTCCCCTGCTCAATTCAGGTTGGAAGAGTATGGGAACTGTTACAGCAAATAAGACATGACAGCTAACTGTTGGAGAGATGACAAATAAAATTCAAAAGTAGATGTAGGTACATCTGAGCTTTGCAGTGAAGAATGAGCAGTGACGACCCCAAGTAGCCATCACAGAAAGTATTAAGTTACATTCAGCATCTCCTGCCTAATAGAATCTCTTGGAAGAGCTATATTTATAATTGCTTTACGAAATCTTGGTGGTTGCAGTTGAGAACCTTAGTTAACTTTCTGGAAGGTGTCTTTGTCTACTGATGTTAATGCAATGTAGGACACTTTTTGTTAATAATATCTGATCTCTAGTAAGTCATCCATCCTGATTCTGGATGAATATTATTTACTCTAAATGTGCCTAACAATATTTAAAAGAACCTGACAAATGAAATAGGTAGGACACGATAAGAAAAACCTTTCTAATATGAGATTGCCTGCATAGTGGTAAAACTCTAATGAAAAACTCTAATTTCAATAACCTAAATGCATTATTTATCCAATTTAAAACTAAATGTGTATGTGGAACACCTGCGTCATTCGATGAACTTTTAACATTATCTTTATGTGTGGAATTGCATAGATGCAGCCCGAATGGCTGTTAGCAAATGCTTACAAATGTTTTCCTTGCAGGGCAGTGCTAGTTTTCCATCTCACGTTCCCCTTCTATAAAATGAAGGTGGTATTAGACACATCATCTGCCTGTCAGGCACTCGGTTTGCTTTAGAAGAGAGAGACATAGAGTAGTTTTGTTATAATTCCATCATAAAAAAAAAAAATTATGCCACCAAGAAGAACTGGGTGGAATTCTACTTTTTAAGGGTAAAGTCTGCTGCAGAGAAATCTGTCAGGATTTTTCCATTTTTATTCCCATTTCTATTTTTCACACTTGAACTTAGTAATCCTTGGTATATTTTGGTAGAGCCTGAGCTTTCTCCTCAGTTCCAACTTGCCCCTAATAATCTAAAATGAAATTCTATGAAGCTCTATGGAGAAAAAAATCATAGGATCTAATGGAAAGCTTGCATAAGCTATCTTCTGCCTCAAGCTTCTGCTTAATGTTCCAAGGACAAGATAGAGAGTGACGTGGAACACCCATGGGGTAGGAAAACAAGATGTTGAATACACGCCCGTGTCTCTTAATGGGATATACAGAGAGACAGAAACCAGAACCTTCTTACTATTAGTTAATTTCCCGAAGCTTCGACTTCCTAAAAATAACCCCAGGCTATCTCTTTGGCCAAATTCTTAGACCTGACGTCAGATACTATATTTAGGACAGTAGCTAGTAGGAAGATTTTATCTGCTCATTCAAAATTTCCCTTAACACAGCGACAGGTGCTAGTAATAGAAATGAACAAGGACCGGAAAACTTTAGCAAAAGGCTTGAAATTGGAGTAAATGAAGGGGGCAGAACCATGCAGGAGTTACAGCCATTAATGTCCTTGTTGCCATCAGGGAGCTGGCTTGTTTTTCAGAAAGCAACGTATTACATGCATACATACACACATACATACATACATTACATACATACATACACACATTACATACATACATACTCTAGTTTGGCATTTAGCCAACTGGGCTTTCAGCAATAGAAATTTGAATTCTCTTTAAAATAAATCACCATATTAGCAGTTATATTACCTGCCCTCTTAGGCAACAGATTTAAATCCAGAAGTAAAAGAATTAGAGGTAGGTAATTTTGATCATTATTACTAGATTATTTTTATCTATGGGCTTAATGCTAATCCTTTGTATAAAACGATTTCAAACACTTAAAGAGAATTAAAGCTCCTTGACGATTCAGAGCAGAAAGATATATAATAGAACACTGGAAACATTTGTTTTGTTAATTAGAGCCACCAGGTGACAAAGAACACTTCTAGAGACCTGGGCTCGGGGTGAGTAATGGTTTGGCATCAACCTAAGTTACCGCCAGAAGAGTTCAGAATGCTATTTCCCCCCAGTGACATTAAAGATTGAGGGCTAAAAAGAAACCCAATGACTAAGGGCTCTTTTCTTCTTTTCACCCACAAGTTCTTTTTACCCTTTGCTTGCTTTCTTCTTTCTTGTCTTTTCTTTTTTAAAGCCTTAAGTGGTTCTCTGATGTTCATTTGTATCCTGGCAATTCTACAATGAAAAGTGCTTACTCACAGGGAACTGTGAAAGAACTCCCTCAGATTAAAGATAGGTTGCTGGAGCTCACTGGATGGTGAAAGCCATATTCGGCTTACTGTTTGCCTAACTGGCCAGGTGAATTATGGACACGAGGCACTTGTTTTTCAATGGTAAAAGAAGGCATAAAAATCTAGATGCGAAGGGACTTTGCCTTTCTTCCCATTGTCTTTATTCTCTCTCTCTTTTTTTTAAAGATTTTATTTATTTATTTGACAGACAGATCACAAGTAGGCAGAGAGGCAGTCAGAGAGAGAGAGAGAGAGAGAGAGAGAGAGAGAGAGCAGGAAGCAGGCTCCCTGCTGAGCAGAGAGCCAGATGCGGGGCTCGATCCCAGGACCCTGGGATCATGACCTGAGCCGAAGGCAGAGGCTTTAACCCACTGAGCCACCCAGGCGCCCCAATTGTCTTTATTCTCATAGGAACTTAGATCAAGCTAGCAATAGCCTTACAGACCTTCTGTCCCCTAACTGCCTTGTGTTATCATGAAACTTTATTGGCTGCCATTTTGGGGATGCACAGAGAGGAACCACCAAGAGCTCCTCTGAGATCAGAGAAATTAAATAAAGTTCCCATGGCTCGCAAACAACAGAGCTGAGATTCAAACCTGGTTTACAGGACTGCAAAGCCCTGTAGTCAACCACTGCATCACATGCCTTCCTAAAATGCCAAGGCATCCATTCCTGAATCCCTTCTCATCATGCCTAATTTTAAAGAATAGTTATCATGAAAGAAAACCTCAGTCCGAATTCCTCACTCTGCTCCCCGCATTCCCACTGCCATAGTAGAAATGCTAGTGAACAATGAAATATTCCCAAGTGTTTAAAACTCCCCAGTTAACAGCAGAGAAGGAAGGAACATGGCTAATCTAGAGAGTGAGTCTACAAGATGGACAATTACAGTAACACCTTACTGACAGGGAGGCTGCCTGGACAAGACAAAGTCACGTGGATCTTTACACCTTTACAAATACATCTTCGATGAGAAAACCGAGATGACCATGTCTAATTTGGAAAGTTCATTCATAGATAAACTAAGTGCTCATCTTTAATACAATCACATTCTACCACTGTGCAGATCTATAATTGAACAATTGTGTCATTTGGAATTATTTACTGTAAAAATATCATTTGTTAAAAATATGTTTAATGAGTGCCTCCCACTGAGGCAAGCACTAGGAATTCAAAAGTGAACATGACAGATAAGAATTCTGCTGTCACGGTGGTCAATGCATGAAATAAGACAACCAACACAAACAACTCAAAACAAGTGCTAGAAAGGAGACTGAGCTCAGGGGTTAGCCTGGGTAAAGTAAGGCTGAAAGCAGAAAATTAAGAAGGAGATGGTTCTACAAAAAGTATAAAGGGGCACCTGGGTGACTCAGTCTGTTAAGCATCCTGCAGCTGATTTTGGCTCAAGGTCATGATCTCAGGATCATGAGATCGAGCCCCATGTGGGGAATCTTCTTGAAATTCTCTCTCTCCCACTCTCTCCCTGCCCTTCCTCCTCAAATAAATAAATGAATCTTAAAAAAAAAAACAAAAAAAAGAGTGTAAAGAAGAGAATCAGAGTCAGAGTAACAGGTAAAAAAGTCCTGGGGGTGGCACAGCCCTTGGTGTGTGCTGGGAATGAAGAACAGCAGGAGGGTGAGGGAGGCTGGGAGGAAGCAGGATTTGGGCTTAGTGTGGGGAAGTGGCCTGACATGAGATGGAAGACGATGAGAAGTCTGGTTACGACATCAAGTTCAGATTTGAAGGGTATGTGCGGTAAGAATCCACTGAATGCTTAAGCGAGGGGCCCTTGTGATCTGATCTGCATTGTAAAATATCACTTTGGCAGTTGTTTTGCAGAAAATGTATTTTAAGAAGGGTGGAATGAAGCCAAGGAGGCTAGTTAAGGACTAGTCTAGGTGAGAGATGAAGCTAGCTTGCATTAAGATGGTATATGTAGGGACAGAGAGATGAATGGATTTAAGATATGTTTTTAAGTAGAAATAACAGAACTTGCTGATACGTTGGATAAAGAAAGTAGAAGGAACAGAGGAATCAAAATGTTGGTTGAGGTACTACGTGGATAATGATGCCCTTTATGGAGAAGGGAAGCCAATAAAATACTTTTCTAATCCTTTTATGAGTCCAAATTTCAATAGCTAAAATAATTATGGCTACTGATTGTTATTATATGCTTTACCAGGCATTTAAAGATACTATTTTAGTTATCTGATTCGCAGTCTTATAGAGCACCATAATGGCCATTTTATGCATGAGAAAGTTGACATTCACAAAAATTAAGTAACTTTTTCAAGGCATCAATCTGGGAATTAGTAGAAACCAGGTCCATTTGGCGTGGAATCTGAATGCCAAACTTCCCAATGGTTGGGTTTATGTGTATCTGGCTTTCAATTATAGCTTCATACCTATGCCAGTGGCTGGGATAGACAGGTAGTATTTTCTTAATGCATATTTATTACTTAAATAAAAACATGTAATTTCCACTATGCCTTGATGCTTCTCAGATATTCCCAAATATACTCCCTTATAAGTGACATATTAGGTAGTAATACTGTCCTTTAGACTACTTCACCCAGTTGGGACCACACAGAGAGAGTTCTCTATCACTAAGGAACTACTCTAGTTATACTCTTGTCTCTACATCGTTCCTGGAGAAAGAAAGTCTTAGGAAGGGCCATAAGAGTCTCAAATACAACTCAGGTTCTCAATCGCTGTAGGGAGAGCTAGGAAATACATGGTCAGAGGGATGGTAGCTAAGGCACAGTCCCACCTCTGCCAACACCTCCAAGCCCAAGGTCTCTGGACTTGGTTTTATTATGCATCCCACTCCAAGGTCTCTGGACCCTTGGTTTTATTATGAATAATCTCTAGTCTCAAGGTCATGAGCACCCTTACCCTATGGTGCACTCTCACAGGGAGGGCCCACTTCACTGTCAGGGCTTAGGACACCCTAAGAGATCCATGAGAATGTTCCTCTTCTGCAAGGAAATCTTCCAGCCTCATATTATTCCAACCACAGTCTCAATTTCTTACGTGCCATTCATCAACCAGTGCTAAAAAGCACTACTGAATGCACTACTTGTCGAGATACAAGCTGTTTCTGCACCTCCCCTCCAGTCAGATGACTAAAACAAAGGTCTACCGGATATCAGACAGATTCTTTGCTCTTGTCCTCTCCCTTAGCTATAACACTAGCTTCCCTAAAAACCCAGGCTTGGGGAGATCTACTACACGCTCATAAAAATATGGTTTATTCCAAATTGGATTTTACTCCCTTCGTTCCCTTGCGCAGTATTCAAATTTATAGTTGCTCTTTATCTTAATGTAGGGGATTATGTGTCGGACTTGGACAGGTGCACTTCAAACTCTGGAAGACTTGAAATAAACACAGTCCTGGAATAAGTCTGTGGTCTATAGGCAGACAGGCCTTGAGGAACACTTTCACCCCTTCTTCGAAGAGATAACACCTGACCATCCTCATGCTACCTCTGCTTTACTTCCTACCTCTCACGCTGGGTAAATTTCCCAGAAATATCATTCCTCATAAATGCCATCTTCCTTATGGTTTAAGTCCCCCCATTCTTCCAAGGACCCCCAGCAATGCCCACATGCCTACTTCACAATGACAAACAGTATGTCATCAGGGTTCCAACCCATAGCAATGAAAAAGATTCTCAACAACGTGACTGGGACCAACTGGCAACAGCACTGGGGACAGGTTTTTTTGTTCTGTTTTGTTTTGTTTTTGTCAGGAAGAATACAATTAAAGAGCACAGCTGGCTATCAATATCCATAACTCTAACAGGCTTCACTGCTGTCCGTGACATGAAACCCATGCCTCCTCAGCCTGGTGGAGGAAGGGGTTCAAGGGTAGAATAAGTGTCAGATTCCTCCAGAGGACTGTGTCTTTCCCACCAAGAGAGGGAAGGCCATATTTTTTTTTTTTTTAAGATTTTATTTATTTATTTGACAGACAGAGATCACAAGTAGACAGAGAGGGAGGCAGAGAGAGAGGAAGGGAAGCAGGCTCCCTGTTGAGCAGAGAGCCTGATATGGGGCTCGATCCCAGGACCCTGGGATCATGACCTGAGCCGAAGGCAGAGGCTTTAACCCACTGAGCCACCCAGGCGCCCCGAGGGGAGGCCATATTTAATCAGAGATCCTGGCTTTCAAGGAAATCCCCCAGCAGCAAACTGTTATTAACGTCCCACCTACCACTCTGCCATACCCTCTATTCATCTTCCAGTTGAGACTAACTTGTTTGAGCCTTGGAGTAACTCTATGGCTTCTCATGCATGTCTTTGCTGGAGCTGTCATCCCATCTCTGCTCCCATGGTGAATGTTTATGTCCCCCCATTCATATGCTACCAACCCAGCCCCCAGTGGGCTGGTATTAGGAGGTGGAGCCTCCAGGGAAATAATTAGGTTTGGAGGAGGTCAGGAGGGTGGAGCCCCTGTAGTGGGGTATCAGCGTCCTAATAAGAAAAAGGAGACTAGAGCTTGTTCTCTCTCTGCCATGTGAGGAGGAGCAAGAAAGGGGCTGTTTGTCAACAGGGAATGGGACTCTCATCAGACACCAAATTTGCTGGCACCCTGATCTAGGACTACGCAGCCTCTGGGACTTTGAGAAATAATACTTGTTGCTGAAGCCACCCAGTCTGTGGCATTTTTGTGTTAGCAGTCCAAATGGATGAAGACATGCGGTAACCCAGTGTCTGATTTTGTCAACATCCCCTGATCTAATTTCCCAGGCCAAGTCTGACATCCTGTCCAGATTCCTTCCCCTTACGATCAGTGGTTTTACAACTGCCAGTCCCGTCTCAGTGTACTCATGAACCATGATGTCATGGAGATAAAATAACTAAAGCTTTTAGAGCAGACACAAACTTCAGCTCTAAGCCTATCTCCTGTGTTTTACAGAAGATGTGATTTATCCAACATCACAAAGTAAGTTGATAATGACTAGAACCAAGCCTTCTGACTTGTACAACAATACTCTTTTCACTACCCTTGCCATCCCATTCTTAGAAAACAGGTTCAACAATGGAAGGAACTTCAAAGACGGTATATTATTAAAATTCAAGTGTGGGAGCAAATTATTCATTTTGTAAGTCGGGTTCTATTCCAGGAAACTGTACAAACATTGAAAAAGGATGATAAGTGCCAATGTTTACAGAGAAATGCACCCAGGTATTTTCATCTGTAAAAGTTTCTGCAAACTTGTCAAACTAAATCCTGATGAGATGGGGAAAAATTATTTTTTTCTCTTATTTAAGGCCAATTAACTTAGAGACAAATTTCCACATTTCCTCTGTAATCTAGGAAGGAAAATATATAAAACACAGTTAATGTACTTGGAAGATTAATCAAGTGAGAGGTCCCAACCCAGTGCGTGTGGAACAGAGGATTTCTTGCTGTTTAAAGGCTTCCAAAAGTTAAAAGCCTACCGATCTACTCCAAAGTTGAGATTCACTCTCAGGGTCAAATATCTCTCGCTACAAACTCCTTCCCTATCTGAGCACTTTTTTCCATGAGAATCAGCTCTGCTGAGTTTGGAGCAGTGTAGCCATCACTAAGAACATGTTCTCAGATCTGTTTTAAAGGTGAACAGTCTAGAAGTCATGTATTCATGAAGCAAATCAACCAAAGCTCTAAAATTGAAACTCAGATCTCATAATTTCATTCTTTTTTGGTCAACTTTGGTTGTCATGAATATTTTTGGTGGCTTTCAAGTCAAAATCTTCCACAGACTTTTGAATTTTCCTATCATTTATGTTGCTACAAAATCAATGTCTGTACTTAAAATGTACACCTAATATATGGCTCTTATTTAACGGGTACATAAAATTTTACACTTTTTTTTTTCACTGCCAATTCTTAAGCTGTTGCTTTAAGAGCAGCTCACGGAGACTTAAGAATTATATCATTGATTTCCCCTCAAAGGCTTAGCTTGGACCAATCTGAGCCTAACAAATAATTTCCCTTGATAATAATCTATACATTTCCCAGTTAATAAGTCTTTTCTCGCCAACTTGTTAATTACAGACTTGAGCAATAAGTTAAAAAAACAGAATTCCAAGAGGTCGGAGTTCATTATATGTAGTGCATGCAGGTCATGGAACTCCTCCCGAGACAGGTGAAGGATGGAGAAACTGTCAGGGCTTCGAGTCATCAGCTAAGTCATCACCTGGGTGACCGTCAGCCAGTATCACCAGCTAAATTGCAGTTGAGGGGATAAGTGGTTCTGAGGGCCAGGGGACACTTGAGGACTCGGGACAACATTAAAAGTAGTTTCAGATACACTCCCTGCTCTTTGGAGCATTTCTTGCACCAGGTCCAGAATCTCTTTCTCACCTTGGCCTAATGTGTGTTCACAGCTTTACTAAGAGTTTGTGAGTGCAATTTTTCCTAGCTGAATGTTTCCTTCATTATGAGATGTCATTTGTGTGCTTAAAGCATGGATGCATCATGACGGCACTATCCCCAGGTGAACCATACACCCTGGTTTTCCCCCGAAGTCTCTGTGTAAAGCCTGTTATCCCAGGATAATTGATAAGATCTACCCCCTTCACTCACCAGGATGAACGTTACATTGTATCGTCCCATGACCCACTACGAATGACCAGTAGGCTATGTGGAATCCTTCCATCAAGCATTGGTCACAACAACAATTTGATCGCTGAAAATGTTTCCCTTTCACTGATTATCATTTTGATGGAAGTCTCTTCCCAAATGGGCCTGCCGCAGCTGTGTTCCTCTAGATCTTCTTTTCTGTGTTCTACATTATTGTCTCAGGCTTCAGCCATACAGGATGAAGCCTACATAATCGCATTTTCACCTTTGATGCTCTTAATCAAGTGAAAAAAATTTATAAGTGATGGTAATCAATGTAAATCTGGCCATCGTTTGGATCATCTCAGCCTGGGATTATATTTGGAAGAGATACGAGTCTCAGGACTAAAAATAAGGAACATTCACATTTTTACAGCGATCTATAAAAAAAAATGCCAAAAAGCCCAACTTACATTACACTTAGTGCAGTATCCTTTCCTGTCTTCCTCACACATAGTATTTCTCCCCCCAGGCATTCAGTAAAGAAAAGACTGTCCTCAAGGGACTTCATCTTTGCCTAAAATTAAAGCAATTTCAGCCCTTTGTCAAAAGAATGCAACTGTAATCACAGATTTTTCATAAAAAGATTATCAAACAACTTTGATAAAACTAGTAAGAACTGTGTCTGTGTTAAGGATTAAGACAGAACCAGAAAACCAGGCCAGTGTGATTATTGTAATGAGACCTAAGCAATGCTTTGAAGGAATCATTTAGAATGGCATGTAATCAAGCGGTGAGAAAGGAGAGGGAGGGCCATGGAATCACGACCTTCCAAAATTGCTAGAAGACACCAAAGACATCTCTTCTGCCGCACACACCTCTAAGACACAGGTGTCCTCTCTATTCTTCAGTTCAGAAAACTAAGACAAGAGAGACTCCAGCATATTCCAAGCCACACAGCCTCCATAAGGGACATAAAGTGACTGCTGAGTTCTCAGGGTGGTGAATACTGGAGCTGTAAGACAGACAGACTCTGTATGTGTTATCTTTCATAGATGAACTAAAGAAGAAGATGAAAGTATAAAGCTCTCCAGGTGTGTGTCATAAACTTTGCTCAAATTCTCGTCCTTAGAATCCAAAGTCGATATAGGTTCCTTCACAACATCCTTCATTTGTCTCCCAAATAAACGTTCTTTATTTCCTTCAACTGGAAAACAGCAGAATTTTAAAATTAATCAAGTTACTACACCTAGGAAGTAGCCTCAGACTGAAACAATTTCTAATTTACATGGGGATAGTCACCTATAAATCAGCATATTAATAGAGAACATTATGACTACCTACGAGGCAGATGAGAAAGGATGCAGGGACATAATTAGAAAAACTTGTATTACAGAAGGTCCTTCTTTCATGACCAAGGACACAGTTGGACAATGGCCTATTGTAATCTGTGTACAATGGAGGTGAGTTTTGATCAAATGTTGCTGAGTCTCATAGGACAATTCTCAGTGATGATGAGATATGACACACGAACATTCCTAGTTAATCTTGGAGATCTGACATAGGCAATTAGTCCTTAAATATCTTTTTGTATCAGAACTTAGGTCCCTTGTGAACAGTAATCATTTTAATGAGAATAGAAGTACTTTAATATCTGTTGATGGACAAAATGACATATGTACATATGCACTCAGAGATCATTTGCAGCAACTCCAAAGTCTAGAAGGTGAGAACCACTAAGAAAGATCATGTTATATAATTATAGTTCAATCGTCTAACGACTTTTGATAATTTGTCCAAGAGCATCTGGTTGTCTTTCTAGGATCATATACCTATGTTAATAGCTTTAAAACCCACATTCTCTTTCCTACACCATTTGCCAATCATCCATTATTCAATCTATTTGCCATCTCCAGAAAGTCTTTTGCATCTTCTGGATTCATATCTTGCCTGTTTCACCCCCCCGCCCCCCCCCCCGCCCCTTATCTCTAAGAGCATATCCAGTCTACATTCCAACATGGATCACTGGATACAAAATTAGAGCATTCTAGAGCTAACAAGAATTTCATAAGATCACCAAATACAACTTGTTCATTTTAGAGATGAGTGAATTGAGGCTCAGAGAGGATAACTGACTTTTTTGACATTGTATACATAGCAAGTGGCTAAGCAGATTTCATAAGCTAGTGTTCTTTCTCCCATGCCAGTGGCTATAAACAGCACTTAGCACACCATAATATCTAATTATGTGGAGGCAGCCTAAGAACATTGTCAAGAGCATGGACTCTGCAGTCAGACTGAGAGGGTTCAAATCCTAACTCCTATTCCTGATGCTTCTGTTACCTTGGTCAATGAATCAATATTTGTATCCATCTCTAGACTACGGACAGATCTTACGTATTATTTACCAGTCATATTTCAATAAATCCTCATTGGCAAATTGCTACAGGGCAGGCTCTGCCAGGTGCCAGCAATGCCAGGAGAAAGAGTCATGATACCAGCCCTCAGGGAGTCAGGCATCTAAAAAAAAAAAAGTCACAATGTGGAATGAACGGTAGCGTAATTGGGTATGGCCAGAAGAACGAACGGCTTTACAGAGACTAGAAAAGTGAAAAGTAGCCCGGTTCACTTGGGCAGGTTTGGGGTGCCTCACAGAGATGGCAGCACTAGATTAGAGCCCCCAGCAATGACTACCCCCCCCAGGTTTAAGTGTCCTGTCTGACATAGAATAGCACCTAAGCACATGTTTGTTAAATGGACAAGTGGAATTTGTCTTCCCTGGGCTACAATAGGGAAAAAGAGACACTTCAGAGAAATGCAGGAAGAAAGCACTTCTTTCTATGTGATGGACTCTTGAACTCCTTAGAAAGAGCCCTCACTCTCCACGCAATAACCGTTTATCGAACTCTCCGTGAGGCTGTCAGATTGTGGGAGGGAGCAGAGCTTTCAGCACCTCTATGCATACGATGCTGGGAATTCACATGAAGCTAAATAAAACTTGTTCCACCCAAATTTGAGGTCTGAAGAAATAGTTCTTAATATACTTTTCAGGGGTGCCTGTTTGGCTCAGGTGGTGGAGCATACGACTCTCAGTCTCATGGTCATGAGTTCCAAGTCCACATTGGGCATAGAGCCTACTTAAACATACATATATTTATACACATTATTTACATTTATATGTTTATAAATTATATATTTTATATATGTATATATACATAAATATAAATATATGTACAAATTCATATATATTTCTATAATATAAATGTATATATTTGTTATATATTTATATATTTTATAAATTTATATTTGTATACATATTATACAACATTATATACTTATATATATACACACACACACACATACACACATACTTTTCAAAACCTAGATGAGCCTATCTACTCAGTTGCAAGATAAACCCAGGGAGGACCTCTCCCTGTTGCATCGACCAATCCCCCAAAGTACCTTCCTACAGACAATTAAGCAGACTCTGCTTTGAAGAAGGTTTGGTGTGACAGGCACACCTCCTGCCAAGCAAATTCTAAGGCAGATGCATGAGTGGACTTGAAATCTCTCAGAAAGGACCTTTCCCTTTTAAAAGGTCACTGCACAGAACACAATAGAACTGTCTACGAGAGCATGCTCTTCTTCCAGCCGACATGCTTCAAAAGCGCAAGAGCCAAGAGGCTTCTTTGTGCTCCACACCTGGCTAAGAGGCTTTCAGAATTTCACGTCCTCTTGGGTACTCGTATGTCTGTCATGTAATACCATTTTCCGGCAACTCTGTTTCTCTCCTCTGAAATCTCCTCTCGTTACTGTTTGGACTAGATTTTATTTTTTTACAACTTCTTCCCATGACTTCCATTTTACCGTTACACAACATGGAGTGTGGCTCCCACTTCTCACCAGAGGCAGAGGCATTTTTCTTCCCTCTCCCCTCTTTGATAGAGCAGGATTTCAAGGGTTCACCTGGTCAAAACCTCAAGGAGGCTTAAGGGCTACTTACTCTGCCTCTTTCCTTGACTAGTCTGCGTGTGCGCATTCACCAACATCATAGGCACTGAAAGGTGACTTTCCTCTTTGTGACAGGAAACACGATGTCAGTCAGCAAACTACAGATGACGGGCGGCTAAAGTCTGCAGTAATTCCCGGTCACCTACCATGCTTGCCTTAGCATGTGTGCTCGCCAAAGGCGGCACCACAGGACTAGCTGTGAAATGCCACCGGTAAAAAGGGCACATGGTATCCAACACCGTTATGTAACAAACGAGAGTCATGGTTAATATCTATTTTTACAGATCGCAAGAAAAAGAGAGCAAATTTGGAATTGTCTGTAGTTACTACAGTGTCTTGGGGGGAAACGTGTACAGATTCGGTAAATAGAGAAAGCTCAGAAACCAATGTGACCACAAAAGGATAGGCTGAAAAATAGGTATTAGGGCAAGAGGAATTTCAGGGATCAGGAGTGTGTTACACTCTCAGAAGTAAGTACATTAGTAATTGATCACAGGGCTGGGGCTTTAAAGAAAGTATTTTAAGTCAAGAAAACAAAACCCAAAACCAAACAAACAAAATACAAGGGAATGAAAGTCCATTCCCTGATTTATTGATGTAGTGATGCTTCGGATAAGTAATTACTGTGATTCAGGAAGACAGTACATTTCTGCCTCCGCTCCTTTCTACTAAATATTTGTATATTAAGTTTATTAATACACTTACATTATATTTTAATTATATATAAACATAATACTTATATGACATAAGTATATAGTAGGATAAAAAGGAAGATGTGCAGGCCTTGTGATAGTGGTGATACAGGCAGAAGACTGGAAAGGGCTTTTAGTAAGAATAGGCAGAGGAGGGGCGCCTGGGTGGCTCAGTGGGTTAAGCCTCTGCCTTCAGCTCGGGTCGTGGTCCCAGGGTCCTGGGATCGAGCCCCGCATTGGCCTCTCCGCTCAGTGGGAAGCCTGCTTCTCTTCCTCTCTCTCTCTGCCTACTTGTGATCTCTGTCTGTCAAATAAATAAATGAAATCTTAAAAAAAAAAAAAAAGAATAGGCAGAGGAAGCCACAGTTCCAAATATGCACTATTGTGACTGCAGAATTGATGGCGGTGAATGTGTACAAAGGACACTCAGGAGGCTTAAGGGCAGAAATGGAAGGCGTGACTGAAAATAGAACCCAACACGGGTTCTGTAAATGAAACAGTTATGTATACTGCTGTCTTCTTCAGTATATAGTCTCCATTCTGGATCCCAGGAAACAAATAGCTAGATTAATCATCCCAAGCAAGTAAAAAAGTAATAATATCACGATAATGGTAATAATCCAAAATCAAAATCCCAAACAACAGAAGCATTATTGACAGTTCTGTAAAAACAAACAAACAGACAAAAACACACACAAAAAAATCTGCAATAATTCCCAGGAGGAAAAAATAATTATACGTTGGCATCTAAGAATAACAATTCCTCATTCTCTTATGGTGATGACCCACTGATGCCAAATTACACCTCTTTGCCCTCTTGAGATAACTGATCACCCTCCCTTCTATTTCATTATCCTGGAATCCACACACAGGATAGAAATTGTAAGAATGAATATTAATAGAAGAGCAAAAGAAAACCACCTTTTTTTTTTTTTTAACTTTACCAACCAGATAAACAAGCGTATCACATGTATCAGGCAACCTTTATGGATAAAGACTAAGATAGGCAAGCTGAAAAGCAGGCAATTTAATAAACAGAAAACAGGAAAAAAAAAAAAACAAACAAACCTTGGTGAACTTAGACAAATTGTTGAAGCTATTACAACTAAAAAATGCAAACAAAAGTTTTTAGAAGGGAATTAAAATAAAACGAGAAAGAGTCCTCAGAAATTAAATCATGGATGTTGACCTAAACCAAAACGGGAGAAAGACTAAAGAGACAGCCCAGGGACTCTCACAAATAGAGACTCACCTTAGAGGACAGAAGTTATGAGAGAAGATAAATCTGGAAGATCTCACTTCCGTGTATTAGGAGCCACAAAAAGAAAAGAGAGAAAATGGAAAAGATGAGTCATTAAAGAAACCATAGAAATAGACTTCCCTCAGCTGAGGGAAGCCACACATCTAGGGACAAGGAAGTCTCACTGAGTGCAGATCATAACAAATGCAAAAAGATTCTCAAGGGCGTCACTGAAAACATAAAATCAAGTCGAATAATGAAATCACCCTGAAAGTTTTTAGAGAGAAATAGGAAGAATAAGCCTCCGCCTGGTACTTAAGTTCAATGACCATGGAGCAGAGTTTTCAAGGTTCAAAGGGAAAACTCTTTTCAACCTAGGATTCTACATTCAGCCAAAATATCACACAAATATAAATCTGTACAAGAACCAGGATACTTGCTTCCTATATTCTTTTTAAAGGAAGTTACTTCAGGATGTATTATAAATAAAATGAGAGGATAATCTAATAAATACAAAGACTGTGAAACAGCAGCTTGAACCAAACAGAATTGGAGAAGTCGGCTGTGCATGGGTCCAGGACCATGAGCCCAGTGTAGACCAGGAAAGAGGTCAACTTAGAGGAAGATTCCCAAGAATCAGGGAAGGCAGGCCAAAGAGACTAAATGAAACTGAGAGGGTAAAAAGTAAGATATGGTAAAGGATGATAGAATGCTCCTGGGTGGCTCAGTGGGTTAAGCGTCTGCCTTCAGCTCAGGTCATGATTCCAGGGTCCTGGGATCGAGTCTTGCGTCAGGCTCTCCGCTCGGTGAGGAGTCAGCTTTTCCCTCTGCCCTTCCCCCCCAAGTCATTCTCTCTCTCTCTCTCTCTCTCTCTCTCACAGAAATAAATAAATCTTAAAACACACACACACACACACAGACACGTAAAATAAGTGAGGCTTAATCTTCAGCAATTAACTAAATGTAAGAAAAAAAATCACTGATTTGAGAACTTGCACACTAGGAATCTTTTCAGTGAACTAGAGGTCATGACATTGGACCTTTCAAGTAAAAAAATAAAAGTTTATGCCTAACATACTTCTTAATGTTAAATTATATTTATGTGGTCATAATAATGTTAATTACTAGAAACTGTTTATTGTTCTACTTTTAAAGTTAACCTTTGGACGAAGACTTGGCTGTGTTTTTAGCATAAAGTGAAAAGAGAGTAGTTGACAGAAGTAGGGCCTGAAATAAGAAAGAAAACATTGGGCAAAGTGTGAGAAACTAAGAGCCTCATTTTATCTCATGAGGAATAAGAGCGGGTTGCAAGTCCTCACAGGAACAAAACAACTTTAAGGATTCTATGTAAAGCCTATAATTATGTTCGAGTTCAATTAATAGTAGGAGAAGAAAAAGAGAATGAAGTACAAATCAGTAAAATCCCCATCTTTCATAGGACAGAGTGAATTTACTAAATCTGATAATTTATAAAATCTGGTATTAGTTTTCTACTAGATTGCCTGAAATAAGAACCAGTAAAAACTTTAAAAAAATAAGTAAATGAAATAGATACTTCCAGGGAATAAGCACGAAACTGGGGAAAGTAGAGCAAGAGACTTGTATCTTCTCATCAGCAGTGTTTAATATGTATATAGGCATGTGTGCCCTATATAATGTATGTACCGGCTTGTAATACTCTGATCATACATAAATGTGTACTTGCGTGTATAATACTTTTCATAGTAATTACCCAGTATTTTCTCTGTGCAACACATGTACCAGGTAAAGCAGGATTTTCTTATTTACCGTATAGGCTGTGTATAACTTTTCTACAGGATATTTAGATTTTTATTTATATACACTTTATACATATAAAAGCACTTGTCTTGAATTATGATTTTCCATTCCTGCAGTTTTTCTTCTTCTTTCTCTATTAAATTTCACCCTTAGCAATCAAGTAATCAAGGGTACATATAGTCCTTCCCTGTGTGTGTGTGTGTGTGTGTGTTTGTTTAATGCAAAAACTCTAGAAAGGTATAAATATTGGGAACTTGAGGGTGAGGTATCATTCACTAAAAGGAGGCTAACCAGCTCACAAAAGGCAAGGTGAGGAGCCATAAAGATATTTTGCTTACTTCACTGTTTCAATAAGGTCCTTTATCTTCCTAGACTTTTAGTTTTAGAACCCAGTAAGTACTTTGCTTATACTTACACAGAAAAAGTAAAAAGTTCAAAAAACCTGAACTGACACTTAACCCAGTGACCTAGAGGACAGGGCATGTTTATTAAACCAGTCTCTTGAAGTTGGAAGTTTAAGAAACACGGAGGGTCCCGGTGGGGAGGGGTAAAAGTCTCTGACCATGAAACACCTCACTCAACTGTCTTGATGTATTTTGTTTTGACAAATTCACACCCAGTGGCCCATATTAATGAGGTGGCAATTAAATCACAAGACTAGTCAGAAGCTGAAGGATGATTTTAGGACAAATGTTTACCGTTCCAGGCCATGTGCAAACCTTTGAACCTTTGTGAAGTTCAAACGTGTAAGACTCAGTATAAAGTATCAGGCCATCTTCCAGGGTAGGGCTCAGTAAAAAATAAATAAATGGCAAAAGAAAAATCAATAACTGATCAAGTACAATGTCATTACATAGTTACAGCTTCAGAATTCCAGATTACCTTACTCTTTCCGTATAAACACACACTCTCCATAAAGAGATCGCGTCTTACAAGTTGTAACGGCTTATCATACTGGATTAGGAAAAAAATGATCACGTTTCGTCATGGGTCAAAGATAATGGGATTATTATGACTTTTGTCATCTTTATTTTGAAGAAGCTGATTATCATTGAATGTGGGTACCTGAAAACCATATTGGTGACCCTTTGGCTATCGCCACTTGTGTTAGGAGACAGAATAAGATTCTGGAGTCATTCCATTAATGCTCCCAGGAGGTGTGGGAAGTTAATATATTCACTTACTGGAAAAACTACTTGCATCCCTCAAATCATCACATAATCTCTTTACAATCTCCAAAAAAGGAGAATCAAGGTGTTTTCTGTTGTTGTTGTTTTTGTTTTTTTACTTCTTTGGCATTCCTTCCTTCCTGCCTGCCTGCCTTTCTATTTCAAATAAGCCTTATCTTCATTTCAATTTGCATTAAATATCAGGGGCTGAGAACACTACCATATCCCCTGATTCCCACAAACCTGCCTCTTTTGCCATTTTGGGAAATGTAGTAAAGAAAGAGGAGTGTTTTCAGTGCCAGACGGCTGCAATGAGTTCATTTCCAGGATTTAAAAATACAGAATATGATTAAACAAATGTGGACTTAGACAAAGAAACTACACATGTTTGATTTGAGCATTTGGAAGGACCCCAACTGCCCATAAAGATTATGTGAAAGTAATCTTAAGGCTACAGGGCTGATATGTGATCAAGGGTGGATGAATTAATACTGCGGTAGACAAAAGCCCAATCGATTGTATCATGTCTTTTTTTTATAAAGAGGTAGTCGGTAAACAGCAGCACAGAAAAAGGAAAGGCAGGAAACAAACACTGTGTTGCCGACTTTGGTTGTAGGGACTAGTGCGGTATAGTTTTCTTGGCAAGGCCAGCCTGGTAGAGGAGGGAATGGTAAAACCATCTTGGGTTGGAAGATAAACATAAGAGCAACTCATTCCCACTGTTTTGAATCCATAGTCTCTAGCAACTTTCAGAAAACTTGGCATCCTCTGTCATTAATCTGTAGGAAGACAATGAATTTGTCAGTCCAACTCAAGTAACTTTCTCATCGGACAGATGCAGTTCTCATTATAAGTTGATAATCTGGCACTCTGATTATAACTTAAATTCCCATGCTGCTTGTCTAAGGGGAGAAGATTCTGTGAACTATTATGGACTTGAGCACCACAACCTATTTAACAGTTGTGTTTATCACTGTGAATAAAAACCTTGGCATTCTGGTTCGTATTTAATACAATATGTGAACTGTGTTAACACAGATCTCATTCTGGAAGATGGAACCACCTCTACCTGATCTGTGAACAAAATCATAGTTCTCAGCCTACACTCCCGAGGGAATATGGCCCTGTATTATGTCATCGAGAAAAACATCACCATGTGGTCTATCTGGACAGACAACACCCGAGCAAGTCTTCTTTCAAGCCTCTGAGTATACCTTTGAGGTAAGAAGATACAAGGAAGAAGTATTATTTTAAAAGGGCCAAATGAGTGCATAGCTATTCAAAGCAAGAAAATGTGTCAAAATATGTAGTATGCCTTCTCGTGGGCTTTGTGACAAAGGAGGAGGGAAGGAAGAGAAAAATATGGAAGCAGATTATGTAATCTGCCAAATGTAGTTATAGTAACTTTAGGTTCTTCTATATTTGTCTTCTGAGAAATGCTCTCCCTTACTGTAATCTCTAAAACAGTAGCTAGATTTTCAATGGAATTACATACGAAGAAGTAGAGTGGGGGTAGGGTTTAGCCAAGCCACTTACAATAGATCTTTATAATGACAGATTATATTGATGCCCAGTGGAAAATGACTTAATTTTGAATGGAGCTGACCAGTGTCAAACAAAAAATTCTTGCTCTTAGCATATGAAATAGATTTTGAAATATATTTTATATGGAACCAGATTTTCTTCTCCGAGTTTCAATATTACACACAAAAAAATATTTGCCTCATAACTATCATTGACTGTGTTTTTATTCAAAACTTTTGAGGAAGAATAACAACATTCCAGCCAGCTAGTCCAAAACATGGAAGTTAAGGCTGCATTTAGAAATAAATCTGCTTTGCAGAATCAGACCTATAAATACAGAGAACAAACTGATGGTCGCCAGAAGGGAGAAGAGTGGAGAGGTGGGCAAAATGGGTGAAGGGGAGTGGGGACCACAGGCTCCCAGTTACAGAATGAATAAGTTATGGGAATAAAAGGCACAGCACTAGGAATATAGAGAATAAGGAACGATATTGTAATAGTGATATTTTGGGACAGGTGATAGCTGCACTTGTTGTCAACGTAGCATAATGTATAAACTTGTCAAATCACTATGTTGTATATCTGAACCTAATGCAACATTGTGTTTCAACTATACTAAAAAAATATAAATATAATAATAATATTAAAAAGAAGTATCTTTTTTAGTTGCTTTTGAGACCATAAACCCCTGAATCCAGCTCTACTTATGACAGAGATTGTATCAAAGAAACAAAGAAGCCTCAGGGTAGGTGATGCCAATACCTTGACAAATCAGGGTGTTTCTGATTGCTTTTTGCCTAAATTACCCGGTGAATTGCCAGAGTACGGTAGTAGCCCATGAGACAGCAACAGTCCCAACAACCCCAGCACCATAGCCAGCAGATAAATCAGAGGATACCATGGTACTTCCAAAATATGGTCAAATTTTCTCTGGTTTTATGTACAACTTTCAAATGCCATCATCTAAATGTTCTTAAAAACTATGTATTATTAATCTATGTGTCCATATAGCCATGGAGCCTAAAGCTTCTCTTAGTGACTGTAGCCTGCACCTATTTCTCCCCTTGATCTAATTTTAATTGTCACATGCGGTTGACCCTTTACTCAGTAAGAATTAATTCATTCAAAGTGCTAGGTGAGGGGAGCCTGGGTGACTCAGAGGTTTAAGCTTCTGCCTTCGGCTCAGGTCATGATCTCAGGGTCCTGGGATCGAGACCCGCATCAGGCTCTCTGTTCAGCAGGGAACCTGCTTCTCCCTCTCTCTGCCTACTTGTGATTTCTGTCAAATAAATAAATAAAATCTTAAAAAAAAAAAGTGCTAAGTGAACATTCAGGTTGACACCCTTGGGGATCCAAAGGTATAGACTTTGACCACTGCACTCAAAGAATGCACAGTCACATGACCTGCTCTAATTATACTTATCATGGGGTGTCCATTTTATGAGACTGCTGGACATAGAGTAATGCCATTTGATTTCCCTCATGTTTCTCCATTATTTCCATGGCTACGTTGGGAATTTCTGTGCATACCACAATATAACACAGTGACAGGCCACAAGAAGCCCTCCAACAGTTCTTGAGGTCTGATTAAGGACAAAGCACCATCCTTAAATTTAACTGAAGCCACATAGAGCAAGCAAGGTCATATTTAGGGTATGGAATACATAGCAGTGTTGCTTTCTATATCAGCTTTTTTCACTCATTTTTTTATAATGAGTCAATGCTACATTTGTAATCAGGAAAAATAATAAAATTAGGTAAATGAAAGTCAATGAGCAAAACCTGGTGAACATTTCCAGTATGTTTGCACTGTCTCACAAACACCACAGATGCAATAATTGTTATAGCATTTAAAGAACATTCAGCTCAATATGGAAAAAAATTCCTTAGCAGCCTGAGAAAGTGAACTGCTACTCACCATGATTCCTCATAATTCTTTTTTGCTCATGGATCTCACCTACTAGAATCTGTTATAACAACAGAGATGCAGGCAAAGCCCTATGCAATTCACCTTTAATCTTTGACCCTTGTTATGTCTGTCACTTTTAATACATGTGGTCTCTCCATGGTATTAGCTGACATGTTTGATAACTAAACATATCATGTCAGAGGCCACCCAGTAGCTTTCATGATGAAAAGAGGCTTTTTCATAAAAAACATGACCCCCTCATCCTGGTTGCTCAGTTCAATTCCAGAGCTGCAATTTTTATACAAGCCGAGCCGCTCAGTGACCAAATGTGTGCAGCTCTATCCAGAGTTCCTGGGGGCTCTGCCTATTAATTCTATCCTTAGTCCATAGCTACTAGTGAAAACATTATTTTATTCACTTATTCTTTCACTCCTTCAGCACATGTCTGTAAACCACATAGCTACCAGGCATTATGCTAAGCTTGGAGGATTCACGGCAAACAAAATGAAATGGACACTGCTCCTATGCCCCTTCCGGTCAAATACGCACCCTCAGAAACCACAGAGCATCTATAGTCAATCCAGGCAGTGAGGTAATCTCTACCACCTAGCCATTAAGGAGTCTCCAAAATAGACCAGCATCAATCAATTCCTATATTTGTATCATTCACTCTTACATACTTTAACCAAAGAGTGGCTTTCTTCTTCCAGGGAGATTTATTTTGTGTTCATTGCCAAGGTTTTCTGTGTCTATAGGTGTATGGGTGTGCTGGGGAAGCAGTATAGCTCTCCACATCAGCCAGATCTAACGTAGGGATCAATATGGTGACAGAAGCAGTTAACCTTACCCTTTTCAACTTTAATCTGAACATCTATGGCGGACCCTGGTGCTCCTCAGAATATTCATAGCGAGTATGTAATCCATAGGAATAGAATGTAACAAAGCAAATAAAAATCATGACAAATTATGATTTAATTTTTTTCATTTTTGTGTTAGCCTATAAGAGCTACCTCTCTGCTATGCTTAAGAGCAAGTGAGCAGGGGCGCCTGGGTGGCTCAGTGGGTTAAAGCCTCTGCCTTCGGCTCAGGTTATGATCCCAGGGTCCTGGGATCGAGCCCCGCATCTGGCGCTCTGCTCAGCGGGGAGCCTGCTGCCTCCTCTCTCTCTGCCTGCTTCTCTGCCTACTTGTTTGTGATCTCTGTCTGTCAAATAAATAAATAAATAAATAAAATCTTAAAAAAAAAAAAGAGCAAGTGAGCAAAGTGTTTTTCCTCCATATTTCTAAATTCAAGACAGAACTTGAATTGATTTTGTTTATCCATTCAAAATCAAATTTTTGGACTACACAACTCACTAAAATTATAGATTCTTAAATCTATATATAAGGTGAATAATTCCTAATCTGTTTTCATAGATTGGAAAGTATAAAGAACTTGAATTAGTGATATAGCTAAAATTAATGAGATACCCAACCATGTGGCTATTACAGAGATGGAAGCTGAATTTTCTATTTTCATCTTGGATTTCTTTCCTGTTTTTTAGACCTTTCTGTGTCCTGCAATCTACTCTGTCCCCACTCCGGTATATCCCACAGACAACTCAATATCTCAAAGCCACCGACATTCCCTTGATGAGAACTACTCTTCCTCAGGTGTATCATGTTGCCTCAACCCTCCAGGATGCCAAGGTCCAGAAATCAGTGTACCATACTGAGTCTTCAGTCCAGCCAGTTCTACTCTTTTAATATCTCCCCAGGCTGATCATTTTTTTGTTTTTACCTCCCCATAGCAAACGTACACATACCTTTCTTTAATTTAAAATCCTATGTTGTAAAGATCAACTCCAAACTATGTGATATGGTATTAAACAGTTCTCAAGTCCTGGTCTTTGCTTCTGAACACCTCCCTCCATGGTCCCCTATGGCCCCCCACACAAATCTCCTATCATTCCTCCTCTCACACCGTGTGTGTGAGATTTTTTTGCAACTCCTGAACACCTCATTCTCTGTCTCCCTGGAGGCTTTCATACATGAATTTCCTTTTGCCCTTCACCTCGCTGAGTTTGCTGGCAAGTCAAGTTTGTTGCTCCTATGTACTTCTTTGGGAAACTTCCTTACCCTCTCTTCCCCACCACTGCTGAACTGTTTGGGTCAGATGTCCTCCCCTGAGATCCTGCAGTACACTGTGTTTATCAATATCCCAGCATGCAACATCCTATTTTGTAGGATCAGTCTACTCATCTCTCTCCTAACATAAGGCCATGAACTTTACCAGGGTCCCTGGCTCCCTGCAGCAGATTTCTGACCTAGCAGAAGATATTACAGATCACTGGTAGTCAATATATATTTTAAAATACATTAAAAAATGAGGCAGTCTTTTATATCAATTCTAGAAAATACTCTTTACATTCCTTAAAGAAAAAAAAAAAAAGAGAAGCAAATGTTTGGGTGACTAAAAACACAAGGGTAGCTCCTGCTGTCTTTGGCATCTTTGCCAAACCCCATGAAACTTTGTGGATTTTACAATATAGAGGCATTTACTATGAGGCTTTTCCAATGGAATTACAATTCCAATGGAATTACAATCTTCCTTAGCTTCTTATCTTCAAACAAAAGCACTAGATTGCTCATTAAAGGCACAGAGTTGTATGGATTTGGCCACTCTCTATGTACCCCAAAATCTAGCCCATTTGCTTCTTTCTAACCCTCTGGGTTTTTGACTTTCTAATCTACACACCTTTTCTCTACATCATAAAGCATCCATCTCTATGTTATAAATCACACTTACTTATATTCTAGTTTCTACTTTTCACTACTACCTCACTGCCCATGATGGCCATCTTGTTCTATCATAAACTTTCAACTCCACTGCTCATGGCTTTGTTCCCTCCATGTCAAATTCTCCAAGATGACATCTTATCTTTTCAAGGCAGGAGGGCCATACTGAAAGTTCATGGCCAGTCTACAAATGACTGGTCACCACACAATTAGCTTTGGGTGGGAGCAGGAGGAATTAAAAGAGGGGTGAGGTCATGTGGTCTGTACACAGTTTTATCCTCAGCAGGGAGAAAACTATGTCTGGTGGAGGTGTGGAGGAGGCATTTAAAAGAAGCCACATGGGAAGGGATGGGGGTGGAAGGGTGGCAGGTTCTAAAAATAGAACACTTGAGAAAGAAAGAACTTTCCAACAAATTTGGACCTCACTTTCCGGCAGTAAACAGCACTATTACCTCCTGTGATTTTTAAACTATTATTTATCAACCTTCTAGAAGGAAAATGAGACCCTAGAATTCCAGAAGTGACAGAACCCCACTTTGTAGGAGAGCTCCCAAGGAACAATAAAATCCTAATTCATTAAAGTTGTGACCTCCCAGGAACTAAACATAAAGTTGCACTCCAGCCACTTTTGAACCTTCTATATTGGCAGGAACAAACAGAAAACCTATTTTGTTTGTTTTGTGTCCTTGGTGAAAATAGACACCAATTGGCCTAATGTGTTTTTACTTAATATTTCTTCGTTGCTGCCATTTTTAAGCCTTGACATGTGCTAACTTCTTCATATATATCATCTTAATTAATTTTTACAATATATGATGATACAGATATTATCATATGTTTCAAGATAAGGAGGCTCCTTGTAATCAATCTTCCTAACTAACTACAAGCTTTTTCTTCCTATAGTGTTGTTTGGAGGGTATTCTTGAGGATGAAAGCAAATAGCCTTATTCATTATCATACCACTGATAACTGGTACATTTTAGATCTCGCCCCACCTGTCTGATGTCCATAGTCATGCTCTTAAATATCATATGTCCCTGGGAAAGTCTCAGAACTGATAACAAGAGATGTAGAGACAGGTGCAGGCTGATTAAACAGCCTGCAATGATACTTCATTTTAGAAATTGTCTACTCCAGTCCAGGGCCCAGATTATAAAGCATAATATTCTCTCTCATTCATAAAGATTTACAAAATCCATAACAATCTTTCAAAATCTTGCTATTGAATTTGTTTCCTTCAACATTCTACAGATGCCCAATTTCCCTTTAAAGAAAACAATACTGAATTCTCCACTCCACAAATGTCAACAATACGTAATTGCAAATATTTGCTATTAAATATCACTGTGTAGTCAAAATTTAGTTATAAGATTTTTTTTTCTAATGGTAATGAAAAGAAGATCATTTTTCCCCCTTAAGCTGGTGTTTAAACTAAAACTGATTAAATCTGTGACATCTTATCAGAAATTAGCCAGGAGCTTAATGAAAGAAAAACATGCAAGGGTTTCTGGGCTTTACCATCTGCCTTCACGAGGAAAGCTTTCAATTCCCACAGAAAGAACAGGGAGCTCCACTCCCTGTGGAGATGACTGGAATTGGATCATAACTGCATAAAATATACTTAATATATGTCACAATTTTTTCATAAGTTTATAATGCTAATGCTTAGGAAAGGACTAAACAGTCCATGTGATACCAGGTTCTGCAGAGCTGCATGCATAATCCATTTCTTGGGGTTTCCTTAGCTTTGGAGAGGCTTTTATAGCATCAAAGCTGAGCAAATATTTTGCAAATGAATCTGGCCCTAAGTGATTCCGTGTTAAATTCAGATCATTAGTGGAGGAGAAACTGCCTCTCATCTCAAGAGAAGAAGCTTTTCAGTCTTCAAGTTGTTTAAATATTGACCCGACAAAGAGCAGCCTGATCCTGAAGAAAGCATGCCAGAATCCACAATGAAGCTGGAGAACTACCTCCTCCAAGCTTTCCATTGGGCCTCCCTTACGTCACTGCAGACAATTAAGAATCTACCCTTCTCTTGAAGAGATCTAGACAATGACTCTGTGACCAACCTCAGCCACATTTTCCAATGGGGTGAAAATGTCCCTGGTAGGAAATTCCTCCTTAGAGTACTGCTGCTTACTCCCTCGCAGTACAGTTGATGAGCATGTCCTTTCCCTATCCCCTTTGTTAAGATGAAGACTGACTATTCACCACTGATTTGAACGTTTACTATCTCCTTTCAATTGTATTTCTTTCAGGTAAATACTCCCAGCGGCTCCCATCTTTTCACGGGAGTATCAGAATCACAGGAAATTGTTCAGAATGAGAGTAGGGTGAAATTTGTTCTTGCCTAAAGGAGTCTTATAACATTACAGATGAGAACATCAATCCTGTTTCCAGAATCTGAAAACGGAGTGTGACTTTGGTGAGTCAGGTCAAGTTGTAACCAATCACATCTGCCAGGTAACTAGCTCCAGATATGGTGCTGGTCTCAACTAATCAGCACTGGTGAGACTTGTGCAGTGTGATTTGGATCTTTAGAAAATAAAGAGAAACTTAAGTGAATGAGACACTCAGGAGGAGAGATACACCATGAACTATAACAAAAGAGAGCAATCATGGGTAAACAAGTAGGGAAAATGGCTGGCCAGAGAATGGAAGCTATCCACTGCTTGCTATGGAGTTCGGAAAATAATCTAGTCAGTGGATATTCATTAAGAAGACTTTTTTTCATGGTTTTATTTTTAAATTAATTTATGGTGAAATTTTTTGAATTATAACACATGTGTAGATTTGCATAATTACCACAGAATCATGATACAGAATACTTCCATCACCCCCCCCAAAAACTTCTCATTCTATTCTTCTGTAGACACATCCTTTCCGGGTCCGCAGACCCTGGCCCTTGGTGATTTGTTCCCATCACGACATCTTTGCCTTTTTGAAATGTTATACCACCCAATACGTAATTTTTGAGGTTGGCTTCTTTCATTCAGTATAATGCTGAATCCATTCAAAGTGCTACATGTTTTACTACCTTATTCCTCTTTGTAAAGAAATAGTAGTCCATTGTAAGGATGTATGAGAGTTTCTTCAACCATTCATCTGCTGAAGGACATTTGGGTTATTGCCAATTTGGGGCCAATATGAATAAAAGTACTATAAACATACATGGATGGGTCTTTGTGTGAACATACATTTTTATCTTGCTCCAGTGAATACTAAGGAATGGGTGATATGGTAAGTATCAGTTTATCTTTATGAAAATCTGCCAAGCTCTTTTTCAAGTGGCTATTCCATTTCGTATGGTCTGAGTGTTCCACTCCTCCACGTCCTTATTAGGCATTAACAGTGACAGTCTTTCATTTTGTTTTGTTTTAATTACTCATTATAGTGCTACCATATTGTCATTTTATTTGTCATTTCCCTAATGGCTAATAATGTTGTGTATATATTCATATAATTTATCATCTTATTTATATCCTTTTTGGTGAAAGGTCTATTCAAGACTTTTCACTGTTTCTTTAACTGGGTTGCCTATATTCTTGTCATTGATATTTCAGGGTTTTTTAAAAAAATATATGTACCTTAAATACAAGTCCTTTCTTGGATATGAGATTTGTACATATTTTCTTTCTGTCTGTAGAGTATCTTTTCACTCTCTTAACAGTGTCTTTCACTGAAGAAAAGTTTTTAATCTTGATAAAGTCCAATTGATCAAATGTAATTGACAAATTATATTTCTTCTTTTTAGGTGCCATATCCAAGAACTCATGGCCTAACTCAGGTCATGAGGATGTTCTCCTTTGTTTTCATATAAAGGTTGTATAATTTTGTATTTTACTTTCAGGTCTATGATCCATTTGGAGCTTGTTTTTATATGAGTAGGAAGATTAGGTGGAGTTTCCTTTTGTATACATATGGAATTTGAATATTTCCAATATCATTTGTCGAAAAGATTATCTTTTCTACAGTGAGTTGTCTTTGCATGTTTGTCAAAAATCAATGAGCATACTTGTGCAAGTCTATTTTTGGACTCTGGATTCTGTTCCTTTGATCTATGTATCTATCCCTTCTCCAATACCATACTATCTTGATTACTGTAGCTGATAATAACTACGGTATTCAAACGGTTTCCGAGTTTAGAATACAAAAACACTCAGTTCATTTTACCAAAGCAACAAAAGCCTGACACCATTTGGCACAGTACAAATTCAAAATAGTCTCAAATATGAATGTAGAAGAGCTCTAAACAAAATTAGCAAACCAAATTTATAAATTCAGTATTCCATCATTAAGCATGACATTAGCTGTATGTTTTTGTAGATATCTTTTATCAGATTGAGGAAGTTCCTTTTACTCTGAGTTTGCTGAGACTTTCTATCATGAATGATGCTGAATTTTGTCAAGTGACTTTTCTGTATTCGTTGAAATGATCATGTATTTTTTTTCTTTTTTTAAACTCTTTACTTGGGGGATTATATTAGTTAAAAATGAAAAAAATTAAACCTATCTCCCAATTCCAGGATAAGACCCACCTAGTCATGGTGTATTATATATATATATATATATATATATATATATATATATATATATATATAATTGGATTTGATTTCCTAATATTTTGTGAAGGATTTTTGAAACTATTGTATACACTGTTGGTAAAAAATGTAAATTGGTAGAGCTACAGTGGAAAACATTATGGAGGTTCCTCAAAAAATTAAAAATAGAACTACCATATGATCTGGTAATCCCACTTCTGGGTATATTGCCAAAGGAAATAAAAACAGTATCTTAAGGAGGTACCTGCACTCCAATGTTTCATTGCAGCCTTATTCACTATAGCTAAGATAGGAAAACAACCTAATTGTCTATCAGCTGATGAACAGATAAAGAAGATACAGCATATTCCTACAATGGAATATTCTTCAGCCATGAGAAAGAAGAAAATTCAGTCATCTGTAACAACATGAATAGACCTTGAGGGCATTATACTGAATGATAGAAGTCACACAGAGAAAGATAATAGTGTATGATATCATTTATATATGGAATCTAAAAAAGTCAAATTCAATGAAACAGACTAGAATAATGGTTACCAAGTGCTAGGGGTAGAGAAGATGATAGTCAAACCATACAAACTCCCATTTATAAGTGGAATAGGTTCTGGAGATCCAATACACAGAATAGTGACTGTAATTAATAAAACTGTACTATATATTTGAAAGTTGCCCAAAGAGTAGCTTTTAAAAGTTCTCACTACAAAAGATATGGTGATTATGTAATGGGAGGGGGGTGTTAGCTAACCTTATAGTGCTAATCATTTTGGAAATCAACATGCTGTATACCTTAAATGTACACAATGTTATATGTCAACTATAAATCAATAAAACTGGTAGGGGGAAGGGATTTTTGCATCTATATCCATGAAGGAGACTGATCTGTAGTTTGACTCTACTGTTTTATCTGATTTTGGTGTCAAAATAATGCTGGCCTCATAAATTCAGTTGGAACGTGCTCCCTCTTTTTCTCTTTTATAAAAGAGATTACCTAGAATTTACTTGACTCCTTCTTTATATGTTTTGTCAAATTACCAGTAAAACCATCTTAGTGTGGAAAATTTTCTTTCTGTAATGTTTTTAAACTATGAATCAAGGGGTTCTTGGGTGGTGCAGTTCGTTTCAGCTCAGGTCATGATCTCAGGGTCCTGGGATGGATTCTTGCATCAGTCTCTGTGCTCAGCATGGAATCTGCTTTGAGATTCTCTTTCTCTCCTTCTCCTTCTGCCCCTCCTGCTCTTGCTTTCTCTAAAATAAATAAATAAAATCTTAAAAAAAAAAAAAAGAACTATGAATTCAACTCCTTTAATGGTTATATGATTAATAAAGTTGTCTATTTAATCTTGGGTGAGTTTTAGTAGTTTCTGGTTTTAATTGGACCATTTCATCCAAGTTTTCATGTTTATCTTCATAGAATTATTTATAGTATAGACTTATTATCCATTTAATAGTATGGAGTCTGTTATGATGGCGCCTCTTCTGTTTCTGGTGTTGTAATTTGTATCTTCTATCTTTTTCCAGTCAGTCTTGATAAACGTTTATCAATTTCATTGATCTCTTCAAAGAACCAGTTTTTGGTTTCATTGATTTTTCTCTACTGTTCTTGTATTTTTTTGCTTGCTTGCTTGCTTTCTTGGTTGCTTTCTCTCTCTCTTACTTTTATTATTTTTCCAATTGTTCTGTGTGGTTTTTTTTTTCCTTTTTTTTTTTAAGGTTCTTTATGTGAAAGCTTAGATTACTGATTTGAGAACTTGCCTTCTCTTGTAAGCATTTGTTGTTACAAATTTTCATCCGTGCACTGCTTGCTGGTATCCCACAAATTTGATAGGATGTACTTTCATTTTTGTTTATTACAAAATAATTTAGTATTTTCCTTAAGAATTCTTCGTAGCCATGAGTACTTAGAAGCTTGTTGTTGATTTTCCAAGTTTTTAAAAGTCTTTTCTCAGATAAACCAATTTCTCATTTAATTCCACTGTGGATAGACAGCTAAACATACTTTTGTGATTAAAGATTAAAAAAAAAAAAACCTATACTTCCTGCAATGTGATTCCTATTAAACTTGTTAAAAATTTTATCTTGTGACACAGAACAAGGTCTACTTTGGTGACTATTTTATATGCACTTGAAAAGAATATATGTTCTATGGGCTGTGGGTGTTCAATAAATGTTATTTGCATCCATTTGATTGATAGTGGTTTTATTTTTCTAATTCTTCCACATACTACACCACCAGATTGTCTGTCTACTAGTTCTAGCAGTTTTGAGAGAGTATTGAAGGTTTGAAATATAATAGTAAATATAACTGTTTCTTTTTTCAGCTATGTCTGTTTTTACATCACAGATTTTGAAGCTCTGTTGTTTGGTACAGAGTTACTTAAGATTGGTATGTCTTCTTAGTAAATGGTTTATTTTATTCTTTCTTTATCCCTGGTCATTTTCTTTGCTCTAAAGTCTGTTTTGTTTGATATTAACACAGCACCTCAAACTTTCCTTTGTTTAGTTTGTAGGTCTATTTTTTTCTATCCTTTTAACATAGATATTCCATTATTTCAAAGTGGCATTATTGTGCATAGTATATTGTTGCATCACATATTTTTTTTATCCACTTTGATTACTGAAGTCCTTTCTTTGATGTTTTAGACCATTTATATTTAATATATACAAATTTAATGTAGTATATACATCTCTCTTTTTATTTATTTTGTTTGTTCTTTCTGATCTTGATCTTTGTTCCTCTATTTTAACTTTCCTGTCTCATTTGTGTGACTGGATCTTCTTTCAATATTCCACTTAAATTTACCTTTTTTTTTTTTGTATTTCATTGTGAATATATAATTTTTGTATGATGGTTGCTCCAGGAATTACAATATACATAATTACTTTTCATATTCTACTTAGAATAAAATTTAATACCTTCTAGTGGGATTTAAAAACCATATCTACCACCATAGGCTCCTTTCCCATTCCCTTCTTTGTTAAGGAAGACATATGAATTGTATCTGCATACAATAAAATGCATCCATGTCAATTTTTGCTTTCAATTACTATATATTTTAAAGAACTTAAGAGAATAATACATATTTTATTTATTCTGATAGTTAAAATTTCTGTTGTTCTTCCAAGTTTCTTGCTAGACAAAGGAAATTGTTCTTCTGTTTATCTCCTTATGTTTGAAGAATTTCTTCTGGAAATTTTAAGAGGATGTCTTAGTTATCTTTTTTATTTGAGAATGTCTTTTTTTCCCCACTTCCATTCCTGAAGGATGTTTTATTTGAGTATAGAATTTTTGTTTAAGAGTACTTTTGTTCTAGCACTTTAAAAAGACTGATCTGCTTCTTACTGGCCTCTGCAGGATCTGGTAAGAAATTTATAGTTCTGAGTAGTTTTTCCTCTATAAGTAATATACTGTTCTTCCTAGGCTCCTTCAAGACCTTTCTTTGTCTTTATTTCTCAGGAGTTTGATTACGAATCTCTGGGCATGGATTTTTGTGTTTATCCTATTTTAGACTTACTGAGCTTCTTAAATCTGTTGGTTTATGTGATATGCCAAATTTGGGACATTTTCAGCTATTATCTCTTCAAACATAAGGGTGTTATCCACATAAGGATATATATACACACGTGTTGTATGAGTTTACATGCTCATACACACACTGTATTCTTTCTACTTTTCTGCGATTTCAAGGATAAGCATTTTAGACCTTTTTTGTATTGTCTCACAGGTTCTTGAGTTTATGTTCATTTTTTTAATCACTTTTTTCCATGTTATTCATATTGAATAGTCCCTATTGATCTGACTTCAAGTTCATGGTCTCTCTGTCACTTTCATTTTCCTCTGGATCTCCCCTAGTCAGATTCCTTTTTTTTCCCCCCCAATTTCAGCTATTATATATATTTTTTAAATTTTATTTATTTATTTGACAGATAGAAACCACAAGTAGGCAGAGAGAGAGGAAGGGAAGCAGGCTCCCTGCTGAGCAGAGAGCCCGATGTGGGGCTCGATCCCAGGACTGAGCTGAAGGCAGAGGCTTTAACCCACTGAGCCACCCAGGAGCCTCCAGCTATTGTATTTTTAGTTCTAAAATTATCATATAATTTCTTTATATCTTATTTGCTGACACATTCTTTCTTTCCATTCATTGTGACAGCATTTTCCCTTGCTCATTCAAACATTTTCATATTAGCTGCTTTTAAGCCAATGAGATAATTCCAGCATCTGTCATCTCAGTATTAATATTATTGTATACATTACTAACATTTTATCATGTGTATATGTTGTCATTTTCTGTGAAAGTTGAAATTTTCCAAATTTTTCATATGCTGAGTAATTCTGTTTTATATCGCAGACATTTTGAATATTATAGAACTCTGGGTCTTGTTTTTGTGTTAATTCTCTGGAGAATGTCAACCGTTTTATTTTTCTTTCTTATTTAGGTAATTGACCCAAGAGGGTTCAGTCCAAAAGTTTTGACCAGCTTTATGTTTTCTGGTTTTTTGTTTGAATGTCAGTTCTATTTCCAAAGCCCTTTTAGCACTATTCAGATATATGCTGTATGTTGTACTATCCAATGGCCAGTGTAAAACTTGGAAGGTGCTATAGCCCTTAATACATTTCTTTTTTTTTTTTTTAAGATTTATTTATTTATTTTTATTTATTTGACAGAGGAAATCCCAAGTAGGCAGAGAGGCAGGCAGAGGGAAGGGGGGGTGGGGAAGCAGGCTCCCTGCCGAGCAGAGAGCCTGATGCAGGGCTTGATCCCAGGACCCTGAGATCATGACCTGAGCCGCAGGCAGAGGCTTAACCCACTGAGCCACCCAGGCGCCACCTCTTAGTACATTTCTTAAAACTTCTTCCATTTTACTATTTGGTTGCCTGAAGCTCCTCTTATTAGTTCTTTAGCCAGAAAGTTGTGGCTTTATTTGTTTTTCTCTATTATGCACACTTGTGCCATAGACCACATGTTGGAGGCCAACTAGAAGAGAGAAAGAGGAGAAAGTTTATTCCATCCTCCTGGGACCTAAGACCTTTGGGTCCCTGTAAGCCCCCCACTGCCATTGCTGTTTCTTCCAGAGACTCCTTTTCTAATCCATGAGCCACAACTGGAAATCTTTACCTGGAGCTCTTTCATCAGGTTGATGTTCACTTCTGAGTTTCCCCAAGTTGAAGCTGGTGCTACTAGAAGGAAAACATGGTAACTCACCACAGGTTTTGTAGTATTTTTCTTTCTGGTCCTTCTCAATCTATCTGCTCCTATTTATTTTCAGAGTCTTTAAGAACATCATCCATGCATTTGATCCAAGTTTGACAGTCATGATCAGTACGAGAGACAGGGTTCAGTCTGCCCCAAATTGGAACCTCACGAAAAAGTTTTGAGTATACAAATATCATAATAAAAGTAGCAATTTAGATAGATAATTCTTGCTGCGTATAAGTTGTCTTTGCTGAGAAAGAGACTAAAGAGAGACAAATGAGAGACAAATTTTGCTTTCTGTCTCCAGTTGTCAAATTCAGCCACAGCAAGATTTTTTCTTAACATTTTTCCACAAAATAACCACAAATTAAATAACTAGCTTCTATATCTATATTATACAATGATTTCTTAGCTCTGGGAAGTTAATTTAGCATGGTACATACTGTTAGATATCAGGAATTTCTCAACAATACCATTCGTACGGGTACCAAAATAATACATGAAAGTAGCAGTGATAATGGAATTCAGTTTTTAAAGTTCCTGTCTTTAATTAGAAAAAAAATCCTCTGCATTCATCCTGTATGACTATTTTCCAAATAAAGCCCAGCAGCACTGAAGCCTCGGAAACACACTTTCAGTGCTCAAATAGTCCACCTCTAAATAAATCTCTTGTTACGTAAGGCTAAAATTTAAACTTTAGTACTGAAATGTATATGTACACACATACATTTACAAATACACACATAGAGAGACGTACATACACACACACAGAGGCGTACATACATACACACATAATTGGAGCAACTTTTTTTTTTTAAAGCCCGACAGAGACTGTTTGCAACATGGAAAAGTCTATGTAGCAGTTGACAGCAACAAGGGAAAACAATGGGCACTGAGCACATAGCCAATTCTCTCCTTCCATTGCTTAGAAAGTTCACACACCAAGAAAACTAGCATTATCAGAACTCTGAATTGGTGAAGTTTGTCTTTAAAAAACACAGTGAAGTGTTTTAAATCCCAATAAATAAAAGTAAATTTTCATTCAGATGAACCTACTGTTTGAGCCGGTATTTATGAGAGTTTAAATTAAAACATGTAGAGATAAATAGTTACTCAGGTAATGAACTAAGGATTTACAACTTCTAGTGTCATTGGCAAATACCTTGGGCTAGTTCTTAGAATTGTTTAGCATTGTAAGAATGATGATGGGGATTTTTTAAAAAACTGTTTTCTTTTTGGCTGGGGTCATGATCCCAGGGTCCTGGAATCAAGCCCTGCCTCGGGCTCCCTGATCAGTGGGGGAGCTTGCTTTGCCCTCTGCCTCTGCCCCCCCCCCCCCCAATTCATGCTCTCTCCCCCTCTCAAATGAATAAATAAAATCTTTTTAAAAAAACTGTTTTCCTCCAAAACAGAATCTCTTAGATGTGAACTCCATAAAGGCAAGGACTAGGTGTTAGGTTCTGGAATAGAGTAGTGCCTAGAATGAGTCTGTTTTTTACCCTTAACAAGTTCAGGTGAAGTGCAGTGCCTGGCCCAGAAAGGGTGCCAAATAATGTTTGTTAAGTTCAGTTATTTAATTTTTAAAAAAATTTATTTATTTATTTTAGAGAGAGAAAGAGAGTAAGCAAGCAAGCTTGGCTTGGAAGAGGAAGAGAGAGTCCTAAGCATTCTCTGTGCTGAGCACAGAGCCCAATGCTGGGCTCGATCTCACAACCCTGAGATCACGACCTAAGCAGAGACCAAGAGTCGGATGCTAACACGACTGCACCACCCAGGCACCCCTCGGTTATTTTCTACAAAGTTGAATTTTTGCATTAGCCCTCATATCAATCATGTGCATCAGCAGAGTCTCCCTTTCCCAGCTTATATTGTAAACTCTGGAAATAATAGAAACCATTTATATTTCCTACTAAAATTGTGCTTAAAAACAAAACACACACAAAAAAAACCTGTCTCTACTTTTCCTGTTCACTGATAGCTCTTGTGTGGTAAAGCATCTGAGAGATTAAGCAAACATACCCAGTGATTTTTTCCATCACCTTCTTCTCTACTGTCCATATGCAAACACATGAAATAAACAAAGTCTAATAACTAAGGTTACGTTATTGGAGTTCAATGCTAGAATGACATTCACAGGCTAAGCTACACAAAAGAAGGAAAAGACTAAACATCTGCTGAATGAATCCTCTGTCAGTAAACATATTAGTTGTTTTACATACAGTATCTCGTTACTCCTTGCAGTAAGCCTGTAGATTATTACTGATGGGATTCTCAAAGAAAAAAACAAAAACCTGAGACAAGGTAAGAGCTAGTAAGTGTAGCTTTAGAACATGATTCACAGGTTCAATGTAAAAGCAAATTGTCCACTGTTCATTTTCATAGACGAAACGCTAATACAATGCCAATACAAACATCCCACAACTTGGAGATACTTTGCACATAAAACTATATAATTTCAGTTCACTTCCTCCTCAGTCGGTGTTTCATGTACTGACACATTTCTAGAAATGATCCCTCCTTCAACTTTTTCTGAGAGGGAATGTTTTTTTGTGATGCCGCCCAGAACAAGAGAAACACCCACTCAGGGAGAAGCTTCCAGGGAAGGTGTTCGGTTGCACACAAGCATAATGAATTTGAACAACAGGTGGGGCTAGTTTCCTTTGCAACAGACCTTGGCGGGCTGCAGATGCTCTGCTGGCTGACTGCTCAGAGGAGCACCAGGTTCACTCCCAGACCTCACCCTCTGAACACAAGACATGCTACCCCGTCTCACACTCTTCCGAAGTCCATACTGAATTTGAATTTCAAAACTTGGGGTCCTATTTTTAAAGGCAGACAATGATACAGGAATACCTAATGGTAACTATAAACACATCGAATGTTCTGTTTCCTCTAATTCCACTGAAAAGCAAAATAAGACAAAATAAAAATCTAACAAACAGAAAGAGGCCTCTCCATGATGTAAGTTCTTGTTGCTTGTCCATTCAATTCTGCTCCTAGTAGCATCTGTGATACAGACCCAGACCTGGGTTGTTCCTTTAAAGAAGGCTACTGCTTCATTGTGAGGGGAAGTCCCACCAAACAGGTAACACAGACTGCCGCTCCACCCTTGGATGTACGGTTGCAAAAAAGCAGAAAGGGGAAAACCAGTCATATGTGAGGAACAGGTGCTGAGAAAGGACAGCGGACGGCCCTCACACGCAGTGAGCTTCTGGCACCAAACAATACAGCTAAGAGTTAGTATGGGGTGACAGTGCACTGCTGCCTTTAACATCCCGGGAGGGCTTTTAGTTATATTATTACAAAATTTAAAGGATTAGGAAGACCGCCTGCTCAGCTACTGAAAGAGAGGTGGCCCTGAGGTCCGGAGGTGGCCTCAGGCAGAGGCTGCTGTCCTCAGAAATAGAGCTCAGGAACTGGACGATAACCGTGGTGGCAGAAAGCTCACAATAATTCAATGCCAGCAGCAGGGGCTGGTGCCATTGCTGAGGACCAGTGGGACCCTGGCATTTTCTCCCCAGTGAGATGGGAGAACTCTGGGGCCACTTGGCAGCCAGGAAATTTCCCATTCTGGTCTTACTTAGGGTAGCCCATGATCCTGCTAGAGAGAGGATGCAGACATACAGAATAACCGATTCTATCAGAATGACTGGGAAATACCTTAATTGAGTTTTATTAGTATACATACTAATAAAATTGAGTATGTATCCACAGGCAGTACATACTGCCTGTTTAATTTGTTTTAGGGGTTGTATTTTACTTTTAAAAATATATGGACTAGAGGGGTGTCTGGGCAGCTGAATCAGTTAAGTCTCTGACTCGTGACTCCAGCTCAGGGGATGATCTCATGGGTCATGAGATCCAGCTCTGCTTTGGGCTCTTTGCTTAGGGGGGAGTCTGCTTGGAGATTCTCTCCCTCTGCCCCTCCCCCGACTCATGCTCACTCTCCCTCTCTCTGAAATAAATCAATTAATCTTTGAAATACATATATATATATATATACGGACTAGAATTTTGCTTCTAAAAAGAGAGTCATTCCCAGCATTTTGATTCCTCTCATTCCTGACAGTTTGATTCTTAAATGATGCTGAAGTATGACAGAAGTACTCTGGAGGCTTTATCCTTTACTACTGCCAATGCTCATTTGCTTGATCTATAGACTTAGAGGGAATCAATGAGAGGCGAAGAGGCAAGAGTAATGCTACATATTATTATCCCCAAACAGGGCCTTAGAGAGATGTTTTCCCCTCTCTGGCTATGGAGTATCCCTCAGCGGGTTTAAAAAAATCATCCTTTGTACTAAAAGGCTATTGTATGTGAAAGAGACTGAGGAAGGGGATAGCGCTGAAAAGCTGAAGAACTTACTAAAAAAATGAAATAATTCATATTCAGAAGTAAGGACCATGCCGGATCGGCTTTAGCATCAGTGTCTGGCTAAAACGTGCTCTTGGTCTTTAGGGTCTCTCTTAGCCTATAGATAGCAGAAAACCAAACTCCTACAAGTGATGTCATTTCTGACATTCTATAACTGGAATAAGAATAGTTATCATGCAATTACATAGATCACCATACTATTCAATCAACTGCATTACTTTTGTAACAAGTAAGGCTGCCTTTAGGATTGGCCGCCATTCTCGATGAGTGCTCACTTTCACAGATCTCATGAATGAACCATTATTTTTTCAAGATTCATTTATTTATTTTTTGAAAGGGAGAGAGAGAGAGATAGAAGAGGAGAAGGAAGAGAGGAAGAAGGAGAGAGAATCCTCAGGCAGACTCCCCTCTGAACACAGAGCCCCACATGGAGATCCATTCAGAACCCTGAGATCATAACCTGAGCCAAAATCAAGAGTCAGATGCTTAACCAACTGCACCACCCAGGTGCCCATCATGGGTGATAATCTTACGTGCATTATATGTTGTAATTTATAAACAAGTTGAAGTACAGATGTATAGTTATTATTCAAAAGGTGAAATGCTATAATGGCTAATGATGATTGTGAACCCTGTTAAACATATGTACAAATAATTATTAAGGACTTTTAATATAAATAAACAGGAAAATAGATCAACAGTTAAAGTGAGTCTGAAGAGAATGTGTTATGCAGATAACTTTAAGAAAAACATTTATAGAGCCAACAAATGTTCATTAAATTTCAAAATAATAATATAAAGCTGGATAACAGATATTAGAGCATATCAAAATGTAAAACCTATGGAATTTTTCTCATGAACTAGCATTCATAAATTTAAATAGAATTACCCTTGGGAACTGAATTCAATCATCAGATATTTAATACCATTTAGATCATGAGGCTTTCAAGAAAAGTTCCTGTTTAGAAATTCTTTGCATCTGTGAGAATAAATTAATAATGATAGAATGTTAACTTTGCAACTCAAAATTTCATTATTAAGGAAAGCCCTGAAAAATGTAAAACCCTAAAGTGATCTTAGAAAGAAACTGAGTCACGAATCCAACAGCAAATGGAAGAGCTGATGCCACTATTCAATTCTCAATATTTCTGTCCTGCTGCTTTAACATTAGGTCATATTATCTATTATTTTCTTAAATTCTTATAAATGTTTTCCATTAAGCTATTATATATGGCAATGTACATTTAATTATATATATAATTATTTAGTAAATAATATATTTAATTCTGAGAGGAACAGTCCTGATGCCTTTGTGTTTGTTAATTAGAAGAAAGAAACTATGTTTATTAATAGCTGGGCCAAGCCACAGGGACAGAAAAAATTTTTAATAAAGATTAATGAATTAGGAACATCAAAGTAATAGTGAAAAATGATTATTAAAAAACAATAAAACTAAGAATGATGGCTTATTAGGAGCTATAATTTAGAAGCCATTATTTCCTAAAAGCCATGGCAACAAAATAGAGGGAGAGGCAAATGAAACATTATGCAAACAAGAAAAACATCCTTTGTTTGTTAAACCACTATAATTTGGGTTTCATCTGCTGTTGTAATTTAGCTTATCCTACCCGGCACAATACACTGGGTGACTCTTGGAAGAAGTTTCAGGGTTACACACACAATCTGAGAAATTATCCACCACTTTAGTATATTTTCCCAAGAGACTGGACTAAAACTCTTCTTCCAATGCCTCACAAGTGTTCATAAAATCTGAGACGAGCTCCCTCTACCTTCCTCATTCAACATTCCTTAGGATACAGAAAAATAGATAACCCACAAAAGGAAATCTAGTTTTCAAACTGTAAACTGAATAAAGAAAATAGTGTGATGGTAAGAGAGTCAAGAGACTGTCAATAGTGTGTCAGAGCTAATATGATGTCTTGGCAAAGATGCCCGAGAATGAGCAAGAAGAAATGCTATGAAAACTCTGCAAACCCACCTGAGTGGAGAAAGGAAGGAAGGAGAGAGAGTGTACAAAACCCTGCAGAGTTAGTAAATAAAAATATAAAAATATAGGACACTCGGTTAAATTTGGATTTTATATAAACAACAAATAACTTTCAGGACAAAAATGTCTTAAATATTACATGAGACATAGTTATACTAAAATGAAATATTCATTGTTTATCTGAAATGCAAATCTAACAGGCATCTTTTATCTGACAACCATGCTCAACCCTGCTTCTTCCAGTAGAAGTCAATAAGAGACCATGAGTTCATTAAAACAAGAATTCAAAGGCACAATGACAAAATAAATGAGATGACAAAGGAGACAACTGACCAAAGGGGGAAAAAGACCCAAATCAATAGCCTTATGAAACTAAAAAAATACATTAGAAAAAGAAGAGATAATGACTGAAAATTCAATTATTGACACAGAATGGCTTAAAATAATCATGGTAAAGGATGATGAAAGATAAATAAATTGAAGCAATTAAACTAAAGCTAACAGATAAAGACTTTAGAAAAAGAAATCTAACATGAAGCTCATAGGTTTCCCTGAAGTAGAAAACTTAACAAATCAAAAAGAATATTTCTTTAAAGATATAATCCAAGAAAATTTCTTGTGAAATTTTAACTAAATCTTTAGATTGAAAGAGCACGGTCTCTAGAAAATCAGGTGCAAAACACTCACTCAACTTTTACACCTACTAAAGTTAAGCTACCATGTTTTAAGGATAAAGTATTTTTAGCATCCTGGCACTAAAAAGCCAATCACCTGTAAGGTAGAAACATCAGTTCACCTTCAGACTTGTCTCCTACAAAGTTGAATACAAGAAGAAAATGGGAAATTCACCACAAATTAAATCACAGAAAATGTAAAGGAATAGTATTACACAAACCAAAAGTGTGATGCAAGCAAAAAGCACTAAGTCAATATTGTCAAACATGAGAACAATTCATAGAACACAAGCCATAATGAGCTCTACTTGGGTGGAAAGTAACCAAAAAGTACTTGACAACAAAAGTCAGCCAAAGGAATGAATTCAAGTTAAAATTCAAGAATGAGATATAGTTAATAATATTGTAATAATGTTGTATGATCTAGATGGGGACTATACTTACCATAGTGAGCACTGAGTAATGTAGAGAATTGTGGAATCACTATGTTGTAATAGAACACTGTATGTCAACTATACTTCAATTAAAAAGAAATTCAAGAATTGAGAAGAGCCAAAGGACTGCCTGGTCAAGGGCATGGAATTGACTTGAGTTTATCATAGCTGACAATTGGAAAATATGGTGAAGGAAGAGAACTTGGCAAGTGTAAAAACTAGTAATACAACCACTAAAAACTCTAGAAGTGGAAAAGTGCAGTGAGAGGAAATATGAGAGGCGGTAACATATTGACTTTCATAAAAGTCAACTGAAATTTGTAGGATAAAAAAAGAAAAAAAGAAAAGAAAGAAAAATGAACCCACTTCAATGTTTTTAATTAAGATAATTTTGTTTGACACTTAGATGGATCTTTTAGGAAAAGATATCCCCTGATGTGAAAATAAATCATTTATTTGAGTTCAACAGTTCTAAGAGTAAAGCTTCAATTTTAGGCTTCTATTAAACTAAAATATTAACTATACTATGATCTGAGTGTAAAGAATGAGTCCTATTTGCCTATATCTATATCTATCTGTATATGTCCATCCATCTGTCCATCCATCCATCCACCTATCTTCCTATGATTTTACCCAGAGATACACATAGAAGAACATAACAGAATTTTACCCATCTAGTGTTAACACTGAGTCTCTCTGCATGGTTTGATTTGAGGTTTTTTTTCCCCCACCAGTCTGATGCATTGTTTAAATTGCTTTTAGCAAAACAACAGAGTTTTCTACACAAAACAAAGAAGAAAAACATGTAAGAAATATGTCAAAATGTTAACTAAGGTTAATCCTGAGAAAAATGATTATTTTAACCTATGTATATTTCAGTATTTTTAAAACAAACAAACAAAAATGTTCCCTCAAGCTCAGTAGAGAAATATAAAATGAAAAGTAACAAATTCAACATCCCATTCCCATTCTTCAGAAATAACCACTGTTAACTGTGTACTCCTTTCCAGAAATCTCCCATGTATTGTATACATACATACATAGTTACAAATAGAAACGTATCTGGTTTTTATACAAGCCAGATCAAACAATTCTCAAATACTTTCTAAACAAATTCAAAGCACTGTATAATGAATTAATCTGTTCACTATTCTGTTTTTTCTTCCTTTTTAGGATCATTTTCACTCAGTCTCAATGAGATGCTAGAATGTATGTTTTGCTTTGTAGGACCTAGTATGCATATTAAAGAACATTTTATTTCTTTGTCTTCTTGTGACTGGCTTTCCACTCAGATTTCCAGGTCTTTCTTGATTTCGTGATTCTGAATTGTTGATTCCGGACTCCTGGGTACCACAGGAGTCTCAGAGATGCCAATTAACTATGATGCTAGGTAAAGATGGGAAATCAAGCTTGAGGTCGTCTTAATCTAATAAATTTCCACTGGCTCCTAAGGCACTTCCCAGTCATCTTCCTAAATACACAGGGTATTGTTCACATTCATTGCACTAATGGTAACTTCCTGCCATGGCACATGAGAACACAGCAGAATACTGCAGCCTTGCTTTATCCCTCTACCCTTCCCTCCCCTTCATGTCACGCTACGTGTTTCCCCTCCTTGCCCACTTAAAACTTAGGAATTTTAGTTCCAAGGCTTGGGCTCAATTTCTTCTGTTCTCTCGAACTCTCTGAAAGGCTCACTTTGGAATTTTCCATCTATTCTCTTTAACATAGTAGCAAATTTCTTACAGTTTTGGGGGAAAAAAGTGTATAGCTAAAGCTCTCCCTGTACAAGTAGTTCATAATGGAAGTTTCCAATTGGGACGCAATTACTGTGCTAGTCAGGACCAGAGAATGCCACAGAAACTGCCTGATGTCTACGCTCAGGGATCACAGTCTGGGCTGGCTAATTAAGCAGAGCATCAGCCCCAAAGATGACCTGAAAAGCCCGTTGATGGGAGGTGTTTCTAGTGCAACCTCTTGGCTACACAGGAGATGGGCTCTGTTCTGCCTCCTGCTAAAACCTACTTCTATGTCTTGGGATCCAAACATCCCCCACAGTATTTCCATCCAAGTAGGGGAACAAATTACTAACAAGTCAGTGACAGCTGCAAGGTCAGCCACTCACAGCTCATGATCTTCTAGAGAAAGGTTAAGATGCATATGTTACTACCCTCTTTGGTCCAAGGCTCTGATTCGACCCTAATTCAAATGAGGTCAGAGAATCCTGACTTAAGCCTTTTTTTTCTTCCAGGGAAGTCTAAGTGTTGGCTGCTCTATTTCAAGACATTCTCTCCTCGTGTCTTCAAAGACCTGGTGCCTCTGTCTGGGTCAAGGGACAGCTTCCTTCTCCTTACCCTTTTCCCTAAGACGCTGAAAGACCTAGAGGTGTTCCTGCTTTGCTACCCTAGCAACTGCTCACTGCTGGGTACACCTCAGCAATGAAAATGCCAAGACCAGTTTCTGGAGGAAAGCTGGTGATGCTTTGCCCTGCAGCTGCACACAGAGCAGATGAACTTCCAGCCAAAGGCAAAGCAGTCCGTCCGTCATACTCACTTGCAGCTGTTACCGAATTTGCTTGCTTCCTTTCTTGCAAATTCCAGGGTTTTTCTTTGCAGTACTATAAATCAAGTTTCATTCCAATTTTGTGGAATTTGCACTTTCAATTTTTTAAGGAAAATCTAGGAAACCCTATGCTTTCTAACATCCTTCCATTATTTTCCTTTAGCCATTTCTATAACCATGAACCAGGAAAACAGCACAACGTAGTTCAAAAGGAATTTGAAGGGAAATATGAGATAGTAGGTGTAAAATTTCATTACATAGCCAAAATCGGTTAAAATGTTCCAAATGTAAGTTCTGGAGATTCCCTGAGATGTAGCCTAGTTAAGAATCCAAATCACTTGATATACACAACTGTAAGTTAATTTCCAACATTGAAAATGTACACATAAATATATGCACATACATATGTCTGGGTAATGCAAAAGGTGTAAGGTACAAATATAATAAGATAATCTATAAGATTGCACGGAAACGATTTCTGAAGCTATGCTCCCATGCACATTAAACTGTGAGTTTGTTAAATCTGCTTATTGTTGAGTTATAGCGATAACAACATTTAGCAGTTCGATGGCTAAAGGGATTAATGGTTAAGTGAATTAAAACAAAATGTTCAAATATTGAGATATTGTGAAATGTGTTTCATACATAAAATGATTGTACCAGTTACAGTGAAAACATACAGAGAATTATAAGGTCTTGAGCTACAATTATTTTTTTCCTAAGTACTGACATTATACAAGTCCACGTGATTGTATATGTCATATAGAATGGAGTGGTAGTCAAATAATGTACTGATAAAATTTTAGCTAGACAAATACTGTTCTATTCATTCTGAATAGTTCCCTGTACCCTGCTGTCAGTAGACTGCATTAGTTTTTTTGAATAAATTTTGCATCTTATTATTTGAATATATGTTAGACTACTTAATAGAGCTCTCTGATAACAGATTTATCTTTAAATGTCAAAATTTCAGCATTACAAGTATATCTGCATATGTATCTCTTGTTAAATAAGTCATCTGATTTTAAGCATGACACAGAGGGAGAAATAAAGGCCCTGTGTAACATGACTGACAGGCTAGCTAAGAAGCAGCACTCTCTATGTACTAGGGATGTTGATTAAGAAATGCTTTTGAATGAATTAGATTAAGAGTTAGAATTAGGACATACTCCTATTTCTACTTCAAACTTAAACAACGATTCAAGTAAAAAACCCTCTCTACCTAATTTCTACCCCTGACATTCAAAAGAACAACCTTCTTTTTTCTTTTCTTTTCTTTTTTTAAAATTATTTATTTATCTGACAGAGAGAGAGAGAGAGAGCACACAAGCATGGGGAGCAGCAGAGGGAGAGAAACAGGCTCTTCGCTGAGCAGGAAGCCCAATGTGGGACTCAATCCCAGGACCCTGAGATCATGACTTGACCTGAAGGCAGACACATAACCAACTGAGCCACCTGGGCACCCCAACTTTAGAAGAGTTTAAGTGCATGAATGACACCAATAAGATTAAATATATTTTAGCATATATAATTGAAAGTAATGTTTATAAAAGTATTGTTTAAGACCTGATATAACAACAACAAAAAATACACATTAGGGGGTGCCTGTGTGGCTCAGTCAGTTGAGTGTCTCACTCTTGGTTTTGGCTCAGGTCTTGGTCTCATAGGTCCTGGGATCAAGCCCTGTGTCAGGCTCTGTACTCAGTGGGGAGTCTGCTTGAAGATATTATCCTTCTGCCCCCCCCCTTAATGCATGCACACACACACTCTTTCTAAGACCTGATATAACAACAAAAAATATACATTAGGTTTTGCTTACAATAAAAATGCTCACACCTAAGTCTAGAGTAACAGAATACCTCCAAACACTCCTGTCCCTTATATGATCCAAATTTTCATTGTTAACTAGAGAAAGCAGGCAACTGGATTAACTTGTAAGAGGTAAGGAAGGAGGAAGGAAGGAAGGGAGGAAGGAAAGGAGGAAGGGAAGAAGGGGCAAGACAAAAATTTTATCATTTTTCCCCCTATGTTGTAGAGTTACTGAAAATGATACCAATGAATATATGTACTTTATTTTTTAATATATTTTTTACATATTCTTTATTTTATAGTATGTACTGTATTTTTAAATTTGGAATAAATTCTGTAGTCTGTGTGGTCAGGTAACAAGAACTGTTATAATAATATATGGGGATCAATAGCTACATTTTTTTGATGATTCTGAAGGCTTTCAAATGTTTTACTTTTTTTTTAAGAACTTATTTATTTGACAGACAGCATGCGCAGGGAGGGGGGCAGAAGGAGAGGGAGAAGCAGACTACCCTGCTGAGCAAGGAGCCTGACGTGGGCCTCAATCCTAGGACTGTGGGGTCATGACCTGAGCTGAAGGCAGATTCTTAACTGAGCCACTCAGGCGCCCCTCAAGTGTTTTGTTATAATTTCAAGCTATATATATCCAAATGCCTCCTTGCACGTTAGCATATGGTTGCTTAATAGTTTTTTTATCAATACTTTCCAGAAAAAAAAAAAAAAGCAATTTTGATTATACGTTGCTTATTGTAGCAATATTATGGTAAAATGTAGTGCTATTTGAACAGCTGCTATAACATATAACACAATTTCAAATTTAAGAATCACAGATTTCTTTCCCCCAAAGCAATCAAGTATATATTGAGAGAAAGCATTATGATAGTTGCCTTAAGAGATTCAAAGAAATTTAAGACAAATCTCTGCTCTCTTTGAATATCTCTTCTTAAGGTGGAAAAGAAAAAAATATATAAAAAACTGTTTATATTTTAAAGTAATGAATAGTAAGTCACAAATCAAGAAACAGGCATTAAAGGAATGTTAGAGTTCATAAAGTTTGCTTCCCTAACAAATATTATCCAGAGTTGAGAGTGAAATACAAAGATATCCTGAAATAAAATTATTTACTTTCTAGACAGTGAAATATTTGTTATAAATTATCTTTATTTAGGAATCATGTGGAGATCAAAGAAATTTAGTTAAATTTGAGATAGCCAAATGCAATTTGTTTTTACCAAATGCAAAGTATGGTTTGACTGAAGAATTAGTAAGATAATATTCACTGAGTGAGCCTCTTCATTTTGTAAACAAGATAGGGATACCCACAACTGCTAACTCAACATTATAATATTGGAGATTTTAGCCATTGCAATAAAGCAAGAAAAGGAAGAAACAAAACTATCATTATTCAGATATGATATGACTATATTCATAGAAAATACAGAAAAATTACAATGAGCAAATGAATTTAGTAACGTTGCAGATTAAGTCAATAAAAACTAATTGTATTTCCTCTAATAGCTACAAAAATTTGAACAAAATAAAAATATTATTGAGATAGCACCAAAAATATCAAATACCTAGGAATAAATCTAATGAAAACTGTGTAAGATTGCTATTCCAAAACTTAGAAAACATTAGTAAAACAAATGAACTCAACAAATGAAGATGTAATTCCATGTTCATAGATTAGATTTGCTATATTAAAGTCACTTTCCAACAAACTCACCTACAGGTTTAATGCAATGCCAATCAAAACCCCATAATGTTTTCTGGGGAGTGCAAAGCATTTTGACAAAATGATTCCAAAATCTGTATAAAGATGGAGATGATTGGGGCACCTGGGTGGCTCAGTGGGTTAAGCTTCTGCCTTCGGCTCAGGTCATGATCTCAGGGTCCTGGGATCAAGCCCCGCATCGGGCTCTCTGCTCAGTGGGGAGCCTGCTTCCCCCTCTCTCTCTGCCTGCTGCTCTGCTTACTTGTGATCTCTCTCTCTCTGTGTCAAATAACTAAATAAAATCTTTAAAAAAAAAGAGAGATGATCTAAAATAGCCAACATAACCTTGAACACACAAAGTTGCAGGAATTTAATAATGAGTAGAGGTGTGAAAATAGACCAAAGGAATACAGTAGAGTAGAGGAACAGACCTATAGGTGTATAGTTTATGACATAGTCTCAACTATAATTCCAGTGGAGAAAAGGCAGTCATTTCAACAGATGACAGTGGAGCAACTGGCTGTCTGTGTGGAAAAATATTTACTTTGACCTGTATTTCATATCAAGGTAAAAAATAAATTTTAGGTGGACCATACATCTAATTTTGGAACTAAAACACAAAGTTTCTAGAAGAAATGGAGAAAAGTGTCTTTAAGATTTGAGAGTAGGCAAAGTTTTAATGGACAGAGCAGAGAGTTATCCATAGAAGAGAAAAGAATAAATGGAATAAAGAGAAAATAATAAAAGAGTAAATAAATAATAAATGGAAAAAATAAATGGAATCAAAATTAAGGACTTCTGTTTATTAAATGGTATCATTAAGAATGTGAATAGGCTGGGGCACCTGGGTGGCTCAGTTGGTTAAGCCTCTGCCTTCGGCTCAGGTCATGATCCCAGGGTCCTGGGATGGAGCCCTGTTTCACGCTCCCTGCTCGTGGGGAGCCTGCCTTCTCCCTCTCCTCTGCTGCTCCCCCTGCTTGTGCTTGCTCATGCTCTCTCTCTCTCTTCAAATAAATAAATAAAATCTTAAAAAAGAATGCAAATAGGCAAACCATTGAAAGGAGATGTGTGCAGTATTTTTACATGGCAATGTGTTCATAAATAGAATATAAGAATCACCCTTTCAAATCAATTTAAAAAAAAAAAACAAGCCAATATTAAAAAGGACAAGATATGGGGCACCTGGGTGCCTCAGTGGAATAAAGCCTCTGCCTTTCAGCTCAGGTCATGATCCCAGGGTCCTGGGATCCAGCCCCGCATTGGGCTCTCAGCTTAGCGAGGAGCCTGCTTCCTCCTCTCTCTCTGCCTGCCTCTCTGCCTGCTTGTAATTTCTCTCTCTGTGTCAAATAAATGAATAAAATCTTAAAAATTAAGAGGATCTTCACAAAAAGGATATTTAAATAGCAGAGACCTGTGCTAAATATCCAACAGTTATTATGAATATGCAAATTGAAACCACAATATGGTACCACTTTACACCTACCAGAATGGCTAAAAGTCAAAATATGGAGTATGTTAAGTGCTGGCCAGGATGTGAAGCTCCTGGAAACCTCATACATTGTCAGTGCAGATATAAACCAGTTTGACCACTGGATAAAACAGCTTTGCAGTATCTACTAAAGTTAAATACATGCCTACCTATAGAAATTTCACTTCTAGGTATAGACCCCCCTAAAATAAATGAGTATGCCCACCAAAAGACACATACAAAAATATTTGTAGCAACTTTATCTATAATAAAAAAGACTGCAGGCTTCTGACTAGAAGGAGCCCACACGTCCATCAACATGGGAATGAATAAACAAGGTGCCCTTTATCCAAATAATGGAATATAAAACAGCAATAAAAAATACTGATATATGAAACATAAGTGAAATTAAAAAGCATTATGCTCAGGAAAATAAATAAGATACAAAGACTATAGATTTTCTGAAGCAACTTCTTTGGGGCTCATAAACATGCAAAACTAATAAAAGATAACAGAAGACAGAATGGTTGTTACTTTTTGGAGATGGGGTATTGCCTGGTAAGGAGCATAAGGGCATGTCTATGTTAATGAACTTGCTCCTATTTTCGTCTAGATGGTAGTTACCCAAGTGCAAACATCGAAAAACCTTTCAAGATTATATTTGTGCCACTTACTCAAAATAAATAGCACATGAATTAAGAAAAACAGGTTTTAAAAAATGAGACAAAGTAATTCACCTTTCAGCTGAAAACTTAGCAAATGAATAATTTAGTTAATCCCCTTATCAGAAAAAAGTTGCTTTTCCCCAATGTTCTTCTATATCTAAAAAAATTAGTCATTAGAGCTAGAGGAAGGAAGCATATGAGAAAAGAATAGGATAATTTTTATTGAAATACTTTTTAACATCACTTAGAAAAATTCATATATATGGGCCTGTGTGTATTATATATATTATACACACCCGCACACATGTATCTATAATATAGAACATGACTGAACTGAATGTGCCAAGGCTTAATGTATTTCCATTGGTTCTTCCAAATCACAATCACACACACAGATAAAGCTTTCTCCCTTAAAACTATCAAAATGAAGGGAAAAGCCAGGTTCTTCAAAATGCAGAACCGAAGCTAGACATGCAGATGATCCACTCCAATGTGCTCCTCTCTACGATGATGTCTTAACATCTTCTAAGTTAAAATGTGTCTTAGAATTTGAAATCCTACAAATATATGTCTGTCCTTTTGATGCCACTGCTCTTGGAAGTCTTGGAGAGAAACACAAAATAACAAATCATCATGTAACTCTTGGAGGGACACTGCTACTGAATGTCACTGCACTGTCAATTGTACAGGCGATGGTCACACAATAGCCTGTGATTGTGATCATTTTGTTAGTGCCAAGTTCACTTATCCACCTCCAAACCAGCCCCTGTCAATCACTTCCTTAAAATGTTCTATTGGCTATTCATAGAATCAAGACTTGAATTAGGCTGGTTATTACGAGCAGCATTTTAAAAACACGAAACTGGGAATGAAAATGAAAATCAACAAGGAACTACAGATTTGATAGTGTAAAGAAAGAGAAATTCTCAAAAAAAAAAATTGGTGTTATCCTGAGACTATTAACAAATGAGATCAACAAAATTAATTGTGCAACATACGTTTACTACGGTTTTAGAGTAACAGAATAATCTAGGTAATCCCCTTGGAATTTGTTAAGATACTGTGTGAAATGTATGATAATTCAATTTGATGATTAATTTGTGAATATCTTCCTTAAAACAGTTTAGTGACTATTACGTATATGTGTGTATATATAATATATATCTATCTATACATATTTTTTTAAAAGATTGTATTACGGTTGACTCTTGAACAATGCAAGTTTGAACTGTACAGGTCCCCTTATACATGCTATTTTTGATAAATGCAGTTCAGTACTTTAAATCTATTTTCCTTATGGTTTTCTTTATAACATTTTCTTTCCTTCAGCTTACTGTACTATAAGAATACAGCATATGATATACATAAGATACAAAATACGTGTTAATAGATTACACTATTGGAAAGGCTTCTAGTCAACAATAGTCTATTACTGGTTAAGTTTTGAAATAGTCAAAAATTATATATGGATTTTCAACTGCCGGGGAAGGGGCGTCAGTGGCCCTAACCCCCATGTTGTTCAGATGTCAATGTCTTTTCAGCAGGCAGAATCAGGGAGCCGCAGGAATGCACACATCTGCTTTCTTTAATGATAGCTTTTGACGGAGTTGTTTATACCTGCAGCAGGCTGCCTGAAACAGCATCTCCATCACTGGGCATCTAAATATTATGCCTATCTCATTTTCCTATTTGGGGCTGGACTTTGGCAGAATGTAGAAGGATAAATGTTTCATTTTAGGTGTCCCTCATTCAGTCCACGACTTCACATATTGTACTATAATGTAAACCATGGATTTGGAGACTTGTTTTTAAAGAAACATTATTTTCAACTAAATTATTATGTTGCGTTTTAAAATGTAATACAAGTTTACATTAAAATTGGCTGATATATTCAACATAATTCAGGATGATAAAAATAAAAATAAGAAGAAACTCGTATTCCTATGAAGCAGCAACTGACTTGTCTTAACCAGATTCGCTTGGGCTTTGAACAGAGGAAAATGGCAAATACATGGTAAGTACAGCAGAAAGAGCTCAACCCATCGCTTGTAAAAATGAGCCACCTAACAACATGGATGGTGCTAGAGAATAGTATGCTAAGTAAACTAATTCAGACAGAGAAAGACAAATACCACGTGATCTCACTTAGATGTGGAATCTAAAAACAAAACAAATTAATCAACAAAAAGCAGAACCAGATATATAAATACAGAGAACAATCTGATGGTTGCCAGAAGGGAACGGGTGTGGTCATGGGTAAAATTGGTGAAGGGGGGTGGGATACAGGCTTCCAGTTCCCGAATGAGTAAGTCGCAAGAACAAAAGGCACAGTATAGAGAACATGGTCAGTGGTATTGTAATAGTGTTGTATAATGACAGATGGGAGCTATACTTGTGGAGAACACATCATAACGCATAGAGCTGATGAGCCATTATGTTATACACCTAAAATTAATGTAGCATTATGTGTCAACTACACTCAAAACATAAAATTTTAATTTAATTTTTTTTAATTTTTAAAATTTTTAAAATAAGGCATGCCTGTTCTTAATCTTTTGTAACACTTATTTAGCTTTCTCTTATTTATGAAATTGGATATAATAACTGTAAGAAATAGAGTTACATGTGCATAAGCATCAACCTCAATTGCAAGCTATAACACCATATATATCATCTGTGTGAGAATTAGGCCGTAAGTTTGCTAAGGAATTATCACTGAGTGTATTACCTACTGTGCAATTTTGCGATGCCTTAGAATTCAGGGCTAAGAAAAAGTTTTGCTTTTTTCCTCCCCAAGGAACTGTAATGCTTCCTTCCTTGTAATAATAAAACTTATGTGACCAAACTCTAAACTTTTCACTTTGGTTTCCAGGAACTTCAGAGACAAACTGGGAGCTTGGCTGTATCAAACAGATGCTATTTTTTCCTAACACAGCTTTCCTATTTATATTATTGTATTTCATAACTCCCAAACTCTAGCCATGTCATCGTAGTTTTACTGTATGGAGGGGCAAGTTGCCGAGAATCTTTTAGTGTATAAAGTGGGGACAAATTAACTATTTTGCTGATGAGAAATACCCAAGAGGTTGTATTGGTTTGCTAAGGCTGCCGTGACAAGTACCAGGAACGGAGGGGTTTAAACAAGAGAAGTTTACTGAGTCTCAGTTCTGGAACCCAGAGGTCCAAAATCAAGTTATTAGCAGGGTTGGTTCCTTCTGAGGAAAGGAAGGGGCATCTGTTCCATGCCTCTCTCCTGACCTCTGGTGGTTTGCTGGCAAACCTTGGTGTTCCTTGTTAAATCACCTCGACTTGTGTCTTCAACTTCACATGGTGTTCTCCTTGTGTGCGTGTCTGTCTCTGTATTCAAATTTCTCATTTTACAAGGACACAGTCATGTTGGGTTAAAGCCCACTCTAATGACTTCATCTTAAAATGACCTGATGTCCAAATATGACCTTATTTCCCATGAAGGTCATGTTCACAGGGACTGAGGATTCGTCCTGCACCTCTCTTTTGTGTGTGGGCTGGGGGCGTGGAGGGTCATAATGTAACCCACCACAGAGTTTGGACGACTAGTGAGAGGAAACAGAAAGAAATCAAGCCCATGTGACTTCAATGACCACAGTTGTCTACTCTATCAGATATACAACCTTCCTGCGCCTCCCCATTCCAGCTCAGCAGGGGTGGGCTACCCCACCTAATTGCAGTCGGGCTCTTCTGGAAAGATCCAGCACTCAGCTAATCAAACCAGGAGTAGGGACAAATGAGTCCTGAGGCAGACGTGCCTGGCCCCTCTGGTATGGGCTGCTTTTGCCTGATGATTTGTAAAAGAAAAGGCTGAGGTGAGGCCTGGGTACATACTGCTATCATCTAAGTTTTATTATAACTGCTATAACAATAATCAGAGCCAAATTATAAATTTTTCCTCCTTCAAGTTAGCTATGGGAAGATGCCGCTTTCTTCTTTTTGTCTACAACGTGCTGCCTCTTTTGCATCACTGCCCCCCTCTGTGTGGTGTTGGTGATGATGGCTGTGAATACGGCAGGGGAAGACTAAAATTAGTTCCATTAGGTCAGGTAGCTCAATCCAATACTATAAACAAACTCATATTTCCCTCTTTCCTTGTGATCCCCTCCTAGGCTGCATTGGGCAAACGGAGACTGCCATGACTTTCAAGGCCTCAGAATGATGGAGAGACAGAGTCTTTGAATCTATGGGAGATTGGGAAATGTGAGGGTCAGGCCAGTCTCTGGTGTAGATTGTTCCCTGAATGGGCCTCCCCCACCCCGGGATCTGATGCTGGAGTCTGACAGCTGGTCTCCTGCAGCCTGATCAGGGCTGAGGGTTGCTCCCTGGAGCCTTAGGCTTCCTTCATTTCTCGCTGGCACAGGCTAGCAGTCAGCACTTATGCATCTCATTCAGGGCACCCGGGGAACTTCTCAGCCCCATCTATGCCGCAGTGACAAGCAGGCAGGCTCAAGAATGCCAAACACCAAATCTGCTTCATGCTTAACTACACAGCATCACCTGGTTCACTTCAAAGCCCCTTCTCGCTATGCCCAGTGGGTAGGGGGCCAGTCAGCAAAGTGATTTTCTGCTGTTGGTATTTCTTGTAACTAATATAAAATGTCTTTCCAATCCTGAACAAAGTCAGGAGATGGAAGACTGTCCTCCTGCCTTTCCTATCATCCCCTTCTCTTCTCCCACTCCTCAGATCAGAAGAGATAAACTTTCTTTCCTTTCTTTTTCTGTCTAAGCAGGTCCTACTTATGTAAAACTATGATCTAGCCTATCCACAGACCTCTTGATAATGACTTTTATAAAGCCTGATTCTTTTGACAGTCTGGCTTTCCTTTCAACCATCTAGCTGTTTACTGAAAATTTCCCTTAGAAACATCAAAAGCTAGATTTCATTCCGTTCTCTTTCCATTTCTCCAGTAAAGATCCTCAGTCAGTTCTCCTTATAGTGGATACTTCAGCTCATTTGGAAAGAATTCAGATATTCACAAAAATGCAAAAGAGAAAGCAACTTGCATTCTCTCTCTCTCTTTCTCTCTCTCTCTCTCTCTCTCACACACACACACACACCCCTTCAAATGTTATTTCTATTACATAATAACCTAGATCACTTGAGCATCTACTTAGTATATACATTGTGCTAACTTCTGTGGGATATATATCATCTCACTTAATCTTGGCAACAGCTCTGAAATATGGGACTTTTAAATACCAGTTTTCAGATGAGAAAACTGAGGATTTTTTCCCAAGTTATATTACTTATGGGTGGCAGAGCCAAAAAACTAAACCTGGTTAATTTTCCTCTTTTGTTTATTTCAATGTAAAAAGCTGTGTGTACCTGAACTTCATTCCACCTTGTCCCATTATAATTCTTTAAAGGCTGATATTTTTGTAAGGCAATTCTACAATCTCTCTCAATCCTCCCCCAAGATATGTACAATGCCTGAAACTATTTATAGCTAATGATTCCATGAGCTCCCTCTCCCTTGATGTCACAGTGTCCCTGAGCATCTACTGCAACTCTCCCACTTAATTCTGACACTGATGCTTGTCTTCTGTACACAAAGATTAACTGTCATGGATGCCCTGTTGCCTAAGCGTTTTTCATGCCTAGTAAATACACTTGTCATCAATAACCTATTAGCATTCAGCAGCTGCAATAAAACAAAAATAAACAGTTCAAGAACAAACAGTTTAAGCTCCAGAATTTATAGAAATCCATAAGCAAAGGAACTGACAAAGAGAGGCAGGTTTGCTTCCAATGGAAAGCTCTAGTTTTCCTCCAAAGACCAAACGTCCTATCCTAATATAGCATTTAAGACTTCAGACCCAGCAGTGGGACTTCTTTAAGAAAGACCTTGTAGCCTTCTGTAAATATCTGTTTGCTCACCAGACTTTTCCCTAGTCCCTCTCACTTAATGTGTGTGTGTGTGTGTGTGTGTGTGTAAACGTGTATATATGTGTATTTATAAGATTTATGGAAACCTTACCTATTTTCCTCTTTGTTTCACATGTAATTAGGACAGGATGCTATTCCAGCTGCGACAGCTTTGAGAGCTCATTCACAAAACAAAAGCTCATATAAAAATAAGCATAAGTCATAAATAAAGTCATGAGGAATATCTCATGTAATGTCTTTTAGAAGCTCAATTCCTTGGAGTCCTCCAGGTAAATTTTCTTGGCTCCCAAGCCAAGCAACATAAAGGCAAAGCATGTATCAGCCCTTCCTAGGTCTCTGGAACATTCTATTGCTTCCTCCTCAACTGTAAAGGAGGAGGGAAGGAGGGAAGGAGCGGCGGACAGTGCTCAGAACTATCCACAACTGTACCAATGGAAAGCAATTGGGACAACAAGCGACTCTGAAAGTAAGATACAATTTTTTGACAAAAAACAATAATAGTTTCAAAAGTGACAGGATACAGTTACAGAAAAGAGCAGATTGAAGAGGAGTGTCTGATAAAAGCATGTTGAGCTTTGTAATTTTAATCATTCTGACATTTTGATGAATGCTTAACCTTACCAAATAGGCTGGAGGTTGAAGCATTCCTCATGGAATGTGCAGACTGTTTGTTGCTGCTGGCTTCGGAGCCTTGCCTGTGCATTGCAAGGAAACCCCAGGAACAGGTAAATGTTTATGGTCCTAGTTTGAAAAACACTTGCAAATAGCATAATACACAAAAGAAAAAAAAAAAAGTTCATGGGCTCTGCAGGAGAGGCACGCCTGTGTGCTCAAGAACACACACACACACACATAAACTCATTTTTTCCCCTCAAACTACCTTAGTGACATCACCAGCGAGGAGCTATAGAAATGTGCCACCACAAAACAATGTTAATGTGTGATCTGTTCATCCTTCTCCACTATTCACTGCACTCCTATTATCATGGTCTGGTAAATCGGTGATTTCAAAGATTTTTTTTTTCCCCAATTATGTATCCAATATTACTTTGTAAAGCAAATATTTAAAAATCTCATTTAACAAGGGAGGTTTCTTTTGACAAAACTGAATATCTAGTTTCTAGTTGCAAACAATTTCTGTCATTCTTCTAAAATATCATAGGACATCAGGATTGGCACATTAAGTGCTGAAAAACAAAATACCACATATATTTCCTCTTACTCTGACAACTATAACTTTCTGAAGATAACATCAGGGACACTTAATGTCAGAAAAACGTACCAATGTTAAGGGGTAAATTCTTTTCAAATAAAACAAATCAGCTGGAGAGCATATAATCATGGGTAATGCTCATTGAAAGGAAGACAAAAACAAAGGAATAATCAATCCATTTCGATTTGACTGATTGGCATTTTAAGCAATGAGAAGAAGAAGAAGACATAATAAAAATCACCCTCTCTTATGTGATGTGAGGATTTAAAAAAAAATAATAAGTATGTGCTCTACTTGCCTGAAGTTAACAGCTGATTTAAAAGAAAGCAGGAACTACACATACTATATTTTTACTTACTGTCCTCTTTCCAGACATGAGAAAAATTCATAGATAGGGGATAAGGAGAATGAAGTGAAAAGGAGGATACATGATCAATGTAATCTCACGTCAGCATCACCTGGTTGAGGTGATAAAATAACCTAAGAGTTAATTATAACCTAACAGTGTATATTATAATGTATATAAATTACTTTGTTTCCTTTTAGGATACTAGGTGAACTCTACAGTGATGATTTGCTTTACTGTAATTATGATGCATTTCCCTTTCTATAATAACAAGAGTATATTTAACCTACCTGATATGCGGCATGAAGTAATTAAGAATGACTCTGAAACGATTGTTGCAAGAGCTGTTTTTAATGAGGGTACCCAGGAAATGCCTGGTTATTAGTTAATGAGAGAATCTGGTTTCGTAAGCCACAGGAGATGTCCTCCAGTGAGAGGGTTTACTACTCTATCATGAATGCCAAGAACATGTTGATCTGGCTATGATACACCTCTGATAAAGGGAACCCAGAAAGAGGGTACTGAGTGGGGAAGGCAGGACAGGGTGGTGGAGAGAGGGAGGGTGAGAGTGGGTGAGCACCAGCACTACCTCGTCATTTTCCCTGTCCGGTAGATTGGCTTCTGACATTGGCAGAACATACTGACCATGAAGAAAGATAAATTTCAATATGAATCAGCTGAACAAGAATTAGGCATTTGAGCAAATTTATAAACTATGAGGAGTCTAAAACAAGTGCTGGACATCCTGGTTCATAGAGCATGATCCAAGAGGACTGTAAATCATGTAAGAAAGACTCCCCAGAACCTGGAAAAAGAACCAAAATGAGATGAGGACTATCCTATCCATCACAGTCATTAAGGGTTATTTTGGGATTCCTACTGAGGAGAAACTACACTTATCTTAGCAATTATTGTATTTAAAAGAATGAATCAGCCATTCTCAAAAAAGCCTTGGATACCTCATAAAATCCTAAATTGAACAGTTACTCTAGACATTGTTACATCTGACAGCAAGATCAAGTGAGTGTTGCTAATGATTTTAAGATTTTAGTTCCCAACTTGTACCAAGTGAAGTTGGCAGCCACACACATTTTGTGTATGTGGCTTATTTCCAATAGGGTTTGCTGCAGTGTTTCCATACAGGAAATGTGAGTAATTTTAATCAATGGTTCTGTTTTACTGCCGTTTCTCCCGTCTCATCAATGGTATCTCCATCTCTCTAGGAAAGAAGGCCAAAAAGCATGGAGTTAGCCTTGGTTTCTCTTTTTGGGTCAAACCTTATATCTAAAACATCAACAAGTTCTCCCGGTTCTACCTTTAAAAATGCCCGTGGTCATGATCTCAGGGTCTTGGGATCGAGTCCCGGATCAGGCTCTTTGCTCAGCGGGGAACCTGCTTCCTCCCCTCTCTCTGCCTGCCTCTCTGACTACTTGTAATCTCTGTCTGTTAAATAAATAAATAAAATCTTTAAAAAAAAATCCATAACCTGAGCATTTCTAATCATATTCACTGTGACCACCTTGGTCTAAACCACTACCATCTCTTTCCTGAATTATTGCAGTACCATCCAGAGTGGCCCCGTTTCCACCCTGCCCTGTCCCCAGCGTTCTTTTCTCAGCATGCCCAACACAGTATAACTTTACAATATTAAGCCAAATCATGTCATTCCTCTACTCCAACCCAACAATGGCTTCCCCATTTCTCATTGGCTTTCAAGGACCTGCACAATCTAGCAATTCTCCCACCCCATCCCCACCCCATCCCGACCACTCCCATATGTAGACCTCATCACTTTCTGTTCCCCACACTTTGCTGTGGCCAAGTTGGCATCCTTACAGTTCTTCAAATATACCTAGCACGTTTCCACCTCAGGGCTTTGGCACTGGCTATTGCCTCTGCCTGGAATATTCTTTCATACAGATACTCATGCCATGCCACTTTACCTCCTTGAGGATTTTTGCTGAAATGTCACTCTCAATAAGCCATATCTAGACCATTAATTTTTTTCAATGGCCTCTTCTCTCCCCAAATCTCTATCTCCTTTCCTGCTTTATATTTCTCATTAGTGCTTACCGCCTTCTAATGTATTATATGCCTTGTTTCCTTATTGTTTTTCTCCCCCAAATAGAATTCTAGTTCAAGCAGAGCAATAGCTTGTTTTGATCACTATTGGGTCTCTAGCACTGAGAAGAGTGTCTGATATAGACATTTAGAGTAGACCTTAAATAAATATAAACCAAATGAATGAATGAATGAATGTAAAGTTAATCATTGTGTATACAAGTGGGGATAAAATATACCTTTAGGTTGGCAGACTGTTCTATTCAGTGGAAAGAGCAGGGGAAGATGAAATGGTTGGTGTCTGAAGAACAAAGGAATAAACAAAAAGCAGAATCATACCTACAAATACAGAAGACAAGCTGATGGCTGCCAGAAGGAAGGAAGGTGAATGGTTGGGCAACATGGGTAAAAGGCAGTGGGAGATACAGACATCCAGTTATGGAATGAATTAGTCAAAAGGTACAGCATAAGGAGTATAGTCAATGGTACTGTAGCAGCATTGCATGGTGACAGATGGGAGCTATCCTTGCGGTGAACACAGCATAATATGTAGAGATAGTGAATCACTATAGTATACACCTGAAACTAATGTGACATTGTGTATTAACTATAAACAACAACAACAACAGAAATGGTTAGCAGGGGTAATGGAAGGAAGAAGTGGGATTGATTGAAGCCCCTACTAATTTCTTGACATCTTCTGGGACCTTCTATGGTCATATTATCCATAATGAATTTCCCCAGCACCTTAAGAAGTAGATTGTATTCATCATCTTGATTTTACGAGAGTCAGAGGAAGCTTTGAAAAATTAACCAGGAGTAAAGTAAGGTCATGATAGTTTGATCTGGAATTCATCCACAGGTCTATCTAATCTTGAACTATGTCCTAAAGAGAAAACACCTTAGAAAACGTTTTGCCTATGATCTTCTGGATGTTTGAATATACTTGGATAAGGGTGAAGGAGGAGGGAGAAGGGATGGCTGGTGAGCACATCTTCCCAGTGCCTGGCTGACAGGTTGACAGTGATGGAAAGAACCAGGACACAGGATTAGCAGGCACTATTCAACTTCACAGATTTTTCTGATGCTTTGAGTCAGACAGAGAGAAAACATGTTTCTCAAGGCTTACACGACTCCTCAGGAATCTAGCAGAAGAGTCTCCTCTTCCTTTTGTCCTGAGGCTAATTAGTATCATACAAATGATAAACCTGACAGATTCTGGTCAATGTGTTCTCAAATGAAAGTAGTCACTTCCGCATTAGCAGTCACTGCAACGTTTCCATCTTTTCAAAAACACTCCAATCTTTTATAATTGTTTGAACCCAGAATATGTGTGTGTATCCATATATATGAATACACACAAGATATAGTATATATAGTCACTATCTATATAAATCACACATGAATAATATTCTAATCAGAAAAATACTTCATATTTGAAATACTCACTCTGAGAAACTGAACTATGCAGATCAAAGCTTACAATGAATCACTTTCCAAGGAAAGCTATTTTTTTTTTTTCCTAGCAGTGAAGGATGAAGAAATGTTTCCTTTTGTTTCTCTTATAATTAAACTTGTTGAAAACTCCTGAAGAGGTGAGAAAGGAACAGTTATACATGTGTAACAGCTCCCTGATGTCTGGTCCTCAACGGACCTCCGATTTGGTGGGGAAAACATCTGAGTTTATATTAGCTTAAAAAAAAAAGTCATGCTTTCTACATACTGGGAAGGCACACTCTGATAAATATGTGAAAGAACAAAAGTAAGGTGACATCCATCTTCGCTCAGCAGCCTATTTGCTGAAGAAATAGGAGATGTCTTAATGGTTCAAGGGACTCAGGCAACAGATGCATTCTTTAAATACTGCCAAATGGATGGAGAGAATAGCAACAGAATTACACTGGTCCCAGCTCTTCCTTTCAAGTGAGGTGCTTTATTCCAGAGCATTTTTTATCCTTCACAATGCAGTGTATCTTCTAGGACTTCTTCCGAATCCCTGTAGGGTTTGGGAGCCAGGGTGGGCAGTGAGTTGGGCCCCTAAGTCCCAGTCTACTCACACATATCAGGACCAGCCGGGCATAGTCAGGATAGGCCCACGTTACCAGGTATATAGGACCATCGGTTTGTCTTCCAGCTAATTTTAACAAAATTCTGAGAGGCAGATCAATGTTAAAATGACTCTTAAAAATGTGTAGCTCCAGAGATGATCACTGCCTGGCTCTGAGTCATGGATACCCTGGCCAGCAGTACAGTGAAAACTCAGGGGCTCTGAATACATCTTATTTCTCAAAGTAGGCTGAGGGCAAACCCTATAGAATTGACACGTCCTCACGACTCAGCATAAAAAATTATTGGAAATCAAGAGACTCAGATTGTAGTTTCTGGCCTATGCCATGGACTGACTGAGGACATTTGAACGAATAATGGCACCTCTTTGGGCCTCAGTTTTAGCCTTCGCAAACGGTGACCTTGAACAAGCTGCCTATTTCCTCTGGACTTCATTTAATTATCCGTTGTAAGCAAGCTTACTCTGGTATTTTATGATATTAGGGAGATTCTTATTATAATATTCCTTGTTGAATCTAGTTAATGTCCCAGCCTGCAGGAGGCATTTAAGGATTCTGAATAGAATTAGCCATACAACCAAATAATATATCTCTTAAGAGTTGGGATAATTTGCTTGGTCAATGAAAACGTGAAGGTCAGAGGCAGTGTGGCTTGAGTGGAAAGGTCACTGGGATGGAAATCCTGCATTTCGGGGACTAGTACCCAGTTGGCTTCCTGCAACCTGATTTATGACCTAAGCAAGTGGTTAGATTTGCAAGACAACTTAGGAGTAAACTGTTTTATGCTATGTATCTGAACAACAGAAATTTTTGATGGAGGAGACTTGTAATCCTTTATGTGATGTCTGAGGGCGTCTATTTGTTTAAATCAAAACAATAGTAATATCAGGGGGATGGAGAAATGGTCTGGCACTCTGAAATATTGAACCCTGAAATTAGATCCTGTGTGGCTCTCAAACCATAAATAGCTACCAGTCTTAAATGTTGTATTCACCTTCTATTGCTGCATAACAAATTACCAAAACCTTACTGGCTTGAAACAAACCTTATTTCACAGTTCTGCAGGACCGATGTCCTGGCCGGCTCAGTTGGACTTTACTCAAGGTATCACAAGGTCAGAATCAAGGTGTTAACTAGCAGGGCTCCCATCTGGGGTCTTTGGGGAAGAATCCACTTCCAAGATCACTCAGGTTGTTGACCGATTCCAGAAATTTGTGGCTCTAGGTCTAGGGACCAGGTTCTTTTACTGGCTGTCAGCTATGAACGTCTCTCTCAACAACCGATGGCCACCCACATCCTTCTCAAAGGCCCCTCCACATTCAAACCAGCCAGAGCAGGTTAAGTCCATCCTACTTTGACTCTCTCTCCCACTTTCCCTTCTTCTTTCTTCTGCCACTAATACAAGAATGACCTCTTAACATCTGATTTGAGTAAATTAGGTCCACTGGGATAATCTCCCTCCCTTTTAAGGCCAACTATATCACATAACATAAGGAAGTGGTAACTCACATTTAGATTCTGAATATTAGTCATATAGAATTTGGGGGCCATTTCCAGAAATTCTAATACATAATGCTTTAGTTATGTCTTTTCTAGAGTCAGAAGGCCTAAACAGCAATGACCCTTTTGCCAGGCTATTTGGATAATATATCCTTGCAAATAATGACAAATGAGTGTCTTGTATTTTGGTACAATTCAGAGGTTCTTATCATTTTTGTCACTAGAGAATTTCACAGGTGGGTACTCTAAATAAACATTCCCCAATTTGCACTTAGTCAAATCAGAACTCAAAAGCAACTCAATTTATGGCCACACAACCAAAATCAAACTGGGAAATCAGTGAACATCAGAGAAATATGATCCATACAAGTAACCAGGTGAAATTATTAATACAAAATAAAACTCTGAATGTTTTTATTCCTAAATGTATGGAGTCATTTATCTTCTGGATTGTCATCTGAATAATTGTCATAGAACTCCCTACTTTATTCCTTTGTGCATGAGGCTTCCAAAGTATAAAAAGACAAATATTTAGGCTAGAGTACTGAACTGGATAGAGAGTGAAGAAGATAATTTTAACATGTTAAGTATAGTTACTAAAACAAAGAAACTTCTAATGAATGGAAACTCAAAAACTGCTTTTAATCTTCCCATTTTGAAAAAGTCAAACACAAATATAAAGGATAAAAAGGAAATGGTATCAGCTTATGAAGTTATATAACAGCAGCCAAAGAAAATGGTTCAGCCCATTTTCCTACTAAATAATAATAATTTCAAACTTATCTCACTGAACATTTTGTTTCTGCCCATCCATTGTGAGGAGGCATTTGAATTACCATAGACAACTTTGACTGTCAGTCAAGTGTCTAAAGTATCATACCAATTGCCTCTGAAATATTTTAAGATAAATAAAAAATCTTGACATGTAAAATTGCCTTTGATATCTGTTGAGAATCATTACTCAGTAACATTATTTGATATGAATACTTGAAACTAGCAGTTACACCAGACTCGTAAGATGACTATCCTTCGGTAATTATCATTTTGACAAATTTGAAAGTCATTGCTCCTATATTTTTCTCTTACAAATCTGTCATCCATTCATTCTTGACCAATCTAACTATTTTTATAGGGATGGCTTATATGTAAGTGTTTATATACTTTAGCAAACTTTCACAAAACACACCAAAGAAGTCCTTACATGCCTTCTATTGGCTACCAGTTATGAACTTCAGGGAATACCTAAGATTTTGTGAGGATACATGACTCTTTAGCATCTGGCCCTAGTGTTAAGTGCCACCAGCCCCTTCCCCTAAATTCACACAATCTACAGAATATCTATACCACCTTCGCAATCATCTCCTACTTTGTTTTGACTTATCACCCTCCTATCTCCCTTCCTCCCTTCCTTCTTCTTCTACCTTCTCCCTCTCCCCTCCCCCCACTTCTATTCCTTCCCCCTCTCCTTGCTTTCTTTTTCCTCCCTCCCTCCCTGCATTTCTCTGGCTGTCTCTTTCTCTCTTTGCTTTTCTTCCTTTCATTAGACGTACAGAATTTTCTTCAAGTCTATGAATTAAACTCAAAATTTGTTCTTCCTTAGTTATCCCACTTTATTAAGAAAATGCTTGTATTAATTCCCCTCCCACATTTATAAATAAACACAATTTTATACTGTCCCCAAGATAAGTATCTTAGCACATACATTCTCACCTTTCAGAGGCCTTGCCAGGCCCGTTCTCCAATGTTCCCACCCCATTTCACTGCATCGCTGGTTTTTTTTTTTTTTTAAGATTTTATTTATTTATTTATTTGAGAGAGAGAGTGAGAGAGAGAGAGAGAGAGAGCATGAAAGGGGAGAAGGTCAGAAGGAGAAGCAGACTCCGTGTGGAGCCGGGAACCTGATGGGGGACTCAACCCTGGGATTCCTGGATCATGACGTGAGCCGAAGGCAGTCACCCAACCAACTGAGCCACCCGGGTGCCTGCATCATTGTTTTTTTAATTGATGTATGGTTGACACACAGTATATACCACATTTTTATTGTGGAGAAATTTGGGTCTAGACTGTTTTAGATATACTTTTTTTCTTTTGGTTACTGCTTTTTTACAAATAATAAACCTTAGCGGTACCTTTCTCATCTCTAATCCCCCTATTTTCTTGTGATCTCCAGGATTTTTTTTTTTTTTTCTGGAGAATTTCTTTTTAATCAACAGACTTTATTTTTTAGAACAGTCTTGGGTTTACAGTAAAACTGAAACCAAAATAGAGAGTTTCAATATACCCCTTCTCCCCTCACCAACACATTTTTTTTTCTATTATCATCATCTTACATTAATGTGGTACCTTTATTACAATTAATGAACCAACACCAACACAGTATTAACTAAAGCCCATAAATCTACTTTGTGTTATATAGTTCTATCGGTTTTAATAAATGCAAAATGAAATGTATCTACAATTATAGTATCATACAGAAGAGTTTCACTGCCCGAAGAAGGCCCTGTGTTCCATATATTCATCCCTGCTCCCCTCCCTCCCCCTGAACTTTTGATCTTTTTACTGTTTCTATGGTTTTGCTTTCTCAAGAACGTCATATGTGCAATATTGTATGAATTGTACAGTATCTAACCTTTTCAGACTGGTTCCTTTTATTTAGCAATATGTATATAAAGTTCTTCTGTTACTCATGGCTTGATAGCTCACTTCTTTTTATCACTGAATAATATTCCATTGCATGGATAGCCCACCTTTGAAGGTATTTTCAAAGTATGTTTTGAGTAGTAAAACTAATAATAAATCTGTTTCATCTTCACATCTAATTTTTGGCAAGATAAATTTCCATATCTGAAGTCCCTTTTCTTTAATAATATACTGCCCTCATGAATCCATTATAACTGATAAAAAATATTAAAACAATCCAATTTTTTTCCCTTAGTTGATGACCCATTCCCTCTCCCCTGGAAGATTTTGGTATATTTTCTTTACTTTTGATATCCTAAAATTCACAGTAATGTATATGTAAGCTTTTATTCTTTATTTAATTTTGTCCTTTATAAAACCCTTCAACTTGAGCTTATATATAATTTCAAAAATTATAATATCCTTGAAATATCTCTTACCCTTAATTTTTTTTGCTTTTTCGTGAATGTCTATTTTATGAATATTAACATTTTAACATCTGTCCTCCATTTCACTTTTTCTTTCATCTCCATGTTTCATTTGTTTATACTTTCCTTATGCTTTCTAGAAAAGTTCCTGAAAGTGGTTTCTACTTTTTTCAATTTGTTAAGGCATATTTTTTGGTTTAGAATATAGTTCAGTTGGTGAATTTTCCATGTGAGCTTGAAGAATGTATGCTCTGTTGTTGGATGGGACAGTGGTTACATGTCAGTCAAGTTGATTGATAGTATTGTTCAGGACAACTTACTGACTTTAAATTCTTACTGATTTCTTGCATCATTGCATCTTAATTCTTTTTTTCTGGTTTTTTGTTTTGTCTTGTTTGTTTGTTTGTTTTTTAGGAGTTGTCCTAGAATTTGCAATATGCATTTATCCCCAAATAGAATGCAGACTAAGCCAAAAGAATCTAACTATATTACAAGTGTTTGAATCAACCTCATTGAAAGAGTTTGGAGCAAAAGTTGCTAAGTGATTTTGATAATGAGTAGAATCCATAAGACTAAAAGCAAAAGGAACTGTACATAAGCGCTGTATTCTAGTTTATAAAGTGTTTTTTCCCCCATGTGGTGCAGTAGGTTAAAACTTTTGTTCTACTACATAAGTATGAGAAATTTAACAATCATGTAAATGCCTAGAGGATGGAATAAATGAGGCTCCTCACTGTTGGAGTAGGAGTTTATGAATAAGCAAGAGTAGAAGCCCAGAATGAACAAGGTAGTCATAGGTGAGAATTGAAGATACCAATATGAACTCATGCTTAGCTTAATACAGATAGAGATGGCTATATATATAAACATTTATAGATTAAATATATGTACACAGATAAGTATGCACACATACATTTCCTGGCCTTGCCAGCTGAGAGTGCCTGGAAAAAGATTCTAGTAGAAACAAGCATTCCAGATCTTGGCTTCAATACTATTCTCCAATTACAGGTATTACTTCAAGGACTCCTTGAAGAACTGGCTGGCTCCAGCACTGGGGCAGGAGACACATAGATGAGCTTAGTGAATCTTATAGTTCTAGAAAGTAAGAAAGTGCCCAAAAAAACAAAACAAACTTTCATGGATGGGGAATGTCAAAGGGGTGCAGAAGCCAGGGGCCAAAGCTGGAGCAATATGAACAATAAAATCTACTGGGTTGCAAACAAAAGTATGAAATGAATTTCCATGATTCCATACTGATACAACTGAAGAAATGAATGAATGAATGAATGGAGCAGTAGACACAAATTTACCATACAAAAGAAATCCAAATAATGTATGCACATACTTTGCCTTCAAGGAGGTGGACAGTGATGCCCCAACTCTTTAAATGGGAGCTATATACAATGACTTCATTCCAAAGAAAACAGTATGGAAAGGGGAAAAACAGTAACTTTATGGTGGAGAAATCTGACAGTATCTCAACCTGGTGATCAACGTCAACATCAATAGTGTTAAGTCATGTTGAAAGTATGTACCCTTGATTGAAAGTGCCATTAAAAATGGCACTTTATTTACCTTTGTGATCATCCACAATCTCTGAAACATATAACCATAGTCTAATTACTGGAAAAAAAAAAAAACCCTACTATCACAATTTCCAATAAAGGGGCATCCTGAAAAATATCTGATCAGTGTTCCTCATAACTTATATCTGAAAACAAGAAAAGTATGACAAAATGTCATAGCCAAGAGGAGCCTAAGAAACATGGTACCCCAGTTGGGACCCTGAAAAAGAAAAAGGACACTAGGTAAAACCTAAGGCAATCTGAATAAATTCTGGACTTCAGTTAAAAATAATATATTTTCAATATTTATTCATTGCTTTTAACAAATATACCATGTTAATGTCAGATATTTTTAATAGGGGCAACTGGTTATACCATATATGAGAATTCTTGGTATTATCTTTGTAATTTTTCTGTAACTCAGAAACTGTTCTAGAAAACAAGATTTGAGAGGTGAGGAGTAAAGATGGAGGAGTAGCAGGCTGAGATGACATCAGGTGGCAGGAGTTCAGCTAGATAGTCATAAAACCATTCAGAACACCACAAATCCAACAGGAGATAGAAGAGAAGAAGAGCAGCAATTCTAGGAACAGAAAAGCGACCACTTTCTGAAAGGCAGAACCTGCAGAGAAGTGAATCTGAAGCTATGGGAAGATAGATCATGGCGGGAGGGGCTGGCTCCCGGCAAGTGGCGGAGCAACGGAGCACAAAATCAGAACTTTTAAAAGTCTGCTCCACTGAGGGACATCACGCCAGAGGCTAAGCGGGGGTGTAGCCCTCGTGGTCTCAGGTCCCACAGGATCACAGAAGGATCGGAGATGTCTGAGTGTAGCAGAGCTTGCAGGTATTAGAGCGGGAAAGCCGGCTACAGAGAGGGAGCCGAGGAGTGAGCTCTCAGCTTGGGGTTACCTTAAACTGTGATCTGTGGCACAGTCGGACCACTGCTCTTTGAGCAGGGACCCCACAAATGGCAGATCCTGGGAGACTCATCTTCCTTCTCTGGAGGCAGGAATCTGCTGGGTTTGGAGACTCCACAGGGGGCTGTGTGCCAGAGAGAGAAACGCTCGGTCACAGGCCGGGTGTGCTCGGAGCCCGGCTGGAGACAGGGAGATGGGAGTGATTGAGTGCTTTTCTCAAGATGGGTGCACTGAGGAGTGGAGCCCCGAGCTCGCGGCTCCTCCAGGGCAGAGATTGGGAGGCCGCCATTTTCATTCCCATCCTCCAGATCTCCACAGAAAGCATTCAGGGAACAAAAGCTTCCGAGAGTGGACCAGAGCAGATTACTTAGCCCGGCCCCTGGCAAAGGCAGCACAATTCTGCCTCGGGCAAAGACATTTGAGAATCACTGCAAGAGGACCCTCCCCCAGAAGATTAGCAAGAACGTCCAGCCAAGACCAAGCTCACTGATCAAGGAGAAGAGCGGAATTCCAGAGGAGGGGAAAGCAAAGCATGGAACTCATGGCTGTCTCCCCATGATTCTTTAGTCTTGTAAAGTTAATTAAATTTTTTTAATTTTATGTTTTTTTCTTATTCTAATTTTTTTTAACTTTTAGTCTTTCCTCTTTTAATGTTTTCTAACTAGCTTAACAATACCTTTCTTATTAAAAATAATCTTTTTGAACCTTCATTATGATAGTCATATTTTATCCTTCATTGTATCTAACTTCATTTTTTGTATACATATAGGATTTTTTCTCCTAAAAAATTTTGGGATACAATTTCTTATAATAGATCAAAATATATCCTAAATCTGGCATAGGGTTTTGTTCTAGTCGCCAGCCTGAGCAAATTCTCTCCACTTTCTTTTTCTTTCTTTTCCCAACCAACTTATCAACTCCTTTTTAAGAATTTTTTTAAAATATTAATCTTTACAGTCATATTCCACCCCTTCATCGTGTTTATCCCATTTTTGTATATATACAAAAATTTTACATTCCTTAAAATTTTGGGAGGTAGTTTCTTCTAAGAGACAAAATACACCCCAAATCAAGTGGGTGGCTCTGTTCTATTCACCAGTCTACTATATATATATATATATATATTTTTTAATTTGTTCTTTTTACTTTGTTTTGAACTTCTTTTTACTTCCTTTCTTCTCCCCATGATTTGGGGTCTTTCTGATTTGGTTAACACACATTTTACGGGGATCTTTGCGCCCTTTCAGTATTTTATTCTCTCATTCATATATTCTTATCTGGATAAAATGACAAGACAGAAAAACTCACCTTAAAAAAAAAAAAAAAAGAACAAGAGGCAGTACTGAAGGCTAGGGACCTAATCAATATTAACATTGGTAACATGTCAGATCTAGATTTCAGAATGAAGATTCTCAAGGTGCTAGCTGGGCTGAAAAAAGGCTTGGAAGATATTAGAGAAACCCTTTCTGGAGAAATAAAATAACTAAAATCTAACCAAGCTGAAATCAATAAAGCTATTAATGAGGTGCCATCAAAAATGGAGGCTCTTACTGCTAGGATAAATGAGACAGAGGACAGAATTAGTGATATAGAAGACCAAGTGACTAGAATAAAGAAGCTGAGCAAAAGAGAGACAAACAACTACTGGACCACGAGGGGAGAATTCGAGAGATAAGTGATACCATAAGACAAAACAATATACGAATAATTGAGATTCCAGAATAAGAAGGGGACGGGGCAGAAGGTATATTGGAGCAAATCACTGTAGAGAATTTCCCTAATATGGCAAAAGGAACAAGGATCAAAATCCAGGAGGCGCAGAGAACCCCCTACAAAATCAAAAACAATAGGTCTACACCCCATCATCTAATAGTAAAACTTACAAGTCTTAGAGACAAAGAGAAAATCCTGAAAGCAGCCCGGGAAAAGAAGTCGGTAACATACAAGGGTAAAAATATTAGACTGGCAGCAGACATATCCACAGAGACCTGGAAGGCCAGAAAGAACTGGCATGATATATTCAGAGCACTAAATGAGAAAAACATGCAGCCAAGAATACTATATCCGGCTAGGCTATCATTGAAAATAGAAGGAGAGATAAAAATATTCCAGGACAAACAAAAACTAAAAGAATTTGCAAACACCAAACCAGCCCTACAGGAAATATTGAAAGGGGCCTTCTAAGCAAAGAGAGAGCCTAAAAGTAGTAGACCAGAAAGGAACAGAGACAATATACAGTAACAATCACCTTACAGGCAATACAATGGCACTAAATTCATATCCCTCAATAGTTACCCTGAATGTAAATGGGCTAAATGCCCCAATCAAAAGACACAGGGTATCAGAATGGATAAAAAAAACAAAACCCATCAATATTCTGTCTACAAGAAACCCATTTTAGACCCGAAGACACCTCCAGATTTAAGGTGAGGGGGTGGAAAACAATGTACCATGCTAATGGAAATCAAAAGAATGCTGGGGTGGCAATCCTTACATCAGATCAATTAGATTTTAAGCCAAAGACTATAATAAGAGATGAGGAAGGACACTATATCATACTCAAAGGGTCTGTCCAACAAGAAGATCTAACAATTTTAAAAATCTATGCCTCTAACATGGGAGCAGCCAAATATATAAACCAATTAATAACAAAATCAAAGAAACATAATAACAACAATACAATAATAGTAGGGGACTTTAACACCCCCTTCACTGAAATGGTCAGATCATCCAAGCAAAAGGTCAACAAGGAAATAAAGGCCTTAAATGACACACTGGACCAGATGGACATCACAGATATACTCAGAACATTCCATCCCAAAGCAACAGAATACACTTTCTTCTCTAGTGCACATGGAACATTCTCCAGAACAGATCACATTCTGGGTCATAAATCAAGTCTCAATCAGTACCAAAAGATTGGGATCACTCCCTGCATATTTTCAGACCACAATGCTCTGAAGCTAGAACACAATCACAAGAGGAAATTTGGAAAGAACCTAAATACATGGAGGCTAAAGAGCATCCTACTAAAGAATGAATGGGTCAACCAGGAAATTAAAGAAGAATTGAAAAAAATTCATGGAAACAAATGATAATGAAAACACAATTGTTCAAAATCTGTGGGACACAGCAAAGACAGTCCTGAGAGGAAAATATATAGTGATACAAGCCTTTCTCAAGAAACAAGAAAGGTACCAAATACCTTACATAACCCTACACCTAAAGGAGCTGGAGAAAGAACAACAAAGAAAGCCTAAACCCAGCAGGAGAAGAGAAGTAATAAAGATCAGAGGAGAAATCAATGAACTAGAAACCAAAATAACAGTAGAACAAATCAATGAAACTAGGAGCTGCTTCTCTGAAAGGATTAATAAGATTGATAAACCCCTGGCCAGACTTATCAGAAAGAAAAGATAAAAGACCCAAATAAATAAAATCATGAATGAAAGAGGAGAAATCACAGCCAACACCAAAGAAATACAAACAATTTTAAGAACATATTATGAGCAATTATATGCCAGCAAATTTGACAATCTGGAAGAAATGGAAGCATTCCTAGAGACATATAAAGTACCAAAACTGAACTAGGAAGAAATAGAAAACCTGAACAGACCCATTACCAGTAAGGAGATTGAAGCAGTCATCAAAAATCTTCCAACAAACAAGAGGCCAGGGCCAGATGGCTTCCCAGGGGAATTCTACCAAACATTTAAAGAAGAATTAATTCCTATTCTCCCGAAAACTGTTCCAAAAAATAGAAATGGAAGGAAAACTTCCAAACTCATTTTATGAGGCCAGCATTACCTTGATCCCCAAACCAAACAAAGATCCCATCAAAAAAGGGAATTATAGACCAATATCCTTGATGAACACAGATATGAAAATTCTCACCAAAATACTATCCAATAGGATCCAACAGAACATTAAAAGGATTATTCACCACGACCAGGAGGGATTTATTCCTGGGCTGCAAGTTTGGTTCAACATCCACAAATCAAGCAATGTGATACAATACATTAATAAAAGAAAGAAAAAGAACCACATGATACTTTCAATAGATGCCGAAAAAGCATTTGACAAAGTACAGCATGCTTTCTTGATCAAAACTCATCAGAGTGTAGAGATAGAGGGTACATACCTCAATATTATCAAAGCCATCTATGGAAAACCTACAGTGAATATCATTCTCAATGGAGAAAAGCTGAGAGCTTTTCCACTAAGGTCAGGAACATGATAGGGATGTCCATCATCACCACTGCTATTCAACATAGTACTAGAAGTCCTAGCCTCAGCAATCAGACAACAAAAAGAAATTATATGCATCCAAATCAGCAAAGAAGAAGTCAAACTATCACTCTTTGCAGATGATATGATACTATGTGTGGAAAACCCAAAAGACTCCACTCCAAATCTGTTCGAACTTGTACAGGAATTCAGTGAAGTGTCAGGATATAAAATCAATGCACAGAATTCAGTTGTATTTCTATACACCAACAACAAGACAGAAGAAAGAGAAATTAAGGAGCCGATCCCATTTACAATTGCACCCAAAACCTTAAGATACCTAGGAATAAACCTAACCAGAGAGGCAAAGAATCTGTACTCAGAAAACCATAAAGTACTCATGAAAGAAATTGAGGAAGACACAAAGAAATGGAAAAATATTCCATGCTCATGGATTGGAAGAACAAATATTGTGAAAATGTCTATTCTACCTAAAGCAATCTACACATTTAATGCAATCCCTATCAAAATCCTATCCACTTTTTTTAAAGAAATAGAACAAATAATCCTAAAATTTATATGGAACCAGAGAAGACCTCGAATAGCCAAAGGGATATTGAAAAAGAAAGCCAAAGTCGGTGGCATCACAATTCCAGACTTCAAGCTCTATTACAAAGCTGTCATCATCAAGACAGTATGGTACTGGCACAAAAACAGACATATAGATCAGTGGAACAGAATAGAGAGCCCAGAAATAGACCCTCAACTCTATGGTCAACTAATCTTCGACAAAGCAGGAAAGAATATCCAATGGAAAAAAAACAGCCTCTTCAACAAATGGTGCTGGGAAAATTGGACAGCCACATGCAGAAAAATGAAATTGGACTATTTCCTTACACCACACACGAAAATAGACTCAAAATGGATGAAGGACCTCAATGTGAGAAAGGAATCCATCAAAATCCTTGAGGAGAATGCAGGCAGCAACCTCTTTGACCTCAACCGCAGCAACTTCTTCCTAGGAACATCGCCAAAGGCAACAGAAGCAAAGGCAAAAATGAACTATTGGGACTTCATCAAGATCAAAAGCTTTTGCACAGCAAAGGAAACAGTTAACAAAACCAAAACACAACTGACAGAATGGGAGAAGATATTTCCACCCTGTAACTTCTAAAACTTGTTCTGAATGGCTTGTCCCAGACCACGTCACTAGAGTTCAAAATCTTTATCATGTGTTACTCTTTATACAATAACAGGGTTTTAGAGAAGCTGACAAGCTGACCTCAACCAACCTTTCCAGAATTACTTTAGGTGCATAGCTGTACTTCAGTCAGTTGCTAGTCAACATTTACCTTTCTAAATGGGATACTTTGTACATACAGTTCTCTCTGCCTCCAGCCTTTTCTCCACTTCTCCAGTTTTTAAAATCCCACCCATAAGGGCTCCTGGGTAGCTCAGTCAGTTAAGCATCGGCCTTTAGCTCAGGTCATGATCCCAGGGTCCTAGAACTGAGTCCCACATCAGGCTCCCTGCTCAGCAGGGAGTCTGCCTCTCCCTCTGCCTGCTGCTCCCCCTGCTTGTATTCCCTCTCTGGCAAATAAATAAATTAAATATTTTTAAAAATCCCACCCATAGTTAAATTTCCAGATCAAATACAAATTCATCTTCCACAAATCCCAAATAGGTATCAGCAATCAGAAAAAAAAAAAAAGAAGAAGAAGAAAAAAAAAGTGCTAATTTTTTTGTTTTTGTTCCCATAGCACTTTGTTTACAAAAGCATATAGCATTAATTCTGATGTGTCTTATAATTTACAATCATATTGTACACATCTATCTTCTTAAAGTTCTCATATATCTGTTTCTTAATTTTACTATAAGGAGCCAGAGGGAAGAAATGACCTCCTTCACCTTGACATCTTCTTTAACTCAATACTTTCTACAAAGTCAAGACCAATTAATGTGAGTTACAACACATCTGAATTAACTGAAATGGATTCTTTGGAGAAATTACCCGTGAACCTATTTTCTAAATTTTACTAGGGTAAACTGCAGTAGTCAAGCATATAGGCCAAAATCCCTCTCTTATAATTTCGCCGAAATTAAATGTGAGTATATCACAGGAACTGACCTTTCCAGTCAGTACATCCTTTGGGTACCAAGTTGTACTCCTTCTTCAGCATATGTCAAAATATATATCTATTGCTAAGTTAAAACTGCGGACCACTTGATTCTGACCATGAGTAGTGTTACAGAGAAGATATATTTAGACACATAATTTAAGTTTATTTGCATTTATTGCTCAGCAGCCACAGGTAATATGTAGAAGAAATGAGTCTAGAATTGCTTAAGAGTGATGAGGACATTTACCAAGAAGGGATTGCAAACAAAATTCATTAAACTCTTGACAATAATCTTGAGGCTCTGAAATTCAAACACAATGTTTTCTTCTTAATAGTGTTGTCATGATTCTTGCCAGTCTAACAATATACCTATTGATTCCCACTGGAAAATACTTTCAGTATTGTTTCTTGTAGAAGAACAATCTATTTCAATAAAGAAATCCTCACTTGTGATGTATAGAAAAGAAAAAACAAACAAACTACTGAACATGTTTGGGGTCTTAAAGAACCACTGACCAAAAACTCTCTCAAAGAAATTATCTGAAATTCTCATCTGTATTGCCGTTGAATTTCCAGCTTCATAAGTGAAGTGAAAGTCTGAGAAATTCATTCAGAATTTATATTAACAGTAATCAAAATAAATATTGTGTGTTTAGCAAAAAGTATATATAACCATAAAAACTGATCCTTTGAGGTAGGAAAGACTTGTCCTCCTAATATGCCCAATTTATATCCAGGAGGAACTTTCTCCAACAAATATCAGTGTAGTAGCTCCTCTCATGCTATGTACAGTGTGCTTTAAATTTTCATGATAAAATAAAGTCCCTCATGGTGTAAGTTCTAAAAATTTTACCCTTGATGAGATACCCCCAAAGAACCCATATCCGATTATACAATTATACCATGTACTATAATTTGCTGTTTTCTCCTTTTTACCCTAAGACTAGCTCTAATATCCACTGTTTCAATCATGCCTCCCTTGCTTTCTCCACTTTAAAGGAATTTCATAATTTCCATGAAGCTTTGTGCGTTTTAGTGATTTACCAAGAGACTTGTTCAAATGTATTTATTTTATTAGATTGTAAGCTTCATGTGGATATTATCCCAGCGGCTATCACAGCCCTTGAACATAACTGTTTGATATTTGTAAGTTGATTGAATAAGTGAAATACTCTAAACTTTCTTTCAAAATTAGTATATTTATGGCAATAGCACTATTCTTGATACCTCTGGTGACCTGAATCAGTAATTTCTACCCATTGGGGGGATCATCCTTTTTGGAAAGTGTAGCAATAGAATGATTGTTAAAATTCTTACTGTCATAAGTGATACCTAGAAATTCATCCCAAACCCTAACATTCATGTGAAAAGTCATTTATAAAATATTCAGGGTTTTTGCTAATTAAAGAGAAAACAGAGAGGAGCGGTTAAGCAAGCAATCACTAGAGGCAGACAGCCCGGATTTGAGACCTACTCATTGCATCTATTGGCTATGTGATCTTAGGTAAGTTACTTAAATTCCGTGTTTCCTCGTTTTTGAAATAGAGAAAGGAACACTGTCTAAACTTATAGGCGCTGCTAGAATTGAATTAGGTAGCACTCCTAAGTGGTTAGAGCAATGTCTGGTACTGGGTAGGCTCTCAGTAAATGTTAGCTCTACTAAGGCTGAACACTGAGGACTCTAACTAATTACTTCAGTAGGTTAGAACCCAGCAAGCACAAGGCAAGAGTATACTGGTGTGAAAGGGCCCTGGGGTAAGAGTAAGAAGAAATGGGTTTAAGTCCTGCTCTGACTGACACTAACTTTGTATTATCGGTCGCATCATGGCTTCCTTGAACATCAGTTTCTTTGCACTTAAATGTGGAAAACAGTACTGAGTTCGCAGCATTGTTTGTGAGGTTTAAATGAGGTAAGGGAAAAGCTGTGTGAAATGTAACATGTTATAAAATAGGAGATGTTCTCTCCATGTCATCATCAAAAGCACAGTGAGGAATATTTGCACTCTACTGATTAGCTGGGAGGACAGTAAGCGTGCCTGGCCACCTTACTATTAATTCTACTAGTAATACCCCATGAGAGTACAGACATTTTAAATCAAAAGGAAAGGTATTTTTTCCTTTGAACCTAACAAGCCTAAAGGACACTCTTGAAAGTGAACTGTGAGCGAGCACTAAAAATAAAATGAAATTAATGGCTTCATAGTCAAAGGACAGTTACCACATGAAGTCTAATATTTTCTTAATGTATTTTGGGAAAGTGATTTAAAAAAAGAGATGCCTTTCAAATTCTTTAAAAAAATTAAAGAGATTGCTTTTTACCAACATAGGGAAAACTCTGTGAGTTTTAGTGTTTATTTAATGGTAAAGTAGTCTAGAAATAAGAGATTGTCTTAACAAATGTGGTATTTCTAATGGAATTTGAGATTGTTACTTTACCTATTGCATATAATCTGAAAAAGGAGGACTCTCTTGGCATTTAAGCTCCCTTCACAGAGATGGGATATGGAGTGGGGGACCTTGTCCTAACCAAAATAGGCCATTCATAGGTCTTTTCTACAATTGTCCACATAGTAAAATGTGGGCAAATGATGCTTCACTCGATGAATCAATCCAACCCTTTCAGTTGAAAGATTTATCTTCTTCACTTAGACTTTTAGTCAATTCAACTAAGTATATGGGTTTTCAAGTAGGTCAGAAATCACTTGCTGCTTCTTTGGGTGTCGTTTTGTTCTCCTAAAATGCCTCTTCCACTGATAACAAAATGTGCTCTCAGTCATTCAGGCTTACTGTGGTTTTTCCTTCAGGTGTCACCTGTTGTAGATATTTGTGTTTTGAGTCTGCTTCCCACCAGAATGAAAGTGTCTTTCTAAATGTTCACAAAACAGAAGAGCTATCATACTGGCAACAGGGTTTTCCCAATTGGGATGGAATTCTCTGAAATCCTACTGAGTGGTAGGGTACTTATTTGCAAATGCTTATCAGGCCTCCTACCCTCTTCTGAACATGCATTTTGTTTAACTGGAGTGAAAATATAAAGAACATGGAAGAGATAAGGTCTCAACATTTGATATGTCTGTGCCTGACAGTGCAAAGAACTTATTAAAAAACAGACTTTATGGGGCACCTGGGTGGCTCAGTGGGTAAAAGCCTCTGTCTTCGGCTCAGGTCATGATCCCGGGGTCCTGGGATCAAGCCCCACATCAGGCTCTCTGCTCCGTGGGCAGCCTGCTTCCTCCTCTCTCTCTGCCTGCCTCTCTGCCTACTTGTGATCTCTGTCTGTCAAATAAAAAAAAAAAATCTTAAAAAAAAAAAAAACAAAACCCAGAGTTTATTAGTGGCTTTCTAAGAGAAAAGAGATGAGCCTGTTAAGTAGAGGAAAGAGAGAAAGAATTTGCAGGAGAAAAAACCAAGATACAAGTAGGTATAATGGCCATGGAAATGAAGAAAGAACATACACGCTTTATGAGGGATGGAGTGGAAGGAATGGCACAATGGAAGAACAGAAGAAGAGCATGCTTACGGCACTGAGAAAAGAAAACCATTTTTCACTGTAGCATTTCAAAGGGGTTTTTAAAGAGGCATATAGGGGAACAGGGAGTATGAAAATTTTAAAAAAAGGGTATTTAGTAGGTAAGCTGGCCAGGGGGGAAAAGGACAAGAGAAAGGTAAATAAAATGAAAAGGCATATATATTACTTTGTAATTGCAATAATAGTTATCAATATGGTATTCTGCCTAAGTCTGTTTCCTCTCCAAATCCAGTGATGAGCAAAAGACACCTCTATATTCAGAAAATAAAAGTCATAGAGTCAATTATCTGAGAACAGAGAAATAAAGTGAATGTAGGTTCAAAACTTTGGTCCTTAAAAACCCCAACATTCAGACATAACCCAGATGTCCCACTCACAAAGTCAGCTCTCAAAGGAAACCTTCCAGCTTTAAATAAGAAAGCACAGTCCAGAGAACTCTTTGTGCCCTAACTCAGGCAGACAGCTGATATTATATAATTTTCAATGTGATCTTCATGTTATAAAACAAAATAATGCCCAAATTCATTAGTGAAAAAATTTTAACAATTACAGACTTCAGAATAAAATAAAGAGAAGACTATGAGAATGATTTATCCAAGACAGAAAAATGCCTTATTGTAATATTGTAAAATGCCTTATTGTATTGTAATTGTAATATCCTAAGGACTAGAATACTAGTATATATAAATCATAGCATATAAACAGAAGAGTAAGGGATTAATTCAGCTTAGAGTAAAGGGCGGGGGTGGGGGAGGTCAGAGAAAGCATCACAGAAGATATAAGAAGTTAAGCTTTAATGTCTTAGCAAGATTTTTGCAGGTGAAAGGATTTCTGTACCACCTCCAGCAGATCTGCTACATGAAGGAAGATTGAGGTGTTTTCCCTTCTTTCAAAATTCAGGGTTTGACTTCCTTAAGCACAGGTAGTGGGGATATGGCCAGAAACTGAGCCATGTATAAAATTCCCACAAAGGTGGGGTGCCTGGGTGGCTCAGGTGGTTAAGCGTCTGACTCCTGGTTTGAGCTCAGGTCATGATCTCATGACCATGAGATCCAGCCTCACGTCAGGGTCCGTGTTCAGCACAGAGTTTGGTTGGGATTCTCTCTCTCCCTCTGTCCCTCCCCACTGTGCTCACTCTCTCTCCCTCTCTAAAATAAATTAACAAATCTTTTTTAAAAAATCCCACTAGTGGCTTTAGAACCCAGATCAAAATGATTTATTACTGACAAAGGAACACTGAGTACACAATGTGACAAGAGAGGTGGGTTGTTGCCCAGGGCCCAAGAATTCAAATGTCACTTGGCTATGCCATTGGGACATCCCCTATAGGATGTTACCTGATAAATAAGTATGTGAAAATTTCTAAGTATATCAGGAAAATTTCTGAAATCTCACATTATGAGAAAATATATGAATTATGATTCTTGTGTCTATTACATGATCTATGAAATTGGATATCTATTAAAGGACCCTTTTAAATGCTATAGTTTACTCACAGGGGGAAAAAAGAATGGTGGCAGGCTGGTTATGAGGTAGGTTTTGGGGAACAAACTTGTAAGTTACTTCTCTAGATTTATAGCCAGCTTCTTACAAAAATAGTCTACTGCTTTTCCAATAAGGATGTGATGTAGGCTATCATCTTAAAATATATGTAACTAGATAATTAAGAAGAGAGAGTCATAAAGAGAAATTATTCTGAATGAAAAAAAAAAATTGTACCAGAACCAATGGGTCAGGTAGTTACTCCAATTGTTATTCTAATTGTGATTCAAATTTAGCTGTGAGCTCCCTGGTAGCCTAGGTAACCCACAGGAATGGATATGAACTATTTACTGATCATTAAAGAAAGTTTGCAAAATCATCTCCAAGAACATGTCACTTCTGGGCATTAAGTCCTAGGGGAACATCATCATGTTACTCCTTGTCTAGGGGACATTGCATCACACAAAGTCTTCAGCTACAGTTTTGCAGGAAACATTAGTGGGTTTCTCCTGTGCTATTTCTTATATTGATCTCAATTTTAAAAACAGCTGAGGACAAAACATTAAATTATAACTCTGGGAAGGAATTTCTATGGAAATATAAAGTAAAACAGTCCTATACATTGTTCTCTGGTAATATAATTCAGAAATAAAACTTACAAAAGCCAAGATGTTATTAGATGACATGTATCTAAGATGTTCAGAAATTGTTCTGCTTAAGAAATTCTATAGCTGAAGCACTGGATATCTGCACTGTTAGTAGAAGAAATATCCTTAATGATAAAGTATCATTTAAAAGCTAGTGATAATGTAATATCTTAACTTAAAGCCAAGTATCTTAATTTATATTCTATACTCAGACAGAGATCTTCCGACCTCTAAATGAAGTTGGGTCAGAGTGGTTCACATTTTTTCACCCAAAAGGATTTTGAGATGACCCACATCCTCAGTTGGCAAGTTAGGGTTCTCTATGAGAACACAGAAGGGAAATGTATGGTATTACCAACTGCCCTTCTCATAGGTTAACCAATTAGAGTCTTCTAATCTATCCTATCACTCCAAGCCACACTTACCAATGTTAACATCTGACTTAAATTCATGCCTAACTTTGTCCTTGGCATTCATGTCCCAGTGTCTTCCTGTTGATTGATTCTTAATGGATTACTCCTCTCTCTCAGTGTGAAATCTTCTAAAGAAAAAAGAATACTATACAGAACCACATCTTATAAATTCACATTGTCAACATCTTTTGTGTAAGACTCATTGGAATTATCCTCATCCCTTCTCTTGTGTTGTTGCAAAGGGCTCTAAATAACATTTGTACACCTTGCTTCAAGACAACCTGCCCTTGCCAAAATTGAGCCATTACATCACTACTTTTAATGGTGCAAGGTCTGAGCTTTAAAATCTATCAAATCAGAAATTCTGTTCTCCATTTCTCCAATTTTTGCATGTTGGGTTTGAAACTTAATTCTATTTGGATTAAGCCACAATCACTTCTTATTTTAATGAAACCAATTAATCAGTAGTGTTTGTCATGGGCTATTGGGTCTCCGTGTCATCAGGCTGGGCTATCAGAAGCACTATAAGTAAGCAAATGCATGGGAAGGCAAATTTTATTTATCACCATTTAAGAGAAATAATAGAGCAGGTGTCCTGTTCATTACTAAGCCAGTAAAAGTATAGGTGATTTGGTTCATCTACCCTAAAATACCATGCCAGTTATCTTCCTCATAAATCATCTAAGCCCTACTTCCTAGACTTTGATTCCCTCTTTGGTCCAGCTTCACTCCATTCTTTTCATTTTTTTCGCTCTTTCACATACATTCTCCCCCCTGTCAGCCTTGTTTTCCCCTGCTCTTCAAGCACACCATATTTAATAATGCTAATGCAGCTTTGCTTAACACAATGAGAACTGAGAGGTTCTCTTTTCTACCTGTCCAAGCCCTTTATGAGTACGTTCAAGGGTCAGCTGCCCCCAAGAAGCTTCCAATGATCACCCTTTACTTGAATCAATACCACATACTTCTTAACTCAGGTCAAACTTAGTTTCTGCATGTTGCTTTGGTCCCTTATAGTAGAATGTAAATTCCATTAGGGATGATTCTAATTCTTACAATCAACCTGTCACCCACATCACAGTTAGAAGTGTGAGCCTCAATAGATTTTTATGGGATGACCAATTGTTTTGTTAACTGAATATATTTCAGAGTAATATGATGATAGCTTATTATTATAATTATTTTAGAAGAGATCCTACTTAGGCTTCTCTGAGGTTTTACAGACTTTTAAATGCTCCAATACCCATGTATTCTTGGAAAAACTAGTTTGCATTTGTCAACTTGTACTTCCAGTTGTCATCCTATTTCATAATGAAGGTGATAATTGTACCTGCCAATAATTATGATAAATGCGCTATTTTATGCAATGTCTTTTGTTCATTTCTAAAATCAGTGAAAGCATAGGTGATTTTATGGCAACACTGTTCAAATGTGGAACTAATGTGAGTGATATATGATTAGAATGTTTTTCAGAAAAGATAAATCTCTTTGGTCTAATTAATGTAAGTAGGAGTCAGGTATCAAAAATCTTTGTATTTCTTACAGAAAATTCCATCCTTTCAATTCTAGCTCTCCTCCTTCCACAGTTTGACTTGCCTGCATTTGGCTCCTAGTTTTACCATCAAAAGCTGCTCTTGTCAGTTCCCTTCCATTCTCTCCCACATCAAGGATATGATTGATACACGTGGTTAGAGTTCAAGATCATACAAGCAGAGGTGACATAACGGTAGTGCCGACATCTTCAAGCTGAATATCAGACACTTCTGTTCTTAAGTGCCATTTAGGTAGTGCAACATGTCACGTGGTCTGAACACCCTCCATTTGGGGGACCCTTTTCCTTTCAGGAATCCAATCCAATCAAATTCTTTTAAAGGAAAGTATCTCTCTGTTGCCCTCTCTGAACATTCAGAAGCTATTGGATAAATTGCAGTGTGTCATCAACTGTGGTCTTCTGCTTTCTCCCTTCCCTCCTAGGCTCTATAAGAGGAAGGAAATAGTTGATAAATGTTAAGTTTTTTTCCTTTGATAAAAAGTATGTTATCCTGGGGCAGAGGCATAGAGATATTTTCTGTAGTGTGTTATAGGTAAATATCATCTAAAATAAGTAAGAAGTTTAATTTGAAAAATAGATGGTCTTCTATCCATGGATGAGGGAAAAACTTGATATACATTCAAAGGATATGGTAAAGGAAAGAGCTTTCAAATCAGAAAAAAACAATGTTAGATCTGAGCTCCCCAGAAGGTGATCTTGAACCAAGCTTTCCTCATCTCTAAGTGCTGTATTCTAACATATGCATTAAAGATTGGTTGAAAAATAGATAATACTTGTCAAGAGTCTGGAGCAGTGGTTGGACATAGAAGGTGCTCATTACTGGTCACTGAAATGATTATGATGATGGCAGTATTAGAATGAAGCAAACTGATTCCTGAGAAAGCATAGCTATGAAAGCAGGGAAGGGAGTTTGTTTACTCAGTAGTTCAAAAATGGTTATCCAGTGTATAAAGCAACTCCTTTAGGACACATAGTGTAAATGTTCTACGATTTAATCCTATGTGGGGTATTGTAGGGGTTCCTTTCAATTTACACAACAGAGAACACTTCATTAGAGAGAAGAGAAAATACTATTCTATGGTTATAGAAAATGGTGAAACATATATTCAGGAGGAAATTAAAAAGCATTGGCAATTTTTAAAAATTGCCTGATTTTTTTACTATTATTTTTTGTTTTTACTATTTACTATTTACTATTTTACTATTTACTATTTACTATTTTTTTACTATTATTTTACTATTATTTTATTATTTACTACTGCAATACGTTTTTTATTTTCTGAAGCAACAGCTAACAGTGAAGACGACCAGGGAGGGAGGGAGGGGCTATTAACATTTCTAATTGACTTGGAAACCCATGAATCAAGAGGATTTCAGAAAGCAACAATCTATGATTTCCAATTCTTCCTCGGTCAGAATTTACCCTTCTCAGTTTAAATGAGCTTCATACTCTCTGCATGGAAGAGATAAGAAGGAATACCACCCTGCAGTTCCATCTGTGCCCAAGGTCACCACACTAACATTGTCCCTTCAGTGACTTGGCAACCATGCATGACAGTCATCTACAAGGACTGAAACACATGGCAAACCCAAGGACATTTTCACAAGAACCATTTCATTTCATGCTGATACTTCAGCTTTGTCTAATCTAAGATCACGGCTAAAATGGCCACAAGGGAAGCAAAAGCATACCACTAGATGTCATATGGCTTAATAGAAGGAAAATGTCTACCACAAAATGTTCTTTTTGGAAGATATATTTTTGTCACATGCTAAATACAACAAAAAAAGAAAATGTCTTATTCTTGGTCTACGTATTTTTCTTGTCCAATTACTGACTGCCTCTGTGGTGCACCTAGACTTCAACTAGTAATATACTGCTCATATCTACAAAAGCTCAGGGTATAGTAATCCCATTTGTATATATCAAAATAAATTGTGAAGTAATTTCTTTCAGACCTATCTTGACTGGTCATTTCTACCTACCTCATCCATAAGACTCTCTCTTCAATATCATAATTTAAAAACCTTTAATGTATAGCCTATGATCTGATACATAACTATTTGGTAAATACAACATAGGATGGTTACTTCACTTATATTCAAATAAAGTTAAATACGACACAGTTTTTTGAAACAAAATAATTTAGATTAGGAATCTAAATATATAGTTTCTACTAATATGCCTACCAGTCACTTGCTTGATGAATAAAAAAGCAGTTATCAGCTTTTCATCTTCCCATCTGTAAAACAACACTTTTTAACATCTGACTTCAAAAAGCCACTCAGGGCTCAATGAAAATAAATGAGAGGTGTATTTGGTACCATGAACTCTTTAGAGTTACAAAGTGGGGCATTCCCTTGTTGCCAGGCAACATCAGAATGGATAACAAATCAAAGCCTGAAACAGCACTAATCTGACTTTATTTGTAACGCATTCATAGACTAACTGTACAGATAAAATTTATGAGAAGTGGCTTACTAGACATAATACCTTCCAGATACAGAGAATTCACATAAGCATAGAGCCCAGAATGGCCAGCACATATATCAATAAGCAAGAGGAATTCTAACCAAAAGCCAATCTTCCAAAATGATTCAGACTCAGCCAGTGCCATTGCCATGTCCTGGAACACCAGGATTGCCAAAGGTAACATATGAAAAAGAAAGGAGCCACAAGGGTCCATGAAGATAGAGCAGGACACGGGTTTTCAGTGGCATACTTATATTAGATTATTATTTCTGCCTGGTGCAGAAGCAAATTCTTCCTTTTTTTTTTTCATTTTAAAATAACAAGTTCCAGGGGCACCTGGGTGGCTCAGTGGGCTAAAGCCTCTGCCTTGGGCTCAGGTCATGGTCTCAGGGTCCTGGGATTGAGCCCCGCATCAGGCTCTCTGCTCAGCGGGGAGCCTGCTTCCCCTCCTCTCTCTCTGCCTGCCTCTCTGACTACTTATAATCTCTATCAAATAAATAAATAAACTCCTTAAAAAATAACAAGTTCCAGATCTCCTTCCAAATATTTTGCCAAGAGTGGCCCAAGAGGACCATGTGCAAGGTAGATGCTTAAGGGCTAAAGGAAGTGCTTGAGGCATAAGAGCTTTGGAAACATACTTGGAGATTCCTCTAGAAAACATCTCTATCATAGTTGTCTTATGCTGTATGACAGATGATGGAAATTGGGCTGGGCTTAAAGAAAGGGTGTGTGACTCAGGACTGTGGTAAATACAACTGACACACAAAAAACAGCAAGCATTTGGATGTGATATCCCTGTGTAGAAGCCCTCTAGGGTTGATCCTGTAAGTCTAGTTGTATTATTTAAGTTCTTTGTATTATAAGCAACAGAAACTCATGGAGGCATCTTCAAAAAAGGAAATGGACAAGCTACTCTAACAAGGCAGAGCATCATAAGGGAAGTGAGGGAAAAATGGACCAAGACTATCCAGAGAGGGAGATGAACCACAAGAGAGTCTTAATCTCAGGAAATAAATATTGAGGGTTGCTGGAGGTGGGTGCTGGCTGGGTGATGTGCTATGGGGAGGGTATGTACTATGGGGAGTGCTGTGAATTGTGTAAGACTGATGAATCACAGAACTTAAGCCTTGAAACAAATAATACATTATATGTTAATTAAAAAAAGCAAAAAAAAAAAAAGATTTAAAAAGACAGTTTGACAGTAAAGATTAGGGAACTCACTGAAACCTGGGAACTTCATAGAAAGGTTAAGTGTACACAGTCAAGATTTCTTGAGAAGTGGAACCAGAAGGACAAAAGATCTAAGGCATTACCTTAGCATCTTCTCAGAATCATAAATGTATTTTTCCACTTTTGTTATCTGCAACATTTTGGTGGGTCTCCAGACTCACCACAACTGCTGGGTCTAATTGATACCACCCCTTTTAGTGTGTGCATTATCTTCTCTATCTCGTATCTTGTTTCCTCACCATTTTGACTTGTGTGTGACTTCTCACAGCCCCTGCTACCTTGTGGTTTCAGATTTCTTGTTTGCTTTCTGTGTCTTTATAGCACCAGAGAGAGAGAGAGAGAGAGAGAGAAAGAGAGGGAATTTGGAGGCTGATTGTTCATCATTCCTTTTTAAATAAACATTTTCGTGGTATGTTACCTGTTAGAGTTTTGACCAACCCACAAATTGGTTGCAATTGGTTCTTGGGTCAGTGACCTTGGCTCACTCACTAACAGGGACACCACATGAGTAGAACTCAGGGGCAATTGTGAGTCAAGTACTTTCCATTAAAAGAAGACATGGGAGAGCAAGAAACTCTGTGTGACCTGTTTAAATGTATCAGCCCTCATGGAGCTCACTCCTCTTCATGTTTGGTCAAATTCTGTTAAGTAAAAGTATCAGTCAATTTCCAGTTACAATCATTCACCCAGCTATCTGTGGCATACCCTCTCTGTGCAAAGCATTGAACTAGATATGGCAGATTCTTTCTGAAAGTAAAATTTTTACATTCCTATTACAGAGAAAGGTAAGACAGAAATATCTAGGTTAAAGGATGTGAGTGATTCCAAAATGGCAGTACAAGGTATTATAGTTAATGTACTATAAGGCAGTGTGGTATGGGGGAAAAAGTACTGAGCTTAAAGCAACAATCTGAATTTTTATTTTAGTTCTGAATATAAGGGTTTTATTTTTTTTTTGTGGTTTTTTTGCTATAAACTGCAGAGTGATCTTGAATAAATTACTTTATCTTCTGATACCCGAGTTTCTTGTTCTTATTCCTTTTTTAAAAGATTTTATTTATTTATTTGATAGAAAGAGATTGCACCAGCAGGGGAAGGGGCAGAGGGAGAAGCAGGCAACCTGATGAGCAGAGAGCCCAATGCAGGGCTGGATCCAGGACCTTGGGATCATGACCTGAGCCGAAGGCAGACACTCAATGACTGAGCCACCCAGGTGCCTTGTGAGTTTCTTATTTCTGAGTCTGAAAACCTTGGGGTATAGCTCTACCTCTCCATGATTTTTTGGTATTACTCTTCCTTATCCAAGCAGGATATAGAAGCATTGTTTAAAATGCTGATAATGGGGAATTACTTAACACCTGTCTTATAGGCAAGTTATATATCATAATTTTATACAAATATATTTTAAAAAAAATTTTTAAAGATTTACTTATTAATTTGACAGACAGAGATCACAAGTAGGCAGAGAGGCAGGCAGAGAGAGAGGAGGAAGCAGGCTCCTCGCTGAGCAGAAAGCCCAATGCAGGGCTTGATTCCAGGACCCTGGGACCATGACCTGAGCTGAAGGCAGAGGCTTTAACTCACTGAGCCACCCAGGTGACCTTTCTTTAAATTTTTTAAAGATTTTATTTATTTGACAGACAGAGATCACAAGTAGGCAGCAAGGCAGGCAGAGAGAAAGTGGGGGAGCAGGCTCCCCACTGAGCAGAGAGCCTGATGTGGGGCTCGATCCCAGGACCCTGGGATCATGACCAGAGCCGAAGGCAGAGGCTTTAACCCATTGAGCCATCCAGGCACCCCTACAAATATATTTTAAATGCATGATTTATTTCATAGTATATGGCAATTCTTACAGTGAAGATTAAGAATATAGTATTCTACTAGAATTGTTCCATTTGTAACTTTGCCTTTTTAAACTTAGAGGTAAACCAACTTATATGGTTCCTCTAATTTAGAGAATACCTCAAACTGAAATGAGTATCATGGCTACCTCAGAGCTAGATCTAGAATAACAGAGGCATGTAGGAAGCAGAGATTGAACACGTATCCCACAGTGGAACGGACATCAAAATCTGATGTGTGTGTGCCTCATTCAGCCACTGCCTGTGGTATGCACGCAAAATGGTATGAATAACCAAACAGTGTGTACGAAAGTCACCTCCATTCCCTTGCTGTTGTTTGGTCTTCAACCTGTTTGATAAGAAAACCAAGAGCAATTGATACTTGGATCTCTGTGATAAGAAATATTCCATGCTCCCTTCTTTCCACTTTGGGGGAAAACGTGTAAATTTCAGGAGTCAGTCATATTTGTGTCAAATGCCAGTTTCACCATTTACCAAGTGTATGAAGTGGCTTGGGCAAGTCATGTGAAATCTCTGTCCTCTGCACTTGTGATGAGCACTGGGTGTTGTATGTAGGTGAGGGATCAGTGAATTCTATTCCTGAAGCCAATACTGCGCTGTGTGTTAACGAATTAGAATTTAAATAACAACTGAAACTAATATCAGGCCTCTGATTAATACCCAGATTGATGGGTATCAATGACCCAGATTGCAGGGTCATTTCAAAATTTACGGGAGGCCTGGAGGGGGAGTACCTAGTAGGGAGCATGGTTTCGTGCTTCTTCCTGTTCCTCTCCCCTTGCCCGCCCACCTTTTGAACTGCTCACACGCCGATGACCTCTTACTGATATGCTGTAGGCAGTCACATCCCTCATGCCCTCATATAAAAATCTACTAGGAGAAAATTCCTTCCAAGGTGCATGGAACCCACTGGGAAAGGGTTAAATGAACTTCATAGACACCATCTAACTAAACGACACTGCTGTCCTGTGAGATGAGTAAGGGCAGGAACTGCTATAGAAAATTTCACAGGAGTGAAACGAAGCCATCAAATAGGACTGAGATCACTTAGAGGGTAAGTTATAAATGGATATCTAATAATATAATTTACTAAAAAGTTGATGCAATGGTATTGTGGAGCCATTTCCCCTGAAGGTTACACTGAAAAGTTCAAATTAGGAAGCAGTGTTTTGCCAAGTGCCATAATGCAGAAAGGGGATATGCCATCAATAACTTTGCAAAGAAATGTAATATAAGTACATCCTCCACAATGAATACGAATACTGCAATCATTAAAATACAGTTTAAAGTCCAGTCTCTGCAGAAAGCAAGTTTTCTAAGACAACCCATGAGATGGATTTTTTCATGTAGTATATAAATGCACACAGAACCAACTAGATATTATGAAATATTTGAAACTATTAACTATCATTATAGTTTTCCTTTGAGGTAGGAGATACTCTCAAATGTCTTTATAAATTCTAGTCTGAGGATATAAAAAAAAATTTAAAGCCATTTGAGACTGAAAGAAGATATGGAAAAAGTAATCTCTATTTATCTATTTCTGTACCTCTTAGTAATAAATAATCACAACTTATATTAAATCACACCTTTCTTTTAGTGGCCATGAAATGCATTCCCTAGAGTTCTACATTAATCTTCAGATGTACCAGGTGTACTCAGCTGAGAAAACTTTTTGTCTCTTTCTATAAATGTTTGCTCATTATGGATAGAAAAGCTAGCCTAAAATTCTCTAACTCTACTTCAGGGCAAAGTGCAAGATGTATAAAAGAAAACCAAAAATAGAACTGAGATTTTGAGTGCGTGGTCTAGAAACAACCTTCCCCACCTATCAACCTCTCCTGTTTCTCTTTTTCTCTTCCTCTTCTTCTAATCATCCCTTCAAGTAATTATTTACATTTTTTCTTGTCTAAAGAAGGAAAATAAATCTTACAATTCTCCTTTATAAACATTCTCTGACACCTCAATATTAATAATCATTTCACACTTTACGGCACTCAAGATCATTTCTTAGTTTTTAAAAAAAATGACTTATTTCTTCTTATTGTAGAGTCTGGGATAGGCAAACCTCCAAGGAATCTTAGAGAACAGGGTAAGAAATAGTTCTTTTCTTTTCCAAAATGACCCCCACTGTATATGCACTTTAGCAGCTAATTTCACTGCTGAGCAGTTAATACGAACAGAGAAAATTTAAAATTCTTCAAATGAATATATTATGTGCTTTTATTGCTTACAATGCAAGATCCAAAAATCCCTTTCATGCCTTTGACCTCAGGTACATGGAGGCAATGTGCCTAATACTGAAAGGCCAGTGATCAGAACTGCCGGCAAGACTTATCCATCACAGTTTGCCTCTTTCCTCCTTACGTATTTGGCTGAAAGAGTTGGAAAAGCAAAAGTTCCAAGTTTCCAGCAAGTGATAGGATTGCAGGACACAGATGTCACCCGGATCCCAACCCAGGGACCTAACACAAACATTCTCTTAGGTGTCTGAACACAGGAACACTGGAAATGGGGCCGATAACTCCTTTACTATACCTCGGCTTTCAGGATGAGTTCCAAATTTCTTAGCATCACCAGCTGTCTGGTTTTAAAGGAGATTTTCTGGCATTTCAGAACGCCAAGAGTATTTTATCAAGGAGGTCTTGAGGAAGGAGACTACAATCATTAGGTTGGGGAATGAGGTATAAATGGAGTTATTTTCTGTGACAAGGAGCTCAAAGAAAAAACACTCAGAGTCCTCCCCTCCCTTTTCCAAATTTTATGCTTTTTATATTTTATGATTTTTATATTTTAAAAATTTTTTCATGGGGGGCAAAGGGAGCAGAAGAGAGAGAATCTCAAGCAGACTCCCCACTGAGCGCAGAGTGGGATGTGGGGCTGAATCTCAGATCATGAACTGAGTCGAAACCAACAGTCAGAACCTTAACCAATGGTGCCACCCAGGTGTCCCAATTTTATGATTTTCATATTGCTCATAATTCAAGAAGAACTTGTCTCTTTTGGAATTTCTTATTCTTCATTTTATCATATTTTTTCCAAGTAAAGTTTTTTCTCTTCAGGAATAAAAGCTTATTGTTATGAGATTAAAGTGTGTATCCCCTATGCCTCTTTGGTTATTTGTAAGATTTTAGACATAAAGATTTAAAGCTGTCAGAGGCTCCGTAATTTTAAATATAAGACCCTTTATAATATGGCCTCTGCCCACATTTCTAGTCCTACACACTACTCAGCAACTAATTCAACAATCTTACAGGTGTTTTACCTTGTCCTCCTCTCTCTCCTCTTTGGTCTCCTATGAAGACTCTTCCTTCTTTTTTTGCATGAACGATTTCACTTCAACCTTGAATTCTCAAGTTCATATCACTTACCTTGTACGGTCTGCACCTTTAGAACTTTGTGTGGCTACTTAACCAAGCATGCCTCGCACTGTTTATCATTGCCTCCTCTCTTGTCTATTTCCCTCATCAGTTTAAGAGCTCTCTTGGAGAAGAATTATATATCACCTTTATCAGCCTGGTTGGTCCAATACTCAGCATATAGAAGGTGCTCCATAAATCTTTATCGTAGACATTAGCTGGCAATTCATGACAGTAGAATTTATTCTGATGGCTAACATCTAATTAAATATCGATAGAACCTGACACAGATGATAAAATTAAGACTCAGGGTGGTTATAATGACTGGTTTATAATACAGATTCTACAAATTAATAGATCTGGGTTGAAACCAGGAATCTAACTCACATGGACTGTACCTTTACCATGCTACTAGCTAAGTAGCAGTCTGCTACTAGTTAAGACTGCCGCAGTCTACAGTTAAACACTTTAAAAATGTTTCACAGATGACTAAACATTGAATATGCAAGAAATGTGACCACAGACCTCTAGTGGTGTTTCCACTACTGACTCAGTGTTTTGAAAAGATTCCAGGGATATAATATAATGACCATATCACTGAAAAAGAAATATTCTGAGGATTTTGTCCAGGGTATTAGGAAACTTCTATTGTCCATTTTAGGCTGAAAATTGCATGATATTTACATAAATTGATTAAAACTACCATGTGCCTACCTTGAGTCAGTGACTGTATGAGGAAGAGAAAGGCATAGCCCTCTCCCAACAGAGGCAACAGACTCCCTTCTTCAGTCTTTGAAAACTCCTGCCAGGTTGAAACTGGCCCTGATTGTTTGGCAGGAGTAAATTTCCATATCACCATGCCCAAAATACTCATGTTTGTTATTAACAATTATTTACTAGGCATCCATGCCCAATAGCCTCTGGGAGCTAAATGAAAGATAATTAAAAGTCTTACATGAAAAATAACAGTCTTTCAATTAATTTCATAAGAGGCATGGAGCAATAGATGATCAGGTAGGTACTTTTATTCATAATAAAACCAACCAAACAACCAATGAAAACAACAGGCCACGGATGTCCAGGCAAGAAACAGAGGAGATGTTACAAAGGTAAGGAGGCATTGAGAAAAGAAATTTAAATGAATCTAAACTCAACATCTTCTTCCTAATCTCCTCCTGATATAGTGCCCATCGAAGTGAGTGACACTATTATCTCTGTCTGGCCATGAAACCAGAGATTCAGCCTTCTTTCTCACTCCCTACCCATAATCAGCGTCCAAACACTGATGATTCTATTTCTTTCATATTTATTGGGCGTAATCTCTCCTCTCCCCTCCCATGGCCTTGGTTGACAGCCCGTTATCTCTTCCTGTCTCAAGCCGCCTTCCACAAAAGCCATCCTCTATACTGCCAGAAAGACTTCTCTAAACTAGCCTTCTGATTGTGATGCCCTATTCAAAGTCCTTCAGACATTCTTCTTTGCCCTCAGTATCACCCAGAAGGATTTTCATAATTTGGTCCCTACCTGTCTCTCCTTGGTCCCTACCTGTCTCTCCGGCACCATCACTTCCAACAAAGAAACCTTGCTCTGGATATCCCCAGTCCCTCCCAATTCTCTAGATGCATGGAAACATGATTTCAGCCAATCTTGCTCTATAGTCAAGGGTGAGATCCTCCCTCCATCTCTACTGTGAGGATCCTCCCACACGGATGTGCTGAGATCCTCCCCACATCTCCCCACATGTTCTTCAATTTCCATTTCTGTTTCCATCACCAAATATGATGTGTTAGAACTTCTTGCAACATCCTTCCGATGGTCTCCCCATGACTTAACTTTCTGTACATATGTACAGAATGTTATGCCGTGCTCACCACAAATGCAACTGCTAGCCTGTCACCATGTAATGCTATTACAGTACCATTGACTCTTATCTCCTGCGCTGTGCCTTTTATCCAGAATGATCTTTTAAAATCTGATCGTGTTACTAACTTGCTGGAGACTCTGCAGTGAGTTTCCATAGCCCTGAAGATATAGACAGATTCCTAATTAGAGCCCATAGGACCCTGCCAGCTCTTATGACACTAGCTCACTGAATTCTCTTCTTCTACCGTTCCCTTAAGCTGTGACTACAGCTTTCTTTTCTCAAAACTTCTATGTCTCAACACATCATAGGGCATAGTTACACATGCTATTCCATTTTCATGAAAGACCCTTCCTCACCCGTCATCTCTACTACTTAGATGAAATGACTCCCATACATTATTTAAACATCAGCCCTTGCCTGGCACATACACATTTGTTAACCTGATAGTGTTCCTTTGTCTAGGTTTTAATAATGCCACATTCCTTTTTTTTTTTGAAAGCTCTTATTTAAAATTACATTTAATTAAGAGATTAATTAATAGCTGAATTCCTCACAGGGCTATAAGCTTCACGACAACAGTGACCATGCTATTTTTATTCAAACTTTCAAAAGGCTGAAACAGAATACTAATCTGGAAGGAGAGTCACGGGATGGATTTGAGGTAAAAAATACAAGACAGGAAGACCAATACTGGGTGTGTTTTTAAAAGGAAAGAGTGCCTGAAGAAAGAAGGTGTTGGTAACTATGAAAAAAAAAGGGGCAGATAATGGAGACAGGGAAGGAAATTTTGATAAGAATCAGTAATTAACAGAGGACAGGAGGGCTGATGGAAGACAGAAGAGAACGCTCAAAGACGACTCCAACTCTAAGCCTGCATACCTAGGAGAATGCTGAGAAGTCCAGTTAACAAAGAGAGAAAAATAGAAAAAGAAAGTAGTTTTGTGAGATAAGTAAAATAACCATGTGGAAAATTTTAGCACACAGTTGGAAAATGTGGTACAGAGAGGTCATTCACTAGAGCGAGAGCTGGAGACCTGAAAGTGAATAAAATCCCTAAGAATTTTACTGCAGTGTCCCTCAATGTGGCTGGCATATCTATGAGGGAATCTGAAAATATATCAGTCCTTTTTCCTCTCTCCATTAATTAGTTGGTGTGGGAGAGAGGTGTTTAGACATGAGTGCTGGTCTGAAAAAGAATATTCAGCACATTCTGTGCTCCCCTCTGCACACGCACCCCCATCTTACCGAATGCCCAGATTGAGAACTATTATATAAAGAAAGAGAGCAGAGGGCTATGGGCCAACCATCCATATTTAGAATCAGAAGAAAGACAATCAGTTAAAAAAAAAAAAAAACAACTCAAGAAAGGATGGTCAGAGAAATAGAAAAGGAGCAATACAACCTAGTGTCCTCAAAATGAAGGGTTTTAAGACAGAGTTTTAGAAAGAAATAGGAAGAGATCACTTCTGTCAAATAACAAAGGAAACTTTGAACATGAAAATATGAACCACTGAGTTCAGCTACAGGGAATGTCTTACAATCAACAGGAGAGTGCATGGGATTTGTCCATGGTGGGGATGTGAAACAGAATCCAATGACTGACTTTTATCCTTATCTATGTTGCTATATTAGTCACTCAACAAAGAAAATAGCCCTAGTATAATATCCCGGCTCTAAGAGAGTTGCTGCTTAGAAAGACACAATTTGTTACTATAGATTTAGGTATCCTGAAAGAGAAGATTTCATGGTTAGCATATCAAGGTCTAAATAATAAAATTCTCAAATTTCTGTAAGAATAACTCACTTTAGGATAGTCACCTTATGGTTTTGTATTTTGTTTTTTTTTTTCCTTTTCCACATAAGCTGCAAAAATATAGTTTACTCCACAGATCTCAAGACAAAGTCATAAATGTGGTCGGGGTTAGCACCTTAGCTCCAAACCATGAGAACCATTATTCTAGAGCGGTTGTTTCAATTCTCTATTACTGTACTGTTCTTTTGGGCAGTTGGTAGGTAAAAGAAATGTTTTCTCATACATATGCCTATTTAATAATCCCTTTTCAGTCATTCCTAGATTGCTCCTTACAAAGGACATTGTCTCACACTCCATTACAAGGAAATTTCTATATGTTAACTTTTTGTAGAGGACTACCTACCAGTTCTTTTTTTCCATCTAGAATGAAGTAAATCATTGTGAAATATATTTTAAAGTAAATGGGAAGTCAATATTAATACATTACTATTAATAATTATGCCAAATTTATAAAATAACATAGAGAAACCTTGGAGACTCATTGGCTTCCAACTTCCAAAGAAGACTGATTGGAAGTAATTATCTAATCAAGACCTAAACCTTAATGAAAAAACTAGGCACAATACTGGTAATAAAACTAGTCACATTTGATTTTTACCCTAGTCTAACACTGCAAATAATACTCAGTTCTATACTTCAGTTGTGTAAACACATAGCCAGTGGATATTCCTAGATGAAAGTATTTTCTAAACCGAACTGCAATTTTCCTTTAGTTATTAGGAAGTTTTAGCAATGGTCATGAGATAAATGGGCTCCAGGCTCAACACCAAGTCTACTGAGATTCTCTCTCCCTCTCCCTTTGTCCATCCTGCTCATACTCTCTCTCAATCTCTCTCTCTCTCTCAAATAAACAAATAAATCTTTAAAAAAGAAAGTAAGTCTTAGCAATTAAGAGCCATATTCATAAAGGGAACTATACTCTTTAAAAGGAAAAAAAAAAAAAAACCACCCCAAAACCCAAGTTTAAAAATTCAAAGAACTTTAGACTTAAAAAGGAAGAAAGAAAGAGGAAAATAGATTTTGAAGCAATGGAAATGGCAGCTTGAACCCAAAGGGTAATAAGTTATGGGGCACCTCCCACCAGAGATGAAAAGAGAATTCCAGAAAAATTCTTCAGTGAGAGGCAAGGAGTGACTGAGCCAACAGAACTTGCAAATAATTTCCAGTGTTTAATTTAGTAAGAGACAGAAATGCTTCTTTCATTAATCACTCCAATTTATGCACAGATTGAAAGGCACCAAATAATACGTGCGCCGTGAGAAAAGCTGGTCCTAAGGAAGATGGCTAAGCAGGAATGGCTCCCGCGGAACACCAGCGAGGGGTGCCTTCCACTCTAGGAGGCCACTGTCTGCGATGTGTACCCCCTTTTAAGTTGACTGCTTCAAAAGATGTACTTTTTAAACAGGACATGGGGTGAGGGCGCCTAGATAGATGACACCGCTTATGATCCTCTCTCTTTCCCTCTGCCCCTCCCCCACCTCAGGCTTGCTTTTGCACCTGGGTGCTCTCCCTCTCTCTCTCTCAAAACAAATAGAAAACCAGATACTGAGACACTCTAGCATATTATCAGGATAACGACCCCATGACAGAAAGGTCATTAGGACAGAAAGTCTCATAGGACTTGGAGTAGACCATTTCTTAGGCTTTGAACTCCCATCTTTTCATGTCCACTAATCTCTGATGCAATGCCAACTTAAAATGTGTCTTCATTTCTTATCACTAAAATGCAGATGGTTATTTTCTTTAAGTGATTTAATATCCAGCCTCTAGGAATGCCATAAAGAGGGGAAGCCTATTTTTTAGAGAAAGCTATTGCCTAAATTCCAAGAGCACAGTGGTTAAAAATGTAGGCTTGAATCTTGACTCCATTACTGATGAATGCTGTGACCTTAGCCAAGTTACTTCTCAGTAATTCAGTTCCCTCCTAAGTAAAATAGGGATAATAGTATCTACTGCAGGGGGTTGTCTTAAAAATTAAATGAGAGTACACCTGTAAAACGTACAGAAGAGAGACACAGTGTATACTGTATTAGCATTTCTTAAATAAATAGATAAATTAAAATGCTGCAGATTCAAGCCAGATGATGGGGAAGCTATAAAGAATGAATGAAAAGTTTTAGATAGAATTCTTTAGTTAGATGTATGTTTGCCTTAAATTCTCACATCTAGTCTATGTGTGTGGGAAAATCTTGGGAAGCAGGTTTACTCAAACACAACATTTGCTAATCTCACAGTGTGACAAAGCTCTAGAGTTGATGCATAAGTGTGTAAGCCAATATTTTCCCTCCAGGCACTTATAATCTAGCTTGGGGCAATGGACAATCATTGAAATTGAAGGCTTAATAACAATTTAAGTATATTTTCCAGAACAACCCACTGACTCAAAGCAACCTACTAACTAAAGAATTGTGATGAAAGCAATATCAATAGAAATTATAGAGAGAAAAAGGCATTTCAGACAAGGTTAGTAAATAAGATTTTATTACAAGAGGTGAGAAAAGCATTAGGAGTCGAAATACTTCAAGGTAGACAAGAGAAAGTTGTTCTGATGATTAGAATGATGTAAATATAAGTTGGAACAAGAAAGCAAAAGGGATAATTGGAAAAGCAATGAGTAAAACTGGTTAGAAAAAATGGTTCACAGAACAAATAATGGAGACATGGTTTGAAAATAGGTTTTAAATGTGCCTTTATTCCTCCCACCTTCCATTCACACGTAAGAACCTGAGCTGCCCAATAGAGAATAAAGCCAAGATTTCTGGTCCATTTGTGCAAACAAGTTCTGGCATGCAGGACAAGGAAAGAACAGAAGGATTCTGAACAACTGCCTTAAACAATCAAAAAGTTAACCAGCTTTCAGCAGACATCCTGGCTGTGAGACATGGGTGAATCTGTGGGGATATGACAGAAATCTGAGCAGGTAAAATGGAGCCCCTTTGGGGAGACCTTGGAAATGTCAAGCTGAGGAGTTCTGATTTTATCACAGGGCTATCAGAGCCACTGAAAGGTTTTTTGTTTGTCTGTTTTAAGGCTTAAGGATGGTAACTTGATAAAATAATACAAGCCAAGGGACAAGGGGGCACCATTTTAAAAAATAAATTTATTTATTTATTTTTTTTAAGATTTTATTTATTTATTTGACAGAGATCACAAGTAGGCAGAGAGGCAGGCAGAGAGAGAGAGGAGAAAGCAGGCTCTCCATGGAGCAGAGAGCCCGATGTGGGGCTCGATCCCAGGACCCTGGGATCATGACCTGAGCCGAAGGCAGAGGCTTTAACCCACTGAGCCACCCAGGCGCCCCAATTTATTTAATTTTTAAGGCACCTTTTTAAATGTGAGACTTGTGGAAAAACTAGTTGTTGCCAATAGTCTAACACGGAGTTATGTAAGAGGAGTTAAGATTCTTATAAAAATGTATTATGATCCTTAATATCTTACATTGAAAATAACTCACATACATGGAACATGCAGATTGACTGTCTTTGGTAACATCTGGCAAACAAGGTGCTATTCATTTCAGCTGACTCATTTTCACAAAATTTGCTTAGTAGTGTCTATATGTGATGACTGTGTATTTTTTTCTTATAACTGCTTTATTGTGTTTAATAGTGCCAATACACAAAATGAACCAATGGTTTAAAATTAATCCACTGGACTTACAAAAGTAGTTAAATATGAAAGTGGTCTTATAAATGATACACTATGACATAAACTTGTCAAAGTGCATAGTGAGTCCGTGTGCAGAACAAAGTTCTCTACAATGCATCATTTTCATAAGCAACACAAAAGGAAAACTGCAAACAGGAAGTAGAATGATAAAAATCTCAAGATTGGACTTTGGGGACTAGCTGCCCTTCATCCCTGGTTCTCAGTGTGTTGCCTGTTGCCAAAAGTTGTCAAATAGTGGTATGAAGTCACTGAAGCTTTCTTATAATTTTCAAGGCAGAATTCAAGTGCATCTATCAAGTTTTTCTAAGACAAGTGAAAAGAAAAAGCTTTAATGTAAGATACTGCTGAGTCTCCACACCAAAAGCAGGGAAGAAACCAAAAAAGAGGCATCATTCAAAGTTGCAAATAAATCCAGTGACAATTAGTCACATTATAGAGAAAAGCAGAATAAACCAATCACAAAATCATTTATGAAACTGTTAAAATATGCATAAGTCAGTGGAATACAATGTGTAAGAACATTTGCTATTTATTGTTATGTCTTTATTAGCAGGTTAATTTTCTTCAGAGTTATACAAAATCAGAGACATTCACAGTACACAGAGATCACATGTGTAAAAGGAAACATGATTGACAATTATTTATCACTAAAAACTATGCCAGGAGGTAAGAGATTTCTTGTTTGTTAGTAATTTTGTAAGCCTTGGTGTAGATAAACAGCGCGTTAGGATTGTTATTGACTGCGTACCATCAATACGTACAACAAGGATATCGTCACCTGAATGACAGAAATTTGCACCTCAGGGCAATCCAGCACTGCTTTATTCACAGCTGCCAATGCAAGTGTGTCTCCTGAACTTGACTGAAGTTTGAAGGAAATCAGAAAAGCTACAAATATGACCAGATCGTGGCCAAGAATTTCCAGCATGCTGTGCAAGAAAACGGGTTGAGAACAGAAGATTCTGTTTCTTCATACTCAAGAGCTCTAGCTGTGAAGAATAAAGATCTTCAAATGAAATAATAAGTGAAAAAAATCCAGTAAAAAAGATTTCTTTAATTTCCAATGCCTTATCTAAGTGGTATATTCTGTATCTGGAGGCTCCTGAATCTATTACTTCAAAGACAACATAATCATTTTTAACATTTAGGAAGAGAGAGGAAAAGTTCTTAAAAAGAGTGAATTTTGATATAAACAGATTAGTTGACAAGAGTTTATTCCTTACTACCTAAAGATATTCCAAACTTATTGAGGAAATAAATCAGTATTGTTATTGGGCATCTTAAACACATCTTAATGCCAAAAATGAATATGATAAAATAATGATCACAAACAAATCCACCCAAAAATTCATTAGAAATCCATTGGTCAGTTATCTTCTGTGTTGATGAATTCAACATTCTGGCCACTTTTGAGTAGGGCATGGCCTCAACCTAATTAGTTCCTGACAGGGCACTGGGTATCTACAGTGAAAACTCTCCATAATTTCTGAATCCTCGCATTTCTGAACCCTGCTCTTCACAAGGACTTTTTTTTTTTTTTAAATACTGTTTAACTTGTTTTAAGCTTTCATCACAAATGGTGAAAAATGCAAAGTACAGACAAGGGATAATCAAAACGTGGTCAACATTATAAATATGTTGTTATAAATTGAAAACATTTCTGGCTTAAAAAGTAAATCTAGTAGTCAACGCAGCTCCACGGGGTCTCTGTGTCTGGTAGGGTCAGTCTCTATGTCCCTGACAGGGCTCATCGTCACCCATTTTTCCAGGTCCTCCACACCTGCCTCTTCTTTGTCCCATCTGTTCATCGAAGGTTCAGGGGGCTTATCAGGGCCACCTTGTCTTCCTCCATCAAAGCCACCTGGGTCCTTCCCCCGGCCACCATGGAAGCCACCTCAGAACATTCCATGGGGACCATAGTGGTCCACGAGGCTGCCTCTTCTTCCCCACATGCCACCAGGGCTCATTCTGCCAAGATCCCTGCCCAAGGGTAGAAAGGGTGGTGGAAGGAAGCCTTCAGGCTTTACAGCCTTACACTGGTTGTGTTCTATTCTCCAGGTGAAGTCCTAGTTTCTACACCCTGGATTGGGGCACTCCAGTCTCCAGCCTGGTGCTGGTTGTATCTTTCTCCAGATGGGTTCCCTCAGGAGCCCTGGGGCTCTCTTGAGGTAAAGCCATCTCTGTCACATCCATAGCCTCCCACGTGACCTCCTGGGTTCCCCGGACCTCTATGAAGTAGTAGTGACATCCCATTACCCTCGTGGGAAGTCATACTAGCCCACATACCCTGTATCAGAGGCTTCTTCCAAGCAAGAGAAACCTGAAGTTTGCTCCCTTAAGGATCATTCCCATCCAACCAGTCCAAGATAGACTGGGCAGTCGGTGGGTCTTTGTAGAATGCTGTAGCATAGCTTCTGGGCTTTCTTGTTTCCTTGTTCAAGCAGCTATGGATCATGGGATGTCCAATTCTCTTGTTCACCTTAACAACTCCATGCTGCTTAAAGCCAGATTATCTAGAGTCACATTTCCATTTGAGCCTTGTACATAAATTGTACCAGTGTCAGAGTCTTTATCTGGATCTACAGATGGGTCTCGATCAAGATCCGGTCCTTCATCCATGAGGCTGTCAGGCCTGTTGAAACCACCTCACTCTCCACCACCCATTTCACCACATCTTCCTTCCCACCCAGCTCTGCTCAGGCATCCACAATCAACAACCCCCTTCCCCTGCCCCAGTTGTCAGGTCCCCTCATGCTCCAGTTCTCTTCTGGTCCAGAAAATCCTCCAGACTCCTGCCCATAAATACCCACGCTACTGGGGTGCTCCTGTCAGAATGAACTCTGCTGTCTGTAGCTGCTGCTCTGGAAGATCCAGTTTGCCAGGGATGGGTGATTAGCAGCTACCCACAGCTGCTTTGTGGACCATAGCTAGTCTGCTATAGCCACTCACCAGCCCATGGGTATTCTGATGAGAGTAACTGTTCTGATCATAACTAGTCAGTTGTGGAGAGGAATAGCTAGTAGGAGGATGCGATGGTGGTGCCATGACTGGCTGCACAGGGTAGCTCCCCAGTACCTGGGGATAACTGTAGTTACTCTGCCCGTATCCTAGGCTGGGCTAGTTGTAATCCCCTAGTTAGACTGAGATTGACTCGTCTCAGCAGGTTTGTTACCACCCTGTGGTGGTGTAGGTGTAGTAACTGCCAGCTGCTGTCCATAGGTAGGGTAACCAGGTTGAGGGCCCTATGCAGACTGCATAGAATAGGAGGCCTGGGTGGTAGGGAGCGCAGCAGTGGTGGTATCTTGAGCATGAGTGTCATACACCTGGATAGGCTGACTGTATGCCTGGAGGGTAGTTGGAGTAGTATAACCAGTAGGAGGTTGTCTGTAAGAAGTTGTACAGCTGGTCTGCCCATAGGTCACAGTGGTCCGAGCCTGGGGATAGCTGACATCAGTGGACTGTCCATAGGTTCCATAACTTTGCTGCCCACATGCCTGGGGGGTCTATGCATATCCTGGAGTAGGCTGGATGGAGGAAGCACTATAGCTCTGCTCAGCTGCAGCTTGGCTGTAGGGTCTGGAATCCGTGGGTACCATTTTCTCTCCTTCCCTCTCATTCTCACAGTGACTTTTAAGTTAGGTCTTTCTGATTTGGTAGAAATAAAGAATAAATGAAGAAATAGACTCTATATGGAATCTACGGTTCAAACTCTGTGAGATCCAGTTATCTATATCCTCATGCAAAAATTCTCTCTTCCTCTCCTGATATAATTTTTTCATCATTATCATTGCTATCATTATTATAATGAACTAATTATTCATAATTGCTACTACTACTTTTATTTACTATTATTTTAAAAATTATGACAATATTTTAAAATTTTAACCTATGATTCATTTGTCTGTACCCCCGGGTACCTATTAAATGGTTTGCAGATGCCAAAGAAGGAGGAACTTTGATGCATAGGATGGACTGGAGGGAGAACAATGGTAGGCGGGGAGATGGAAAAGAAGTCCAGTGGATTAGTAGCGGTCTGAGATGGCGACACTAGAAACGAAGCTAACAAGATAGTTGCAAAACATACTAGAAAGACAGAGTTTCTTGATGTTTTGACAGAATAAATAACATGAGATGAGTGTTTAAGGAAGAGGAGTCATTAAGGAAGACTTTGAAGTTCCAAGACGAGGGGCATAGTTTTATCAACAAAAACAAGAGAGTAAGCAGGAGACACTGATTTATCCTAGAAATTGAAGATTTCGATATAAACATATTGCGTTTGAAGTTAACATACTAATGGCCAAGTAAAGAAGAATATTTTGAATAAAATTAAAGTATCACTTGTACACAGATGCTTCTAAAATGTTAGAGGACTGCTGGTTTCTGAATGACAGTAAGCAAATTACATTCATCATTTGCCTAACAAATTGACTACATAAACAGACAATGATAAATAACAGCTCACGCTCTGAATTAGCATGGTCAGGATTAATATAAACTCTATATGGGAATAATTATTACTACTAAATACTGTAGCATAGAAACGCAAATGTTTAGTCTTCATAAATAATGATATTTATCCCTATTTTGAATTGCCAAGAGACATAAATCTTTAGAGTTTTCAGGATTTCATTTGTAGGTTTCACTGATGTTTTTCAGTATTTTTTCTGTAGCAGCAGATATGAAATTTTCCCCAAGAGTTGGCAGCAGTGCAAACACAGCTCTGTAATCACTATGAACCGTTGTCTGTTTCCCTTCACTTGAGCATTCGCCTTTCTTAGATAATTAACAGCCATAAGTAACACGCAAACCTGCAGGCAAACATACACACCCCCATGCCAGATCCTCGCCCACTGATCTCCCATTTCCCGAAAAGTAAAAACAGTTGAGATGGAGTAATGATTAGTAATTTTTTTCTTTATAGTAAAATTAAAGTTGGAAAACAAATGTTGCTTCTGGTTACATTGGAGCATTTTTCAATACTTTGATATTTCTTTCTAAAGTGTATAATAAACTAATTTCATCTCCCATTAACACCCACATATGTCATGTCAAGAGAGAATAATGCTATTGAGTGTCTTGTTCTTGGGGCCCCTAAGTCATTGGACTCTTGTCAGAGCACAGGGTTACTGCATGGAATTAGTTCATCCAGATACCTGGCTAATATAAAATAGTTCAGAAACCTAGAAAGATGAAGGGAGACCCAGGGTTAAGGGTAGAGAGTGGGGGGCTGAGGAAGTATTCAGGCATTGACTGTGTAATGTTAACATCAACCAAACAGCTGATTTCATTGCCAGGGAGGCGAATTCAGAACTCCTAATCTTTTACCAAACAGTAGTAATTATCCAGAGAATGGGCAGACATCGATCAGGACACATTCCTCAGTTAATGCTGACATGCTCAGCTAATGAGTGTAATGAAGTCACACGTGAGAAATTCAGAGAAACTGCACATACGGTGTGTCTCCTGAGGGTCATTTAATCCCCAGCTCTGTCAGAGAGTCAATAGGGAAGCTTTCAAGGGTCATTTAGTCTTTTTGAGGTTGCTCTCCTTTCTTTCTTTCTTTCTTTCTTTCTTTCTTTTTTTTTTTTTTTTAAAGATTTTATTTAGTTGACAGAGAGAGACACAACGAGAAATGGAACACAGGCACAGGGAGTAGGAGAGGGAGAAGCAGGCTTCCCGCCGAGCACGGAGCCCAAAGTGGGGCTTGAACTCAGGACCCTGGGGTCATGACCTGAGCCGAAAGCAGACATTTAACGACTGAGCCACCCAGGCACCCTGTGGTTGCTCTCCTTTCTTGAAATACTGACATGCTAACATCCATCATCCAGGAATCTATTGCAAAGGAGACTTCATGCAAAACGAGTATTAAACAAATATAAGAGCTATAGAATGGTTAAATTTAAACGTGAATGAGTATTTATATTGTGGCACATGGTCTCATGAGAGACTTTTTCTCATCCAGCATGAATTTAGGCCACTTTATCTGGACAGTCCACCTACACTTAGAAAGAGTTAACTAAAGAGATGCAGAGAAATTGACACTCACTGAAAGCTGGGTTATCTGATTACCCAAGAAACAAGCCACAGATCAGCCATAATTACCCTAGAGGTATTTTCTGTCAGGACTGAGAATTATAGTTTCACTTTCTGTCTTCTTCTTCTTTTTTTTTTTTCCCCCAAACTGTCTCCTTCCCTAAAAAGCCAACCTGTTCTGCCTTCCCACTGTTGCTCATAGTACTTGTGTGGGAACAGCAAGCACTGAAAATCCCAGCTCTGGGAGATTATATTTGCACTAGCATCAAGTACCTGCTGTAAACATTTAATATTCAGCTTTGGAAAATGAGGCTGTCCTTTAAAAACTGACCCAGCAGAATACACCCCTGCCCCAGCTTAGTCCCCATCTCCTGATTCTCTTTTGATCCCAAGCCGTGGGGGACTGCACAGCCAGGGGGCTCAACCCTGACTTTGGAGCACAGAGATCTGAGCTTCATTCCTGCTCTGCTTCTTACAGTTCTGTGACATGGTGGGAACTCTCTCAACTCTCTGAACCTCCTTTCTGAAGTGAGGATAATAACACGACCGGCAAGGTGACTGTAGCAGAAAAATGCCTGTATGGTGTGCCGAGGAAAAAAATACTATTATAATTATATGCATAAGGATACGGAGCACGTAAAGGAAAAGATGATATCACAATAAAGGCCTGAAACCTAGTACTGTTTCTGAACTGTCACAGAAAACCCAGCACCAAAAGCAATTTTGTATTCAATTGTCGGGTGCCCCGTAATGTGAAAGCACATCGCATAATGACAGAGCTGAAGAGCCCTTGTTGTGGGGTGTCTCCAGGGGTCTGGAGCAAAGCTCTTCTGGTGGAATTACATCTTCAAGGACTCTCTCTGGAGTCTTCAGCATGCATACAGAAGATGCAATCAGCTTCATAATAACCAAAGAATTAGCTAGCTTGAAGGAACATTTGTTCATTCCTCGCTATTTTGTCAGCGAAGGTCCAAAGGTCCGCCCTGAATTATCTGGAGGGACGAGCACACGGGATATTCGGTAGCACATGGCCCACTTGGATGTGGGAGGCCCAGGCAACCATACTCTCTCTCCCTTTATTCAGTACCTAGCCTAATGTTGGCGTGCCTCTGAATTATCTGATGACTGAATGGACCAGTACTCAGGGTACTTTGGGGACAAAAGACATTCACCAAGTGCACAAAAATCTGGCAGAGGAGAACTCTTGACAAAGAGATCTATATATGCCCCATTAAGAAATGTGACGTAAAAGTGTGTTTTTTTTTTTCCTAAAAACATGAAGGTTCTATTTTGCCACGAGTTTTATCATCTTGGGAAACAGCTTTCTAACACTCCAGACAAATATTTCCAGCACTGCGCAAGGAGCTCCAATTTGAAAGCTGAGCCTTTCCAGATGTGCTTTAGAGCCTGGGGAGGATCTCCAACCCCAGCCTACCCAGGGCTTTCTCCGAGAAAAGAGCTCTATTAAGACGGGGAGAGAATTCCTCTCATAAGATATCTTACATAGCTCTTCAATACAAATTTCTCTCTTTTATTGATGCCCCTTCAAACTCTGGGAGTCTTAATGAGTCTCCACTGGTTGATAAATTTGGCTCAATAAAAACAGTTTGGTCTATCCACACAGCCCCTGAACCATTAACAGGAACTTTGCTGAATTCTTGCTCTTCTCTATTTTCTCCCTATCTCAGTCCTGAACATTTATCTTACGTTGTAGCATATTCTCAAATTAAGTTGTAAGTATTGTCAGACTAGCCTCTTATACTAATTTATGGGACTCAGTGTAGTATGATTGAAAGAGCACTGGACTTGGGAGGTACAAGAGCAAGTTTCTGATCTAAAAATGTGTATGTTATGATCTCACCTTTTAAAACAATGAACAAAAAGCCTATATATAGTGTGTATGTATGTATGAATACATATGTATATATATACATGCCTGTATGTGTATATATATATATATAGATAGATAGAAATGAGTGTTTATTACATATATATATATATATATATATATTATATATATATGAATTTGTATGCCTCTTTAAGTACATGAATTTTAGGAAAAAATCCCGGACATATTCTAGGCTATTGCCATAATTTTTCTGAGTGTATTGACATACTTTTTCTGGGTATATGTTTATGAGGTGAGGCTGATATTGATGTAGGGAATGAGAAGAACTAAAGTGCAAACTAAATCAAAAATGAAAAAAAAAAAAAACCTAGAAATTCTGCTAAATCTCTCCCCACCAATTTGTACATGAGATAAAATCACATTTGCTCATCCCTATAAAATTACCTATTATGCATGGGCCCATGTAAACAGAAATTTTTAAAACAGCTTAATTCATCACCCTTTCCCAGTTAGGGGACTCAGTCATTCTCAGTGCTGGTCATTTGGGCTCTGAGGCACGGTGTGAGCTATACGGGCTGCATGGACTTCCAGGACCCGTCCAACAGCCCTGGGATGCAATGTAGAGTACATGCTATCAAGATAAATAATTTATTCTGGCGCTGTCCTTCATTACACCAGCTATGACAGGCTCTAGGAGTAGCAAAAGTCAGAAGAGATCTGATCCAGGACTCGGGAGGTTGTAAAGAGAAGGAGTTGAAAGGTCAAGGGAGCTGGTGAAGGAGAAATTCAAATGAGTGACCACGAGTTCCTGAAGATGAAGCCTAAAGGGGCTCGAAAAGACTCAAGACTGGGAGTACAAAAGGGGTCAAAGAGCAGGTAGGCTCGAGAGGAAAGATGAGAGGTTCTTGTTGAGAGCGCATAAGAGATGCAGCTGAGAAAACAGATTGCTGTGGACATACGGTGACAAAGGTCCCTGGAAGAGCCGAGACCCAGGAGCTGTAAAGTTAGGTTGTTTAATGGGTCATTCCAAGCAAACGAAGAAACCACACAAAAGTATCTCCAAGTAAGACCATGGACCTACTGCCTAATTCACTCATGACCATCCATGAAGGACATTTCTAGGGCCATAAATGTGAGTTATGAGGAGGGATAAATTATATGTAGCCCAGTGGCGAGATCTACCAAAGAGAACAATTCGGGGAGAACATGACCATACTTTGGCAAATATCTGAAAATTCTAATGGGCAAGAAGGAAGCGGCCGGGTTAATCACTCCCTGCAGGCCACTCCTATCCTCTAGTCACAAATGTGTATGTGTGCTAGGGAAAAGGAACTTGGGCTGCAGGGAACCAGTGTCCTTAAAGAGGACCTACGTTTCAAATACAGGGCGAAAATGTTGAGAATGTGGAGGATTTGTCAATAACCCAACAGGCATGGGGCTAGGTCAGCAGTGGAGAGTGAGAGTGGGGCGGCAGAACTAAAGGAGATGAAAATTGAAGTTTGCTAACCAAAAAGAGCTTACACTTTGGACAATGCCAAGGGAGTTTAGAGATAAGGAAAAAATACATAAATGATTAGCCTAAAGATTTCCTAAACTGTCATCGAGTCATTTTGATATTAACATTAGATTAAGGCTCAAGAGGACATTATGGCCTGGGATGATCTCTAAGGCTTCAAGTTGGTCCACATCTATGTTCCTTGCATTTGAGAGGGACCATGGGTGGAACTACTGGACCCAGCATTGACATGGAGTGGCCCAGCAGGACAGAAGATCAACAGATCAAGAGCCCTCAAAGCGATAGAAGTAACAAGTCAGGGGAGCGGTCTGAAGCAAAGCAAAGAAATTGATAGTTGAACTGCTGCTAGAAGGTCACGTGACATGTTCAGGCCTGAACCTGCCATCTATTGTAGAAACTGAGAACTTTCTTTAAGCAGGCCAGAACTCCTTCTCCCACTTGCCCTTAACTTTGACATGACAGCCAGGTAAATCAATGTTATTTTTTGCTGCTGTTATTGTTTTATTATTTATTCATTTATTTATTTTTATTTAAATTAAATTAATTAATATATAGCATATTATTAGTTTCAGAGGTAGAGGTCAGTGATTCTTCAGTCTTATATAACACCCAGTGCTCATTATATTAAGTGCTCCCCTTAATGTCCAACCCCCCACCCACCTCTGCTCCAGCAACCCTCAGTTTGTTTCCTATGATTAAGAGTTTCTTATGGTTCATCTCCCTCTCTGATTTCATCTTGTTTAATTCTTCCCTCTCTTTCTCTATGATCCTCTGTTTCGTTTTTTAAGTAGATCAACATTATTAGGAGATAAGGGCAGAGTAGCCATGTGAGTTGAGAAGGAAGACCCGGAAACATTTAAGTAACTAGCATTTGGGAAACCAATGCTACTATGAGCCCTTCTTCATTTTATCCTGAAAATGATCATTAGCTATATCTGAATTTACTGAGAAGTTCATGTTTTTAGAACCATTGTGGAGGATGAATGAATTCTTTCACGAGCAAATAGGTCAGGCCATCATTTCTTTTTTTTGCAGCCAGGCCAGCAATATAATGAAAGTTTAAAGATAGGCTTGACAACCACTCATAGTATGCCATTACTGGCCCCCAAATGAAACTGCAGTATATCCCTTTGTCAATTATTTTATGTATGCTTCATTATGTATTTGTCATGTATTTGTATTTCTTTGTCAGTCACTTTATGTATGCTTAATTCGGGTAAACAAATCAGTGCATCAGAGACTTACTCAATATAGACAATATCAATTTGCCTACCCATGCCTCAGTTTTACAATAAAAGATGAATAACTAGGAGTGTTTTGCCTGACTGAGCCTTGTCAAACACACTATTACCACTTCCCTGCCTCGGAGACACACATGCACACGTGCGCGCGCGCGCGCGCACACACACACACACACACACACACACACACCTTAAAAACTGTCAGAAATAAAAGAGACATCCCAATTCTCAAGAGGGTGTTTTCGGCTGCCTTACTGACTTCTCCTGAGATGAGGCTCTTAGGATAGAAAAAGGAAGACTAGGTTTTCCTCTTTGTAAATGGGTGAGCAAAGGAGAGAGAAAGAGAAAAAAATCAGAATGGATTCAGGGGTACATGAGGACATGCACATGTAGTGGTTAGGTATTTGTGTGTCTTGTAAATGAACTTCCATGCCTCTGGTCTAGGACCAATGATAGCATGGGAGAGGAAAGGCGATTGTTGGGGAAAAGTGCTCAGGTGGCACGGACATCAGATGGAGCCCTTTTGAGATGACTGGCATCAAACATTCCAGGACTGGCTGAGGCTCAGTCAGTTAACTTCTCCCTCAAAGTAACTTGACATGGTTATGAAATGTCTTACTTCAATAAAAAGCTCTGAATTCCTCTGAAGGGTGAAACAAGATGTATAGAAAGGCTTTTAATGCTTTAAAAATGAACCCAATATATCATGTTGGCATTAAATACTCAGAATTTAATGTCTCCTGAGGTTATCCTACAATGTAAGAAATACCACAGGTTTAAGAAGAAACTCAACAGTACTTTCATGTGTTGTAGAAAGTTCAAGTTTACAGAAAACAAACTAAAAGTAAACAGATGGAAGGTGTGCCACATGGGGTAAACAGACAAGGTGGGGAATCCTTCCTATACAGGAATTACAAAGAGCTACAATGGCCTTCCTGGTGGTAGCCAGGGAGGACTCTAACATGGCTGACAAAGGAAGAGTGAGGAGAGAAGTCTCAAAAGTGGAGGCTCCACTCTTCAATGGGAGAGTGAAGGAGGAATGGAGGTGCTGTGAACACACGTGACTACTCTAATATAGTGATGGCAAAGATACTAGTTACAGCATGGGCCTATCGTGGGTAACGCCTTTTCTCCAGTTGGCAGAAAAGTCTCTCTCATAGTGTCAATCACCACCTTTTTGCTGCTGGAAGCAGAAGAGGCATATCCCTCAGATGAAAACTTGGTGTCCAATTTGATGCTGCTACATAGATAGAAAAAAATAAAATGCTGATTCCTTCCGGGTTTAGCAAACCCTGGAAATCGCTTCTGCTGGTACCGCACAATGGTATCTGCAACTTCAGAGACAGGATCTGTATTAAATGAGGGCAGAAAGTCAGGCAAATCCTTGCTGACCTCCTACCACATTTCATGTCCTATTCTAGATGCCAAGGAACAAGTCAGTGTTTCTGCTCTTGTGGAGTTTACATTCGAATAATAATTACGCAATAAGCAAACTAAAATAAAGTGATATTTAATTTGTATTGGTTCTTCAGGAAAAAAGTGAAGAGGGGCTAAGATGACGCCAATTTGTCAACACTCCCTTTTCTTCACTTGAGCAGACATTTGCCAAATCAATTATGGCATTCTCAGCTGCTGAGCCCTTCTCAACCCAGCACTCCCGACAGCCAAGAATAATCTATCAGTGTCAGCTCATGGAAACCTAAACCAGAGTTATCTTATACTTGCCATACATGCCTAGTTTTTCCTCTTATTTTATTTCCTTTTTATTTCTTTTATTAATATTTGTGGAGAAAAAAATTGAAAATCCTTAGGAGTACTAGAGGAAACCAACAAAAGGGAGGGATGGCCTCCTCTGGCCAGTGTTTTAAAAGGGATTCTGAAGAACGCAGGGATTAAATCCAGTCTTGTTCTCAGCACTGGAAAGAATTTAAATTGAAAGCTGTGTCTCTAGGTGGTGGCCCCAAGGCCTGCTGTACAAGCAATTTCCTTCTTCAACATTTTCATCACAGTGATTTTTCTGGGAGGGTTTGAGGCTTTATTTTAACAAACATGACCAGTGTCTTAAAGATGGTACTCTGGTGCTTTTGGCATCGTCTTCAATCAAATAAGCAGGTGGCCACTTACTTTTTTGGTTTTCTCTTTGGCTCTGGTCTTGCTAAGGGTGGTGAGTGGCTGTTCTGCCTACACTGCTTGGCTTGGGTAGAATCTTGCCTCATGAGTGGTCCTTCTCTGTGACTTCCCCTTTGCACCACTACAAAGAATGTCGGGGTGGTTCCCTGTTCCTTGGTTTTTGTGGAATTGTGGATGTCTGATTGCATGCTAAGCCTTTAAGCAAGTGGCTTGCTTGGATCTACAGAAACTACTTATCAAGGCCTCTCTGCTTGCTACTTCATTCTGACCCACTGCCTTACTTTCAGGCTTGACTGCTTAGACTGCTTTTGATACCACTGTCTGAGGCTACCCAGGTCTAAGTACTCCTTACTATCCAAAGCCTAGTGCTAATGTACCCAGATTTCTCCTTTTCTTTTGAGTTACTTTCCATGCCTCCAAAGGGGGAAAAAAAGAGAAGAAGAAGAAGAAAAAATTTCATGCAACTGAAATCCTGGAGCTATCTGCCTGCTAGTCAGAACATTTCCATTTCTATAAGCCTTTTAACTGTTGGGATGGCCGTCCTGTAAAGTACTGAGGATCATACACAGCGGTTTTCTAACACACTCCTGGGGCTCCTCTCTAATCCAATCAGATAGCACATAATCACTAAATACAAGTTAATTTCAATATTACCCAAAACAAAACATAATTAGAAGGGCAATGTGCTGTGAAAATTATCATAAAAAGCATTCAAAAGCCAAGTAGAAATGCATTTGAATTATCTATGGTTTAGGATTATTTGTGCCACTGTTCCTCTCCATTAGGGCAGAACCAGAGTTGACTTTAGCTATGATTTCATGGTCTACAAAAAACAACCATAGAGAATTGGGTATGGACTGTGACTGTGTTCAAATATTTCATGAATCTTCTTCAATATCAACGTTTACTCAACCCCCTTCTACTAATGATAGCCCATCTATGTTACTTCAGTGTAATATACACAGGCTATTCTCACTAGATCCAGAATGTGCCAGATATATTCAATAGGAAAATGCAGTTCAGAATTGGTTTCTAAGATTGAAATGTATCAAGCAACTCCCTTAAGAAGCACTGTGCCATGAATTGTAGTGGGGAAACTATAATAATAGATAATAGGAAAAATATCTCAAACACATACAAGCACAATTTCAAATAATGGGATAAAGCTATAGACTAGCCTAGGATGCTGGGGTATCTCTTAAGTTGGGGCAATTAAAGGTCTTCATATAGGTGCCTTGAAGTAGAAATTCTTGTGTATTTTTTTTTACATAGCTTTAAGGACAGTGGGAAATAGGTCTCTAATCTTAATGCCTTTGCTAGATTACTAAAGCACGTCTAGGAAAGATGATTAGGTTCACTGAGTCTTTGTGGGTTAGGTCTCTAAATTCCTATGTGGTTAAGATGTAGGAAAGCTGCAGAAAACATGGGATTCAGGCTAAGTCACAAAAAGGAAAGACTCTCTCTCCTATTGTGATTTTTTAAGTGAAATATAAACATGATAAAAAAAAAGGCATAAAAGCAGAAAAAAGAATAGAGTAAAAAGTAAATCTCCCTTCCACTTCTGAATAGACAGATAGAATATAGACGATAACATCTTACTTAAAACCCACAGAGGTTGATTTTTCTTGCAATAAATATCGTTTACCAAAAAAGTTTTCAGAATAATAGCTCCCTGAACATGTGTAGTTCTGTTTCACTTATTTGTTCACGTACATTTATTAAGTGCCTACTATGTGCTAGGCCTGATTTTTCTTGACATTTGCATTTTTCTACTTCTTCTCCTTCTCTTTCTCGTAATTGTCAATTGTCTCTCCTGAGTATCTAGCAGTTCACCATCCTTTAGAACCAGTTCTGTCTGTGGCCAGGAAAGATGGTGACAAGTTCTTGGCCAAAAGCTCATCCCAAATCACTGCACCACTAGACCCAGTCTGATCCTGCACTTTGACCTTAAGGATGGAACTTTGTCTTGTGCATTTTTTGTATCAGCTGTGGGCCCTTTATTCAAATGTGTTGAAGTCAAAGCTTTCATAACCTAGCTGCCAGAGTATCACATAAATCCCTATGAACTCTGAGGTCAGATTGCTTGGGTAGGAATGCTGATTCTCTTACTTATTATCTGTGTGACTCTAGGTGAGTAACAACTTCCATGTGGCTTGGTTTCTTCATCTGTTGAATGAAAAGACCATTTAGTATGCCCTTCATAGTTTTAGGAGAATAAAATAATTTCTAGAGTCCTTAGCATTATGTCTGGTATTATAAATCTTACCATGATTAGTGCCGAAGTCCAGCATTGCCCTTGAAAATCAGTCAGCTAAGACTAGAGTCTGTCCATGGGATCTTAGTCCTATTCTAGAGTTCTTTCTCTTTATAATAAACCTGCCTGTCTCTCCAAATATGTCTACTTCATCTCTGCCTATCAGGGCACCTTCTTGTATCTTTCCAGACTTCCATGTTGTAGAACCCTTACTGCCATCTGTTTTCCGTTTTCCCAGACAATGTGTGCCACATTCTACCCTGTTGATTAGACTTCTCTGCCTTTCAGTTGTTGTTGTTTTTTTTTTTCTGTGCTTCACCATGATGAACTTCAGTCTGATGGCATGTGGGTTTTGAAGCCAGACAGCCCCCAGTCTGATAGATCTTACTGTCCATGCCAGAACTCTGGGGTTCCATATGGCATCTACTGCTCACTTGTCAGGTAACTTCACAACCCAGCCAATGGCATGTTTAGAAAAGAGAATATGTAAGTTTTAAAAATCTCAGTTTCCTCTAATACATCTTCTATCCATTACCAGTAATACAAAACTTATCTTTGCATATCACTCTAAACTGAATTCCCCCAGACAAATTACCTATTACAAGGGCATAACTGACTTTGAGATAGGTTACAGAAATAACTTCTACTGACTGCCAAGTCTTCTCAACAATGACCTCCTCCAGCTTTGACAGTGGCCCATGGTCTACTAAGCTATCGATGGGAGAACCCTGATAGTGGTAAGTACAATAAAAGCACAAACTGCTCCATTTTATTGTGTTTGATGGCTAGAAAGTGAAATTACAAAGTGTATGATTGTTTTACCAAGGTGAAAGGAGCCAAGTATAACACCTTTGAGGTTGAAATGAGAGGTTTCTTTAGCAAAGAGAAAAGAGGTGATACACAATTGTCTATCATAAGTAAGCACTGGCTCACCTTATGTTGATTTTTGAAAACCACCAATATGTGTGAGAATACTGAGGTGTTTTGCATACTACAAGTTCATTTAAGTTAATGGCATAATGTTAATTATACAATAATTATTGGTTTCACTGGCTCACAAATTGTTAGTATCTTATTTGTGCCCAGAGGTACTAAGTACAACCATTCTAACACAAACCAAAATTAAAAATTCAGATATTCAATCTACTAAAATTTAAAAAAAATAGTAATATAAAAGCACAACATATTCACTGAAAATAGTGGGAAAAAAGTAATTTAGCTAATGCATTTTGTTGACTGGAACATGAGGATAAAGAACTCAAGGATTCACGTCCATATTTTCTAATGAACCTACTGGTTATTTGACACAGCCTGTACTAGTTAGAACCTATGATCTATGGCATCATTGGTCACTACAGGAATTTTCAGGGATGATAGATAATTGCAACCAATACCAAAAAAATAAATCTCAGAATTTGTCTTTATGTAGAAAAAAGAGAAAACATATTCACTTAGAGATCCAGAACATCCCTCCAAGTCAAATAATAATAGATGCTGGGAATAGAAGAACAAGCAATAACTTCTTAGTTCTTTCTTACATTCTTCAGGCTCTACATGATATGTTATATCCATTTATACTTTTGTCTCTTTTCTCCTTTAAATATAAATGAACCTTTCCAAAGTTATATTGATTCTCTTAGAAAAGGTTTTAATACACTAGGCTTACTATGTCACCTCTTTTCATATAGATACAGCTTCCAAGCTTCAGGGAGAAAATGATCTAAAAAGATGGCTCCTTTCCCAAAGTGCTTGAATATAAGAGAAATGGCAGGCAACGCCAAGCTTACACCCAGCAGGCCTGGGAAGAAACAGGACTTAAATGAATTAGATATTGATTGCTTGGGTATTTTTGAAATTTCTTTAATCTGAAGTGGTTCCCTAGAGAAGGGATTAGATTTGAACGTCAAGTGACAGTGAAAATAATTCTTGAAAATACAAAAATCTTAGTTTGAAGGTCCTTTATAGGTCATTTATTCTAAGCTTCAATTCTCTCCACATCCCCGTTAGTGATTTTTCAAACCATCATTGAGCACCTCTTGATAGGAAACATTAATTAATTTATTAACTAATGGGAGTAATTTGCAAGGTTGGAAAGCAAAGGCTCTTCACTAATCGTTGGTAATTCTATAAATCTTATTATTGGAAAATTATAAGTCTTTTTTTTTTCCTTTCTGATAGCTGTCCCTTTGAGGTATGAAGATGAATACAACTTTCAAAACCTCTTAGTAACCAGCTTTGGGATTTTCTCTCACATACTCCAAAAATATATACTGAAGTTGAGTGCCTCTGAGCAATTCCTCCATAATGTCCCACTGGAATGAAACAGGAATAGATAAAATATATGAATATCAAATCCAAACACAACATAACATTAGTGGAAGTCTGTTCCCTTGACAAGTTTAATTGCAGTACTTTTCAATGTGATGTATTGTTATGTATGTGTCTGATTGCTCACTATGCCTCATCAAAAGATTTGGCTATTTGCACAATTGAAAGTGACCATTCTTATACTTGTTTTTAAATCTTAGAATATCATAGCTCCTAATTTTCCTTTCATGTTTCATTTCATTTACCATATTCAAATTTCATTTGGGAAAGCAAGGATATTCTCTTACTGTAAAGAAAGGCATCCCTAATTTTGTTCTGGGTGAGAAATGTCCCTAGTGAAGCCAACACACATTGCTTCTTCCTTCTCGATTTCTTTACCACTCATTATCTCATCTGCTGTTTACTTCAACTTAGACAGACAGTACCATTATTACCTCTGCTGAACTGAAGAGGAAAGGGAAGCACAAAGAGCTAAGTTTCCCAAGGTCACACAACTAGTAAATGGAATGGCCAAGACCCCAAGCTCACACCCCTAACCATGGCATCTCCTGAATACATCAGTCTGTAATTCTGTTCTGTTTCTGTCAATTTATACATTCATGGCTGAACAGATGAGATCCATATCTTACTGAAAAAGAACAGAACCCTCTTTTAGACTACAAGTCTAAAGACTACTCATAGTCTACACAAACTATTTTGTAAAGAAGTGAGATACTAATTCTGTAAAAATTCAAAGAACTGTTTCAAGTAAAGGATTTGTAGATGGGGCCAACGAATGAATTCATTTTTAGTTAAGTAAACCTATTTCTCATTAATAATGTGTAGAGCAAGATATATTCTCTTGAAAAAACTTCCTGATCAAACATCTTTAAATTGAGGGTAAAGTTTTAGATTCTCTTTTCAATCTTCTCAACCTTTCTGAAAGGACCAGCAAGGGAACAGTGAATGCTTTTTGCTCTACTGCTCTGATTTATAGTGACTTCCAAAGTGAAGTCTGTATGTCTCCACCAATTTAAATGAACTATACTCTGCTGCTCTTAGTAAATTATGTTACTTTTAATTTAAACCCACACAAACCTTTTTTTTTTAAGGTTTTATTTATTTATTTGACAGACAGAAATCACAAGTAGGCAGAGAGACAGGCACAGAGAGGGGGAGGCAGGCTCCCTGCTGAGCAGAGAGCCCAATGCAGGGCTCGATCCCAGGACTCTGGGATCATGACCTGAGCTGAAGGCAGAGGCTTTAACCCACTGAGCCACCCAGGTGCCCCACACACAAACCTTCTAACACAATTTTCAAAAGTCTTGCTTCTTGAAACTATGAAAAAAATTCCAAAGATTGAAAGTTATCTCTAAAGTTCAACTGAGAGACACATCATTACATATGAACTAGAAATACCTAAAGCAAACTCGAGATAAATGAATAAGAATAGAAATACAGCAAATTATAACTGCTTACAGGGAGAACATTTGTCTTATGATGTTTATTAAATCTCACTACAAAAGTATATAGGCGTGTTTTCAGGCATATTCCCCTTGCCTAGAGGGTGAGAGGGAAAACAAAAGAGTCCCCAGGTGTCTGGGGTTGAGATGTTCATTTGGAAAGGTTTTGGTCATCAACTGAGTTTGAGTATAGTACTGTGACAATTATTACTTCTTTGACAATGAATGGGCTATTAAAAGTCAATCTCTAGACTAGAAATCAAAATCATTGTGGAAGTTCCCAAAGAAATGCAAGATTTGGGGGAAACAGAGTTCATTAAACTGCAGCCTAATGTGACTCAGAAAAGCAGAATAAAATAAACTGCCAGGTTTGATGATCAGGCTTCATAAGAGAGAGGAACTTTCCCTCAACAGCTGGCCAAAGGTCACAGGAATCCAAAGGAGCTGGAAGAAATGGTTTAGAAGAAAGTGGATCTCCTTTGCCACTTCCTCTTCAGCGTTTTTCATTGTTAGTCCTCTTCTTTTCTCATTCTTGAAAAAACTCATTTGTCCCCAAGGCTTTAGCAGCCATCAAGGAAAACCCCAACCACATAAAGGATGGCCTGGAATAAAACCATGCCACCCCCATAGGTGTTAAAAGTACCAATGAGATTAATGGATGAGAGCAGTACAGATGTCTTCTCTTTGACGTCCCCCATCTCACTGGTCATTAGTGAGCCTACTGGACCACCCCTTCCTCTTGATTCTCAGTCACGCTTCATCAAACCTCCCATGATTTCTCACTTGAATTAGCTTGCAACATGGCCACTGCAGTTTCTAAGGCAAATCTAATTATGTCATTCTCTACTCCCACTCTCCCTTCACAAAACCTGGTCATGCGTACTCCAGGTAGTTCACAATCCGGAACTGTTAAAAGTGCCTGTTGGGGTCACAGGTTATTCTCAATATTTCAAAGAAGCTTAAAGATAATCATGAACTTACCTGAATTAGGCTGTATAGATTAACCAGAACTACTGGCATTATTGTTCAGTGTGGCATCTGATATTCTTCCTTGACCCATCAGGAGAGGATCAGGAGCAATTCCTATGTTCTCCTGGCATCTTTGAGCCGTTCCCTGTTCAGCAATAAGAGGCTGACCTGACATTGTCTGATAACTTTAATTCACAGGCAAGACTAATAATGTAAGGCTCCTTTAGAGCAAAAGCTGTGCTAAAAATTCACTCTTGTGTTATCAACCTCAGCACCAGAATAGAGTACTTAATAGGTTGTTCCTTTTAAGGTGGTGGTGGTGGTGGTGTTTTTAGAAATTCAACAGATGATTTTATACCTCTAATCAGATTAATTGTATTAATCAATACAAAATGGAGAAGATGATCGGGAATTTTAACTTAAATCCAGTCCGTGTGTGGACAGCACTTTTTGAAAAACCAGGGTGATGGCTGGAAAATGCCAACAAGAAGTTTTTAGAGGAGTAAAGGGCGAGGCACTGGTATTTATTGGGCAACTAGTATTTGCTAGGCCCCGTCCCAGACAAATTAGATAAATGCCTTCATTCCCTACTCACAGGCTGTGAGATGGTGTTTACATTTAACAGATGTAAACAGAATGAGATTCAGAGAGATTTAGTGGTTTCCTAGTCACAGAAGAGCTAAGTAGCAGAAGCCAGGTTCCAACCCTGTCTGCTTGACAGGAAGTCTATTGTTCCAAGTGGTATTTTTGTTGTAGGGAACTAAACACTCACAATAACAACAAATTCAAATGACAGGCCTGCCAGTTCTGTCTGTTTAGCTTCCTAAAGGACTCTTGATGAATGAATCAAGGAGCTAAAAAATTAATAAGAACTTGACTGTATTACAGGCATACAAAAAACAGAACATTTTCATTAATTTCTCCTTTTATATCAGGCTGTCCTAGAACTTCAAAAGACTTCATATGTATAATGACAAAGTACATTTTCCCAAAACTAGGCTCATGTCTCTCTCCTGCACAGATTCCCACTAAGACACACGGCTCAAATCAACACCTCAGAAGCTTCCTGCCATGCTAGAATTCTGTCTCCATTTAGAGCAACAGGATTGTGCCTACATTCTCCACACAGGACGGATGCTCCAAACCCTACGCCTGCCTCTCTCCCCGGCAAGTCCTCATCTCTGTGCCCCATGACCCAGCAATCTGTGACAAATTAAAAAATGTAAAAGAGTCAAAGAAAGAAAAAAGAACGGGAAGCATTGTGCTCTAGTATGATAAGTCGTGTGCCTGAGGCCCATGCTTTTTAAGTAACAGTAGACTAGGAAGTAACGAAATATTACCTGAAGTAATTACTGTCATAATTTATCCCTGTTCTAAGCTGTCCTGAGTATCATTTCCTGAGTATCATAAAGTATTGCAAATCACTGTTGTAATTTATCCTAAATTTTTTCCTATTCTTTCTTATGTTCTGTTCTAATTTTAGTCTTTTAATTCTGTTTAGAAATACGAACAGGTTTTTATTAGATGTTCATTTCATTTACCTATTATCTTTAATCGGAACTTTCAGTGTATTGCATTCTGGGCTGCATGCCAACTCTACATGTACTTAGGGATATATCTGTATCTGTATCTATATATAGATATATAGAGATGTAGAGTCTCTATTTGCCTTGTGTATAGGTATGAAACTGGATGACAGAGATGATAATGATTTCATCTTCCTGAGAAAAGAGGCAGCAGTTCCCTTCAGTGAAATTCCCTGATTTACCCTCGCTGAGGTAATCAAGTCACATCCTCTCCAGACTCTCACGTTCTCTGATGGGATGGAAATGGTGTGCTCCCTCCATGGAGAAGTAGACGAGGTGATGGAATATAGAGAATAGAGTCCATGAACACAGAGGGAATATGTTCCCAGTGTGGACCTGTGCTGTCCCATACGGGAGCCACTGGCCCCACAGGTCTGTTCCATACATGAAATCTGGATCTGACTGGATCTGACATTAATGCAAAATACCCAGTGGACTATGAAAAAAACCTAATGTGAAAAAAATACACACACACACACACACACACACCCCTATAAAATGTCTCACTACTAATATGTTAATTACATCTAGAAATGATACTTCAGGATAAAATTACATTTTTGAAATGTGGCGGCTAGAACGTTAAAATCGCATTGTGGCTCGTGATTTTTCTGTTGTTTGGTGCTGCTCCAGACATCCTGACGCTCTGAGCTCTAAAACAATTGGATAGAGGGGATTGTGGTGGTAACAGGTAATGCAAGAACCACTTGAAAAAAAAAAAAAAAAAAAAAAGCCGATGAGGCAAGTGTGGGACCCGTGGCCCGGGGAAGCACACTAGGCAGGCTTGTTGTCGCTGATCTCTGCGATGTAGCAAGAAGGTGACCATGTGAGGGCAGGCTAACATGTAGCTATGTGTGTGTTACACTAAAAATTGCCTCTAGGTCTCATTTCACCTCGTCTCGGGGTCCCCCTTGCAAAACTGGCCAAAAACAGACAGAACAAAAACTTTAGTGCATCGGCCAGTGTAAGACTCTTAGAATTTTCTAACAGTGAGTCCCCACAACTACTTCTTCTTCTTCTTCTTTTTTTTTTTTTTTAAACACAAAAGAACATTTGGGCATTTGAGAAATCTGGCACCTCCCTATCACATTTAACATCTAAATCTGCCTTATACTCCCCAGCCAATATTCCCCCAAACCAAGATTTTTTCTTTTTTTACCTTCCATTTCTCCCTTGTAGAAATAATAGGATTTGGCTGGTTCTCACCAGGGCACTGAATAATCAAAATTCATGCCTCTTTTCCAAACCTTATTCTTAACCAATAGTTTCAGTCACAGCAGCTAACACAGGAAAAAAAAAAAAAAAAAAAAAAAAGATACTGGTTTGAATAGCAGCTAATTTTACATCTTTTATATACCCAGTGCTTGAAGTCATGAGCCAGAGGCTATAGAGTCAATAAAAACAATGGGGACCTCAGTCATACAGATCTGGGTTCAAATCCCAGCTCTGCTGTTTAGAAGAATCACCATCATTCTCATTAAATTATTTTGAAGGATTCTGTGAGGATTCAATTAAGTAATGCAGGTAGAGCACCATGCCTGGCACAGAGAAGACTCTTATTTCAGGTTAATTCACTTTCTTTCTCTTTATAAAGAAGTCCTGGGTCTATGTATACACATTACACCAGGTTTATCAACACCGATTCTCTTCTAAAATGCTGGGATTGAGGAAGTCACAATTATGGGCCACTTTATCAGCTCATTCAGTTATTTGAGAAATTTGATTTTCATAATTACAGAAATAATGAGTATTGCAGAGGATGAAGCTACGGAGCTTTCTCTAGGGTTGAGATTTTAAGTTTAAAGATATCCTCAAAAACAGCTGCCCATTTCTTTACTGTTTGAAACCGGGGAAGAACAGCAAACAATGGGACAGTCACTCACTTCCCAGAGTTACAAAGCCTCCCTGACTTGTGAGATTCCATTCCTTCCAAAGCACAAACAGGCTAGATGACTCACTACGTGGTAGCTCTGTCCCCACTTCTCCCAAGACCTCACTTACTTGTCAATATCGCTTTTTAGTCGGCTCAACAGAGCAAAACCCAATAAATTCCCAGAGCATGGTTCTGGTCTTTCCCTCCCCTCCTCTCTTTTCTCTTAGGGAATGGGCTCTAGCATGTTTTCTAATCTATGACTTTGAGACTTGTCTATTCTCTGTTCTACTCATACCAGCTTCTCAATGGATGCATACAATGATCTGAACTACATACTTGAAAAATCCTCCACTGTGTCTTACTACTCTGCATTGTCGCTTAAGGGAGATCCTATTTCTTTCACGGATTTTCACCTGATTCCCTTTACCCTAATATTGTTTAATCACTTTTCATATTTATTTTTATTATAGTATTAAGGGCCCAATAATTTAATTTTCTCCGCAAAAACTCTCAGTGGTTTTTATTCACCTTTTTACTCTTCCCATTTTCTTTCTCTCCTTTTCCCTTATTCTCTCCTCCTGTTCTCTTTTTTCTCTTACTCTCCACCTCCCTCTCCTCTGTGATAAGACATATTTCCCCCTAGTATATAAGAACTTCCATCCTACCCCTGAGTTGAGCCGTCTTGCAAAGTACTTGAGTTCAAAGCCAGGGCAGGCCACTGCCTACAGTACTCAAAATGCCTAGAGACCTTAACTCAAAGTTGTGAACTGGCAAGTCTCTAGGGGCAATCTCTGTCTGCTCAATGAAAATATGCTTAGGTCCCACAGATCCCACAAAATACTCATACAGGGAACAGTCATCCCATTTTCACAAAGCCGTCTTTGCCACTTGTAACTCTGTGTAAACCTAGGTGGCACTAAGTGATACACAGTAGTCCTCCTTATCTGAGGTTTTGTCTTCTGTAGTTTCAGTCATGCGTGGTCAACCACAATGTGGAAGCAGATGACCCTCCTTCTGACATGGTATCAGAAGATTAGTAGTAGCCTACAGCTACAACACAACGCTTATGTCATTAACCCTACTTCATCCATCACATAGGCATTTTGTCATCCTATGTCATAACAAGAAGAGTGAGTGTACTTGAAAGAAACCCCAGTCACTTAACTTTTGTTTAGGTATATCATTATATCTGCTCTATTTTATTATTAGTTATGGTTGTTAATTGCTCATTATGCCTAATTAACAAATAACACTTCATCACAGATATGTATAAAGGTGGAAAAACTATCAATCTAATCCCCAAATCCATGACAAGTTCTGTTTCAACTCCATGATGGTGATTTTATAACTATATCAGGGCAACAGCAAGGGTGGGTTGGGGGGTTAGAAAAAGAAGGATACCTGTCAAGCAAATCTCATGGCTATAACGGGTTCATGTTTTGGTTTTAGTTAGGTCTCCCTCTCTAGGTTAAAGGTATCAGGGACCTTTCATTAGGTCTCGCTATTTCACAGACAATGGGTTAACAGTTATTATTAGCCATGTTTTACAGATGCAAATACTGTCACAAAGAGGGTAAGTAACCCTTCCAAGATCCCCAAATGGCAGAGCTAATACACCCATGACAACACCTTATAAGACCTCTATTCACTTTATCCCATTACATCATTATCACCTTTTTCCACTTCCTGAAGTTAAACGTTCTGATGTTCTTCCTCCCTGAAGCCTCAATGCCAGGTACCATCCCTGGAACACATGAGGCGTTCAATATGTGTTGAAATACCTGAGAAGATAGAAATTGCCTTATTTGTGAAAAATTTAGGCACTTCATATACTGAAAATAACTGCAAAAAAACCTACCTATGTATCGCCGAGTGGACTAAAGATCTGGACTTACAGGAAACTACTCTTCTCCTCAAATGCTCTTTTTATAATCTGACAGATTCATAAGCTAATGGTAAAGAAAGACCCCGTATCTCTGGCTCACAGATACAGCTATTTCTGTATCAGTGCCTATGTTTTGATATGTCGGAGAAATTTCTCTTTGTTGTAAGCATATCATGATTTTTATCCACAAGTCTCTACCAGTTTTGGTCTCTGCTACCAAACTTTCTTCTCCCAACATTATAAAAATTTCAAACATTCCACAAAGTTTAAATAATTTTATAAACAATACCCATGTTCCCCCATCTTGCTTCTACCATGAACATTTTACTATATTTGTTCTATTCAGGTTCTCACCCATTTACTTATCCCTCGATTCATCCATTAACCCATCTTATTGGTTGAAGTATTTCAAAATAAAATGCAGACATCTTCCCACTTCTTTTAAGTACTTCAACGTGCATATCTATGTGACATTATTTTTATAATTACATGAAATCTTTACACACTGCATTTCCTATTGAATCACAAAATGTAAGCTCTTTATTTCCTATAGATTGCGGGGGGGGGGGCGGGTCGTTTATTATTGAAATCGAGCTTCAAACCTACAAATTATTACCTGACCTAGAAAAAAGCAGGTTAGACGGTAGGGCCAGAAGAATGAAAGACCTAAGCATTTCGAATCCATAAAACTGTGTTGAGTAAATGCTGCATAAAATTAAAATTCCAGTCTTTACTCCTCTTTCAAGGAGACAATGATAATCCTGTTAGCTTTTGCTTCACAACTTTATAAATTGACAAATGGCAACATAGCATAGTAGATCATTAGAACATTATTACTGAGGCTTAAGTCCACAAGGTTTCTCTAGGGAAGGCTACCGTGACATTTTTCAGTCTGGATCAAGCATTAGACAAGGGCAAACCTCCAGGTCTGTACCATTCACCTGTTCATTAGACACCAGCTTGTAATGGGCACAAGGCCAAGGTAGAAAACAATACAAACAGTAATTTTCAGAGTTAATGATCTAAAATAATTATAGCCAATGTAGCAGTTGTTTGCAAGTTGTTTGGCAAAGCTAAAAACCCAGTGAGGGAAAGAAATTTATCTAAACCCTTGAAATAATCTTATTTAAGTCCCAAAGTCAGGTAGCACTTTTCCTACCTCTGTACCATGCTGTTCTGTTAGAAACAATCCCTCACCAGAGAAAAGGCCCATTCACTGTATCATCCGAAGTAACAAATGCTTCTTGCTTCCCAGTCTTCCCAGCAGAAACATTTCCTCTGTTCATTTCTCACAGTAATTGTTCACGTGTCAATTATTACATTTATGATTTGATTTACAATGAGTTCATTACACGTCCATCTGTTCCATTATTAGTACACTATACCCCCTTCATTTTGGAAAACGCTAATCATGATACTTGACTTCTAGTAGGTGCTCAAGGAATGTTGAGTAAATTAAAGCTAAAGTCTCTATGAAATCGTCTCAAGCCAGTGGGTGCGGAAGGGACATTCTGCGGCACTCTATCTGAGAATCTGTTGACCAAATAAAAAGAAAAAAGCATAGCTCAGCAGCAGGGGGTAAAAAAAGGTTTAGAATCTGGAACTCCAAACAAAACTGCATAAACAGCCTGTTTCTCATTGAATCCAGAAATTAATAGATCCTGGTTGAATCACAGGTTACCACTGAAATGCAGGGCTATTTAAGTGGAATTTTTATCTGGAGGAAAGTGTATTTTAAAAGAGAGCTCCTTTCTTGACAGAAAAGCAAAAAATATTTTACAGATAAGATTTGGCTTTATGTCATGTCATTCTTTTGATCAAAAAGATGTTTTCTGTATTCTTTTTTAATCTAGTGCATCCTACTTCCTACTATGTTTGAAAAAGGGAACTCTGATGGCAAGGAAAACATGCTCATTTCGCTTACCGTCCCGGGGGAAGTGGCACTAGGGGCCTATGCCATGTTGGGCAACTTCTTTCTCCTCATTAGTTTATCAGAACAGGTTTCCTAGCGAGACAATGACACGGCTTGCATTTCCTCAGCAGATTTATCAGCTCCTGTCATTATAAATCTAAATTTGGATATTTTTAGCTGGACTAGGAACAGAACAGTTCTCCTGAGACTCAATGTCAATGCTGCCGTATGAATCAGCCCAGCGAAGGGTTACAGAGCCGCAATCTCCGAGTCACTGTTTTGATTTTTTTTTTTTTTCCTGGAGCAGGGATCACCTCTTTGGCTCACTGCCAGAAATGCTTTGTGGGCTGCTCCAGCTCACAGGGCCTGAGCAATGCTCTGTCTCCTTTTGGCAATGCAATATACTGCACAGCTGAACTACGCCCCTGACTTTTCCCTGACTGATGATTGCTCAGGTGAAAAGGAAACCCTCTGAAGGGAAGATGATGAGGCCTCCAATAACGGATACCCAAACCCAAAGCCCGGATGGAGTACATGAGGGAAACGCACATCTCCAGAGGGAAAAGTCAGCCTCAAATGCATTTCAATCTGGAACTCTTTTCTTTTTACAGCTATTTTTCCAGCCTGCCCAATGAACAGAGGAAGGTAGGAACTACAACATTCTTACACAATTCCTTCGACCTGACAAATGAGAAAAATATTACCATCAGGTTAAGAAGAGGATTAACTGTCACTAAATGCAATGTGCCACATTACCCGAATCATTCTTATTTTCCATGACTCAGATTTGAGGCAGTTTCAATACAAGGCCGTTTGGAGAGTGATTTTCACAGCGTCCTTTCTTCGTATTTCTGTTGTTTTCTCGGTTATTAAAACACCATACTGACACTGGAGAAGCCAAAGTGCCCAAGGCTCATGGAATGGTAGAATGCAAGTTTGGAAAAGCAAAAACAGGTTGTGTTTTTAACTGTTTTCTCTGGAGTCATCCAGAGAATGGATGGTATAGCAGGCATATACCATAAGGACAGAAAACATATTACGTAACTTAGGGTTTAACTTACACAGGATGACAGGGATTATTCCCAGTTAACCAGAGAGGAGAGACAGCCAAAAACAAACAAATAAACAAACAAATGAAAAAAAAATCAGAAACAAAAACAAAACCTTAGAAGTGAGAATACACAGTATTAGAGAAGTTGTGTGGTCGACTGTAGTTTTGCCTGGTTCAGAAGTGAAAGGCTAGAGGGGACCATTATTGACTGTTGTAGCTGCCATTTAGCCAAAGTGTCTGATTCTTGCCAATGTGTTTTGTTTTCTCAGTCCAGGGGGGAGAAGTGGCTCTATAAAACAACTTCAATGTCAACCGAATCTAGGTAAGAGTCCTCCTTTCAGTTCCCATTATCGCCTCTAAATTCCCAAAACAATCTGACACCATGTATCCAAAGGGCATCACAGATTATGGATCCAAAGTCTACACAAAAAGACACAGAAACTTTCTGGAGATAACTTTAAGGAATCTCAGGAACACTAATAGGCATTTTTATTTTTTTTATTTATTTTTATTTTTTTTAAGATTTTATTTATTTAACAGAGAGAGAGAGATCACAAGTAGGCAGAGAAGCAGGCAGAGAGAGAGGGGGGAGCAGGCTCCCTGCTGAGCAGAGAGCCCAATGTGGGGCTCGATCCCAGGACCCTGAGATCATGACCTGAGCCGAAGGCAGAGGCTTAACCCACTGAGCCACCCAGGCGCCCCACTAATAGGCATTTTTAAATTTCAACTCTTTGTTTCCATTTTCCACTATGGACAATTATCTTTTAAATTCATTTTCCACCTCTCCAATTGAGATAGCCTCAACTCTAGCTGGAATCTTTCCTAAAGTATTGTAATAGCGCCTTCATGATTCATGTTGACTCTTCCAAACCTTTATCTATTCACTGAACATTCATTTCATACCACCTGGACATTGGTGGCAGGGTGGCAATGGAGACAGCAAAGTTGAAAGACGTGGGATAATGCAGAATTGGAATAGCCAAGACATGCAACTGGATAAGGTGAGATTTATATATGAGGATAAATGAGGAATTACAGATGACTTCCAGTTTTCCTGGGCAACTGGACTGACGATGGAAAAGACTGGAGGAAAAAGAAATGGGGATGGAGAACATGAGTTCCTGTTTGTAAGTAGAGATATCTTACAATACTCAAGGTATTTTATACATTAACAGACATGAGCCCATAGCCTTCATCAAACTACCAGAAAAGTACAGGGTATCAATAAGGTTTAAAATCTGAGCCATTGAGACAGAAGCCAGAGGCAAGAGAAGAATCAGAATTCAAACTAAAATGCTTCAATAATGAGAAGTTAAGTAGAGGAAGAGATACTATCAAATGGGAAGGGAGAACTAGTGATTTCTGAGGAAACAAAAGAGAATATGGCATAGGAAATATTTGTGTACCCCCCAAATCATATTCCTTATGCCCAAAGTGATGGTATTAGGAGGTGGGGACTTTTGAGAAGTTTGTGTTCAGGAAGAGGGTCCTTACTTCAGCCTCCAAAACTGTGAGAAACAAATTCCTGTTGTTTATAAACCACCCGGCAGTATTTTGTTACAACACCTCAAATGGACTAAGCCAGGAAATAGGAGAGAACATCGTTTCAAGGAGAGACTGGTTAATTGTGGTGAGAGCTACTAAGAAATCCAGTGAAATAAAGATATTGTATTTGGCAAAATAAAGGGAACCGACGACCTTTTTTAATGATTTCATGGCAGTGGCAGTGTCAAAACCAGACTGAATGGGTTGAAGAGCATGTGGGAGGTGAAGTAGTGACATGATAAATGGAGACAATGTTTTTCAACAGGCTTAGCTAAGAGAGGAAAGAAAGAAAGAAGACAGATAGAGGGGGTATATGGGATTAAGGAAGGATTTTACTAACATGGGAAGCTATATAATTTACCTAAGTCTCAGCTTCTTCATCCATAAGATAGGTAAAATAATAAGGCCTAACTCATCAGTTTGCTGTTAGGATCAAAGAAATAATGTGCATGGGGTGCCTGGGTGGCTCAGTTGGGTAAGTGTCCAACTCTTGATTTCAGCTCATGTCACGATCTTGGAATTGTGAGATCAAGCCCTGGGTTGGGCTCTGTGTTCAGCACGGAGTCTACTTGTCCCTCTCCCTCCCCTCATTTGCTCTCTCTCTAATATATATAAATAATTTTTTTTTTTTTAAAGAGAGATAATGGGCAGGGAGAGTGGCAGAGGGAGAAGGAGTAGACTCCCCGCCGAGCAGGGAGCCGGATGTGGGGCTCCATCCCAGGACCCTGGGATCACAACCTGAGCTGAAGACAGATGCTTAACTGACTGAGCCACCCAGGTGCCCCTATAAATAAAATCTTTTTTAAAAAATGTGGGTGATATGCTTAGCACAGTGCCTGACATATAGTAAGTACTCAATAAATATTGGATACTATTGTTGTCATTATCTTTTAATGCACTTTGTTCAAATCTACATTATGACCTGTAGCACACACCAGTGTAATTGTGTTTTCCTCTAAGTTAGTTGGAAAACATAATAATCATTTAATAAATGATTTTTTTGTTGAACTGAACTGCAGTCAAACTGAACCAAGAGAACAAAAATATAAACTGTACAACTATGGAGAAAAAAAAGTCATTTGAATTCAACCTGAGGGAACATATTCTCTCAAGACTTTTGCCTCAAATCTGACCTTGTCTCACTGACAGGACACCCTGTTAGGGGCAAGGAAAAGGCCCGTGGCATGAATCACCATGTAGGAAGCCAAGACACCTCTCATTTAGATTTATGAATGTCATATTCTTTATTGACTCTCAGAAGAGTTTCTAATCAGAAAGATTCCAAACAGGTTTCAGCCATCTCATTAGGACACAGGAAATTGGATAAAGAGGATAACCTCTGAAATCCTCCCTTAGTCATTGATCTTTGTGAAATTAGCCCTCAATGGCTTAGATCGCTTTGCAGATTATAAACATGTCCAGTAAATATGACCTCCGTCTAGATTTGCCCAGCAATTGCAACAGCATTTGGCAGCAGAGGAAAATGCCTGCCAAGATCCAAGCAGCTGTAGCAGGTGCTGTAAATCAATGCAGGATACTTACATGGTTCTGTATTCCACCGGGGCACAAAGCCTTCCAAGTAGATTATCTGCATAGATTTCAGGGTGGCAAAGTGGCATTATAAACACACAACTCCCATATCCATTTTCTTTCCATTTACCTGAATGTCAGAGTTGTTGAGCAAGAAAACGACACTGTTCAACAAGGAAAAGCTCTACAACTAAAGTGGGAGGCACATTTCAATAAAAGCAGTGCTCAAGAAAAATGAAAATGGTAAGAAAAGGAAAGAAGACTAGAAGATATGATGTTTTGGTAAATACTTTTCTTTACACTATATCACCATTATGGAAATATGTTTTTTACACACATTTATGTATATGTATAACGGGTGTGTGTATGCATACACATTTCAGTTCCCAAAACCTCTATCCCTTTTTAGGTATATCTAGTAATTTAAGTCAGAGTCGAAGGATTCAAAACATTCTTTGTTAAGTCACATTTCTGTGCTTGAGTGGCATGTGGCTGAACTGATCAGTGTTTAATATCATGAATGTGTGTTTGCATGGTATCGAATGAACAAATAGGCAAACAGGGGAGTAACTGAACATGGTTCAGCCAGTCAATGAGTACAGTGAAAAGAATCTCTAAGCCAGAGGACTACAGCTTCTTCTCCATGACTCTTGGATTCCGTAAGACAAAATAATAATAATAAAACAACAGATCTGAAGACTGGAAGAAAACGCAATATTGTAGCTGAATGTTGAAAAAAGGCAAAGTTATATCTATTCTTTTGTAAACAAAAGCATGAAATAATGTTTGAATTTAGCTTACAGTTACAGAAACAGAAGCTAGATCCATTGTTACCACTTGAGGAAGAGTAACATGGCATCAGTGAAACTGGATGGGTTTCCATCCCAAATCTAATTCTTACAGGAATCTTATTCCTCTTCATTTAAATGAAGATGAGAAATGGGGCACTTGGGTGGCTCAGTCAGTTAAGTATTCGACTCTTCATCTCAGCTCAGGTCTTGATCTCAGGGTTGTGAGTTCTATGCTGGGCATGGAGCCTACTTAAAAAAAAGAATTGTTGGGGCTCCTGGCTGGCTCAGTTGGTAGAGCATGTGACTCTTGATCTTGGGGTTGTGAGTCCAAGCCCCATGTTAGGTGTAGAGATTACTTAAAATAAAATCTTGGGGCGCCTGGGTGGCTCAGTGGGTTGAAGCCTCTGCCTTCGGCTCAGGTCATGATCCCAGGGTCCTGGGATCAAGCCCCACATCTGGCTCTCTGCTCAGCAGGGAGCCTGCTTCCCCTTCTCTCTGTCTCTGCCTGCCTCTCTGCCTACTTGTGAGATCTGTCAAATAAATAAATAAAATCTTAAAAAAAATAAAATAAAATCTTAAAAAAATAAAATAAATGAAAAAAAGAAAAATCAGGGTTGCCATTTATACATCTGGGTAGTTGTGCCACACATGAAGAAATCTGGTCTGAGTGTCAAAGCATCCTTCAATCTAGCCTGTGTTCTGCCCTCCCAGCCTTGTGTCTGGGAATGGGCTGCATTCTTCTGGAGGGGGGCACCTTTTTCTAATTCTCATGAAAGGACCTTATGCGTTAGTGGTATATCTGGAAACACTGGCCTTTCAGGGTTGTTATAATTTTAAAGAGTAATATATACTACACCATGTGACAATGGCAGCACATCACAGATCTCTAAATGTAACTATGGTGGTTATTCAATTTAAAAAATCTATTCATTTGATTTTACAATATAAGCTAGAGATAAGTCATCATCATTCAAAATCAGAGACAACTGATAAAGATTTGCAAAGACTGTTGTTAACTTCTGTTAACTGTACACACTTATGTGGATCTTTTGGGCCTTCCATACACATACACAAGGTTTTTTGGTTTTGTTTTAAGATTTATCTATTTATTTGAGAGAGAGAGAGAGGGTTTGGGGGGAGGAGAGGAGGGGCAGATGAAAAGAGAATCTTAAGCAGACTTTGGGCTGTGTGTAGCCTGATGCAGAACCCTGAGATCACGACCTGAGCTGAAACCAAGAATCAGACACTCACCAACTGTGCCATCCAGGCACCCCTACATTCAATGTTTTAAAACAATAATAAATTGAAGACAAAGGAGAGTGAATATGTACACTGTTACAAAGAACCTCCCTGATCCAGAAGATAATGGAAACTGTCATTAAACTTGGATTTAATAAAGGATAAAAGCTATCAGGCAAACCCGATGAATTGTTTAATTATAAAGTGGTACAGGAAAAGCACACATTATACACCTGGATATAAAAACAGGGTGCTCGTAGGTAGGATGACATGAAACACTGGCCAAAAACAAAAAGGTAAAATAAAATAATGGCCATCGAGCTGTGTGGACAGTCTAGAGAAATTCCCCTCTTCTGTTTATTCATCTGTATTAATGATCTTTAGAATGCAGTAAACAGTATGTAATGAAATCTGCAGATACAGCAAGCTGGGGAACATTGCAAAACATCAGCAAGGACAAAGAAATAATACAGATGGTCTGAGAGAAGTTACAGATCTTGGGATCAAATAGCAAAATGAGAGTCAGGTTGGGAGAAGGCCAGCTAGGGGAAAATGAATGAAAACACAGATAGTCACAGGGGAAAAATGTGGAAAAGAGGTCTTCTGAGAAGGACCCATTGGAAAAGAGCTGAAGCTAGACAGCAGTCACCATCCAGGTGAGTTTGTGCTCCAAAATGGCAGCCCAAGTGGAAGAATTACTTTGAACTGCAGATGGAAAGACATCACAGTAAAAAGAGCTGCAAGGATTTCTCTCTACTAAATTCTCAAGAGACTGCACCTGGAATACTACTTTTGGTGTAGGGGAATCTCTACCAAAAAATCTGGAACAAATTGGAAGTATAAGAACAGAGATATAAGTAACAGGAAGCCTGTTAAAACAGATTAGAAGAGCAAAGTATGGATGACTTGGCTAAAGGACACAGAGGAAAGTCTGGTGACAGTCTATAAACTCTGGAAATAAAAGGGGAAACTATGATGGTGAAAGTCAAACCAGCAGAGTGAAAAAGAACATACTGAGTTAAAGAGAGAAGTACAGCCCGACTCCTAGGAAAGAAATGCCAAGTACATCAACTATGGAAACAGTATCATGAACTGTTCTGGGGAATCCACAGGATCAAGTTCAACTATTATTCAGAGTTAAGAAGCTTAGAATGATAAAGAGCATTTACTCTAAGGCAAAAAGGACCTCAGAGAATTTTATCAAATCCATCTCTATGTCTCTAGACAGGAATACATCTAAATCGCTCCTGATAAATTATAATGCATACTACTTCCAAAGAATTCAAGATAAGGAGTATAGTGGAAGAGAACTGGGCAATAGAGAGGTTTTGATAAGTTAACTTTCTACCTGACACATCAGAAAAACTAGTTGTTTTGACACCAAATCATTTTGTGACCCCAAACTATTCAATTAAACACCACACACATCTGTTTCTCCATGGAAAGAATAAGAGTTAATTACGTAACTACTCACCACTCAGAAAAACTAACTTGAAATGGATTAAAGACTTCAACTTAGACCTGAGATCATAAACTCTCAGAAGAAAACATCAAGGAAAATCTCCCTGACATGGGTCTTGGCAATGATTTTTTGGATATAACCTCAAACACATAAGCAACAAAAGTAAAAACTAATAAATGGGGCTACAAAAACAAAAAGTCAGCTTATGTAATGGTATTCAAATTCAATGGTATTCAAATATTCAAATGGTATTCAAATTAAATGGTATTCAAATATTCAAATCATCTCATAAGGAGTTAATATCCAAAATACACAAAAACTCATATAACTCAACAGCAAAAGTCCAACCCATAAAATTAAAAAATTGACAGAGGAACTGAATATTGTTCCAAAGAAGATAGACAAATGGCCGATAAGCACATGAAAAACATGTTCAACATCACTAGTCATCAAGAAAATGCAAATCAAAACAATGAGATAACATTTCACACCTGTGGAATGGCTATTCTCAAAAAGACAAGACAGCAAGTGTTGGTAAAGGTGTACAGAAAAGGAAACACTTGCACATTGTTGGTGGGAATGTAAATTGGTATGGCCACTATGGAAAACAGTATGGAGGTTGCTCAAAAAATTAAAATAGAACTACCATAAGATCTAACAATTCCACCTCTGAATATACATCCAAAGAAAGTGAAAACGGGATCACAAAGACTTACCTACACTCCCACATAATAGCATTATTCACAATAGCCAAGATATGGAAACAACCTGTCTTTTAAAACAGGGGAATAGATAAAGATCTATCCATCTAGCTAGCTATTTAGCTATCTGTCTTCACACACACACACACACACACACACACAAATATATAAACAAAGTAGACTATTCATTGCTAGGGGAACAATGAAATACTTGGGAAATGAGCATATATTTGTCAAATGGTACAAACTTTGAGGTATAAGATGAGTAAGTTCTGGAGACCAAATGTATAGCATAGTGATTATAGTTAATAATGCTGTATTAAATACTTGAAAATTAATTACTTGAAAATTTAAATACTGGAAAATTGGTGGTTCAGTGGGTTAAGCCTCTGCTTTTGGCTCAGGTCAAGATCCCAGGGTCCTGGGATTGAGCTCTGCATTGGGCTCTCTGCTCAGTGGGGAGCCTGCTTCCCCCTCTCTCTCTGCCTGCCTCTCCACCTACTTGTGATCTCTGCCTGTCAAATAAATAAATAAAATCTTTAAAAAGAATACTTGAAAATTGCTAAAAGAGTAAATCTTAATTGGTCTCGCCATAAAAAAGAAATGGTAATTATGTGACAGGATGAAGGTATTAGTTAATGCCATAGTGGTAATCATTTTGCAGTATGCAGTGGTAGTCATTTTAAAAATAGCACACCATACACCTTAAACTTATACAATGTTATACAACATTATATCTCAATAAAGTTAGAAAAATAATAACAATAAAAGAGACACAGAGCCCTCTTGCCCCTTCTACTATGTGAGACACAGCAAGAAGACAGCTGAGAGCTTATAACCTCATTTAATTCTAATTACTTCCCAAAAGCTCCACCTCAGAATTCCATCAGACTGGGGAGATAAGAGTTTTAACGTATAAATTTGCGGAAGCACAGAAGTTTGGTCTATAGCACTTGTGTAGGAAGTACACTGGTACACAGTATTTAGGACAATCAAGAGCCCTGAAGTGGAAAGGAGACTTGTGGGTTCTTGTTCTACCTCTGTCACTGACTTGGGAAGTGAAAAGCTAGAGCCAGAAGGTCTGGAATAAAATCCCAGCACTGTCTCTTACTAGCTGTGTGTTCTGGGCAAGTCTTTTTTTTTTTTAAATATCAGTCTTCTTATTTGTAAGGGGGTGACAATAATAGTATACAGCATATACTCTTTAGGATGATTAAGTGATACATATTAAAATGTTACAACTGTCTAACAAATAGTATGCCCTCAGTATCACTATAATTCCATTTTACAAAGTTCCCTTCTTTGTAAAATAAAAGTGCGGGGTAAGATCAATCTAAACCTTGAGTTCTGTATTCACGGTTAGTCTTTGAACTGAGACCTTCTGATTAGGCTAGAGAGAGAAAATTAATATGCACAAAAGAAAAAACAGAAAAAAGTAAATGTTACTCCATGTAGTGCTAGTCACATGTGTCAAATAAGGTAAAAGAAAAAAGAAATCAATGCTAATAAGAATAGTTAGAGAAAGCCCGTGGCGCTAGAAGTGAAATATGGCTATCATTTTGATAAACAGGTGTGAGCATATCTTAGACTGAATGTTGGTAAAACAAAACAAAACAAAACAACCTTGCTGGAGAATTCGAGGGGACTGAAACCAAATCATGAGAATATTAAGGTAAGAATCATATATGAACTTGGGGCAACAGGCAATTGGAAAAGCTCTTGTTGCTTCCTTATGAAAGTCTTCTCATAAAGGTTCTTACCCAATCCGACATCCTTTCACCTCACAGTCAGCCAGAAAAATGATCACACTTTTCAGTGGAATCCAGTTACCTGAATAAACTGTTGGACTCTGTTTATACAGACTATGAAAAGGGTGAACTGGATTACATGTGTTCATCTCACCACCATCTCATTGACCCTTTCTTCATTTTCTCACTAAATAATCTTACATGTCTTGCTTCCTCCCCAGACACCTCTGTTTCTTTTTTTTTTTTTTTTTCAATTTAAATAAACGTATTTGTGGTCCAATATTTCTAGCCATTTTTTAACCTCTGGATTTTCACATGTCATCTCTAACATCTAAAAGGCCTCTTAGGTATTCTGCAATGTGAAAGTATATTTTTCCTTTTCCCTTTAAAGGTTATTAAAAATTTCACCCCTTCCATTACATGTTCTGTAACTAATCCATTTCAGTTCTGTTTAATCCAAACAACAGACCAAAGTTCCTACATTTACATATCACTGTTTTGGCCTATTTTCTTTTTCTCCATCCAGCAGAAAAAGGTGAGTGGACGAGATGTAATGGGAACCAGCGACATGTAAAGAGGTTGACCTAGATGGGGACACAGGGTACTACTAAAAGCCAAGGGAATGCACGGTGTGGGATGCAGGTGTAAAAGTTCATGGAAGTTCATGTACGATACTTTCTATGATGTCAATGAAAAATGATTTGAAACCAATAGACCAAAACATTCTGAGTGAGAAGTCTACTGATTTTTATTTTTAATTTTTTTTAAAGATTTTATTTATTTGAGGGGCACCTGGGTGCCTCAGTGGGTTAAAGCCTCTGCCTTCGGCTTAGGTCATGATCCCAGTGACCTGGGATCGAGCCCCGCATCGGGCTCTCTGCTCCGCAGGGAGCCTGCTTCCTCCTCTCTCTCTGCCTGCCTCTCTGCCCAGTTGTGATTTCTGTCTGTCAAATAAATAAAATATATATAAAAAAAAGATTTTATTTACTTGAGAGAGAGTGCATGCATAAGCGGGGTGGAGGGAAGGGAGAGGGAGAAGCAGACTCCCTGCTGAGCAGGGAGCCCAATGCAGGGCTGAATCCCAGGACTCTGGGATCATTACCTGAACTGAAGGCAGATGCTATACTGAGACACCCAGGCACCCTTTTTAAAAATTGTTTTAAATATGATTCTTAAATTTGTCCTAAGTATGACATCTGTAAAATGTTTAACATAAAAGGTAAGTTTTGCTGATTATACTTTTGTGGTGATAAAGAACATTTGCACAAGATTAAAGTTCTTATGACAACTCTCACTATAATTAAGATATCCACACCGGGGTCCATTTACATCCATTTCAATTCATGAGCCTGGTGATCTAGTTTTACATGTTTATTTGTATTTATCCAACAGCCTGAAAGGTAATTAGTGTCTTGTGAAAGTACCTAAAACTCCGCTTTCCACATGATGAACACTCAAAACTAGCAACCACTGTTCTAGTGCTAAAATGCGTTATTGCTCAGGCTTCAAATCCAGTTCCCACGTCTCTGGGCAATCCTTTAGGGCATTAAAATAAAATGAGTGAGTTTTGTCATTTAGATAACTTTTCTGAGGTGGAACATACTTATGTAAATCAGAAATGTATTACATGGTTGTTCAAATCTGGTTGCCTTTTGGGATGTGTTGCTGTGCTCTTCCTAAATCAAGACAATGAAGGTTTAAATGCAAATATTCTAAGTTAATTGAAAAGACAAGAAATACTCAAAGATTACTAAAACTCGTGGTGCTTGCAAAAGGGAACGTAAAGTTGAAAGCTTGTAACTTGGCTATAGGCCAATTTCTAAGAAGCCTCTCAACTGTGAAGTCATAAAATATTTTAAAATAAGAAACTTACAAAATAGGTATTTTTTAGGTTTTCATCCACTAAAGAGTTTTATGTATTTGTTAAAGTTTCTAGAAAATGCTGGTTACTCAGTTTAAATCAATAAACATTATTGGGTATAACGATATACCTGATACTTAAATATAAGTAATAAAATATTTGCAAAAAATTTTGTCATTGCCTTTTCCCTATAGAGGAAAATATACTACCATAGATTAAATTTCACTTATAAGAAATTAAAACTCTTACACATTTCCTCTATTATTAGTTTCTCCTACTTCCTTTGTGATTCCTGACTGTTGCCTTTCAATCTCCTGCAGCCCATTTCTCCAACCACTTTGCCATTTCTTTGTTTACTGGTATTTATTCTATGTCCTCTATGTTATCATCCCCACCTCCCAATGGCTAGGTCACATTCTAATTTAAAGGGCAGAAGGAAGGCTTCAAAGAACTAAGCAAAATGTCTTATGAAGTACAGTGTAATGCAACAGTCCAAGCTCTCATGGATCCTTACACAACTGTTCAACGTAAAAACAGAACAAAACAACAATAACAACAAAAAATGGACATTCAACAGAATTCAACAGAACTCTGAATGCAGCTAGGACTTTACACTCATGAAAAGACCAAGAACACCTGTGGCCTGAAGGACCCCAGAAGATGCTCCCCTCCAATGGGTTGAGAGATGTCTTAGAGACAGCATCACATATGGACATGGACCATGGACCCAGCTGAAGAGAGGGTCCCGTCTTGCTTCCGTCACTTAAACAGTTGACACTGGGTCAATTAGTCATGCTCTCTGAGCCTCAGTTTTCTCTTCTGTCAAACTGAAAAGAGAACTACCTTATAAAAGACACTTTGATTCAATTCTGAAAGCATATTCTGAGTGTCAACATGCACTAGGAGCCATTTTAAAGGCTTGGTACATCAATGAACAAAATTAATGAAACCCTTTGCCATCATGACGTTTAAACATAAGAACTACAAGGAATGATAAATAGATAATAGATGACAGATAAGAGAGAAAGAGACGTAAATTCTCTTATATTCTCTCATGTAAAAGGTTCGTTAAACAGTAGCTACCAACCAGAATATGCCTAACTTATCCACAGAGGTGAAATGTGGTACCTTTTCCTTGGATAATAATCCACTGTTTTGGGTGAAGAAAAGGCAAATTCTATCACAATACAATTTGTATAGTAGCAAGTAAAGATCTCTCTCTCCCTCTCCTCTCTATAAGTATTTGTAATAATCAAGTCCCTTCCTCATAAACAAGGTTAATCTCCATGAGGGCAAGAAACACACCTTAACTTTGCAACTTTATATGTAAAAAGAGGTTTGTTAAAATTTTAGTGTTTCAGACAAAAGTATTAATTCTCAGCTTATTAGATGGTATTTATACACACACAGAGACATCCACATATATATATATGCATATAAGTATATAGATGTAAGTTTCTGGTTGTGGCAACTGTAACTCTGTAGTTTATAAAATATACATGAGATATGTTCTAGCTATGAGAAGACTTAGCTGCATACATTGAGGCTCACGGCTGCATTCTTCCTGTTACAGCCAATTTGAGGCAGTCGGATTCTGATGTTGGTGCTAAATAATAAAAATTAGAAATATGCAAGGTTTCTATTAACTCGCAAGTATATTTTACACAGCAACAACTGTTAACTACACATGATAAAGACTATATGTAAGTGGAATATAAAACCAGTATTATTAATGTCTTGGTCAGTTACATTATACCAGTAATAAATAAGTCTTATTCTAGTATTTAAGAACACAGAGACTAGAACACTATTGTTTTGAATCTTAATTCCTATACTTCTTAGGTTTGTGATCTTAGACAACTTATAGTATCTCAGTTTCTTCATCTCTTAAATGGGGATTATAATACCCCACAGGGTAGTCATGAGGATCAATGAGTTAATCTACATAAAGCACTACTGTGAGATCTATATAAATCTTAAACATTATCCTTTAACAAAGAAAATTGGATTGTCATAAACAAACTAAATTGTTGAACTGTCCTAGAAAATAAAGCTTTTTACTTCTTAAAATAAGTTATTGCTTATTAGCTAAAATCCTGATTTTAAAACATATAAAATTTAATATAAAACCCAAGGCACTTTTCAAATCACAAAATGACTGTGTAAATTCTTCGAATAAAAAAAGAAAACAATTTCAAAAAGCAAGGTTATATGTGAAAATGTATTTTTCATAAAAGGCAGCTGCTTCCTAGAACTTACAGTTATAGAGGTAATATTTAAACAAGTAATTCAGAGTTACACACACACACACACACACACACACACACACACTCCCTCTGGAGCCACCAAAGTAACTTCAAAGCTAAGAAGCACTCAGATTTTCAGATAAATGCAAATCTCAGCCCGGCAATGAGACAGTGTGATCTTAAGATCATGTATTCTCCATGAGGATTGTTTTATCTGAGTATACACTTTAATGTGAAAAATGAGAATTTTAATGGTGCAAAATACAAAATTTCTGTCGGAAATATTCTCTCAAAGTACTCACATTTGATGAACAAAAGTTTTCAAGTTAAGACCAGAGAAAATACAAGACTAATAAATGTCACTCCTGAAGATTTTTTAAAGAGATCTTCAGAGAAATACATCAGAATAGAAACATTTCAACTCTCTCAGGATGCCAGAATAAGAAGATCTCAAAGGAAGACCACAAGAACAATTTAACCAACTAGTTGGCTTGGTTCTGTACCTGTGTCATCCAACAGTGTTGCTTCTCCTTTCCACAACACTGTCAGGTAGCTGGCTCTATAAATCCATAAAATGCCTCAGACACTTGCCTGAAATTCGTGCTTCCAAGTCTCTCTAAAAGTAGAATGTGTTAAATGATACAAACTGAAAGGATCCAAGATCAAGGACTGCTCAGAGTGAACTATGCCAATATTATTTACAAATCACATTTTACCCGTGATTTGTAGCACCCACCGTGAGTGCCAAACTGTAATGAACAGATAAAATTAGTTACCAAAAGACTGTCCCTAAAGAAGGCAAGAGGTAAAAGGAGGTGGAAGGATGCAAATCTTCCTTCTCGGTTGTCTACTTAGCGCCATGACCCATTCAGCTGCAAGTATGCTCCATCTCCTTTGCTGAATGGATTGCTGAAGCCATCCCCGGGCTCCGGCAACCACCTCCATTTTCTGGGCTTGCTTTTAGAGCACTGCCCCTTGATGAGAAAGGTCTAGGGTACACAGTCATTAAATGTGATACAGTAGTTACACTGAGAACGTAAGCTTTCACAAGAGCAACTGAGCAAGGCAACAGGGCTCTAAATAAGGCTGCCCTCAAACACCAATGACAGAACATTTCCTCAGTTCTGTGACAGGGACAGAGCCCACTTCTCCAGAGCAAATATCTGAGATAAGTCACTAAGAATCCTGGACTTACAAGAGGTTTAATCCTTTATTAATTGAAGCAGAGAGTTGGTTCTTTCACTCTTGGGGTATTTTAGCATGTTAATTTTTTTTTTTTAGCTAATATTCATTATGTGCATAATATGTGCCAGGCACCATTCCAAGCGCTTCAGAACAATTATCACAAGTGACTTTTACAACGCAGTAATAAGCTACTTACTCTTATCTGTCATAAAAATAATGATCAAAATAATTTCACAGGTTAGAAACCTGAGGCCCTGATGAATTAAATGGCTTATTCACGATTATACCGTTAGTAGGATGAAGAGATAAAACACACATCATGCATGACTGTCATCAAAGGTCAAAGTCTTGACCTTCATGACATGCTCCACAGGCCCTTTTTTAGTCCCGTTTTTTTTTTTTTTTTTTTTGGAGGGGCCATTCTATCTTTCTTTAGATCTCACCAAAAGAGAAGCATATGGTAACAATCATCTAATTAAAAATAATCACTGCTTTTCCCTCTGACCTAAGGTTTAGGTGAGGGGGTCAGCATGCTCAACATATTAGGCGGGGAAAAAAAACATAGTAGCCCTCTCCCTATCAGAGAATGGGAGAGAGACCTAACTGCTTTTCCCTATTCTCAAGGGAGGAAATGGATGAGCAAAAGTACATTGGAAATATCCTCTATGTGAATGGAATCCAAACTCTAAAACATATAGCATTTATAAAAACCTTACCTAAGACAGACAAATAATACAAATCCCAAGAAACATAGGCAGGAACCAAAAATTAAATTTGCCAGAAGGAAATATGAACCCATAACATCTGGAGAAACAATTTAATACTCAGATATGGCATTCAAAGCAAAGGAACATTTGGAAAAGAGCAAATGCCACAAATGATTCTTCATTCATATCTATTGTGGTTCAAATTTTATAAAATTAGCCAGCAAGATGCCTTGAAAAAAAAAAACCAGTGGCGGTTTTAGGCTATTATTGCTATACACTGAAGAAAACATAAATTTCAGAAAATTGAGGGAATTATAAAATGTCATACAGTATGTTGGCTCCAAAAGATACCAGTTTCTCAGTTGTTCTGCCTCAAAACATCAAAACAATTTATCCACTTAACTAACATCTACCGATGCCAGACTCTAAAGGGTTTAGAATAGCTAATTATTTGTAACTCCTCAGGGAAGTTGTTTAGAAAGCAACAATCACAAAATCACTGGAGGTGGTTAATCAAGGTAAACAAAGGAAGAAACAATGAACATTTAAAATCACTGCGAAATACTTTGCCATATGATTATATTGCACATGGAATGCTAGTCAATGAAGAATTATCTAGTAGTTCCTGGAAACTGTACCACTTGCTGGGATTTCTAGGCCTCAATAAGCTCACAGCTTTCAAAATTAAAGAAATTTCATTAACACTGTCATCAAATGATCTTTTAAACTTTTCAATAGGTTACCAAGAAATTACACAGTTAAAGTGTATCTTTTTTTTTTTAATTTCATCTAATTATTTGAGAGAGATCACAAGTAGGCAGAGAGGCAGGCAGAGAGAGAGAGAGAGAGGAGGAAGCAGGCTCCCCGCTGAGCAGAGAGCCCGATGCGAGGCTTGATCCCAGGACCCTAAGATCATGACCTGATCCAAAGGCAGAGGCTTTAACCCACTGAACCACCCACGTGCTGCAGTTAAAGTATATCTTTGTCTTTTAACTTTTAGCTAAAAATAAACCAGTTGACTAGAGCTACTACTTGCATATTCAGTTGTAATGGTATGTCTTTGACTATGATATTAGATCCTTGTGTCACTAATCAAACTCAAAAGAATTCTGCTCACAGGCCCCATACTGGCCAGGAATTTCCACCTTGAATTCACTATTTAATTATCCAGTCTACACACTTGTCCCAATGAACCTGCAAGGCAATCAGTCCTAGTCAGCTACAGCATGGTGAAGGCCTACTGACTACAGAGAACAAGAGAGTAGATCCTAGAGAAATGCTTTGCTAGGGAAGATGTAAGTGAAATATTTATGATGAGGTCAAAAGAGAGATGTGGGTTGTGTAAGATATCTTACCATATCTTCCATACCTGACAAGCCTATAAATAAAAATGAGAAGATTAACAGGTAGGAGTGGTGAAGGAATGATATGTGTATAATAAGACATATATCCAGTTTTTGGAAATATGGATGAAGGGAATAAAATGTAGTAAAGAAAAATTTAGGTACACTATCAAGAGCAGTGATAGGATAACAGGAAGTTAAATGTCTTAGTTCTGCAATTTATAACCATGTCTTAAAAAATATTCTCTGCAAAGAATGTTATTTATGATAGAAAATAAGTCCAACAATAAGGAAACAATTAAATAGACATCCACCTTAGAAAGAACAGGTACCATTACAAAATGTCATACACACACACACACACACACACACACACACAATAATGCTTACCGAGAGTTGCAATGACATGAATAACATGCCTATAATTTAAGTAGAAATTTTAAGGCAATATTGAAATGATGAATAATCCTCATCATGTAGAAAAGTATATAAAAAATAAAAATTTTTTAAAAGTTAACTGTGTTTATTAACAGAAATACAGCTATTTTTAAATTTTTTTTGTATTTCTGTATAAAAAATATTATTTGCATTATAATGAGCCTCTAAAAACTTCTCAAATGGGAGAGCGATCACTCTAAGTAAAAAACAAAAAACAAAAAACAAAAAAACAAAAACAAAAAAAAATTTAAATTGAGGCTTCCATTTTAATTGAAAGATAAAATAAATTTCACTTTACTTCCCAAGGACCTAAGTTCTTTTTTTTTTTTTTTTAAGATTTTATCCATTTATTTGACAGAGAGAAAGATCACAAGTAGGCAGAGAAGCAGGCAGAGAGAGAGGGGGAAGCAGGCTCCCTGCCGAGCAGAGAGCCCGATGTGGGGCTCGATCCCAGGACCCTGAGATCATGACCCGAGCTGAAGGCAGAGGCTTAACCCACTGAGCCACCCAGGTGCCCCAGGACCTAAGTTCTTTATGGCAACATCCTCTCACTTTGTCTCACACCAAGAACCAAGCTTAAATGTCTGCAGAGTAGTTAATAAAACTTTGAAGCGGAATTTAAGAAATACCAAGAAAGGCCCCTTACACAAATACTCCTCTTCAGTAGAGCCCAAAATCCTATTCTGCTTTTTGTCATACAATCAATTATTGCTAAAGCTGTCAAGTGCACTCTTTGCTATGGGAATATAACATTAAATAGGAACTTCTATTATTCAGAGTTAATTTGTTCAATAAACAATCATACTGAGGGAATAGGAGTTTTAAAAATGTGTGTTGGTAAAAGGCAAAGATGCAAATCAGATAACATTCCAACTTTTAAAATCCTTCAATGGCAGTATTTCTAATTTCAGTTATCACAAAGTAGCTTGTATCATATTAATATTTGCAGCAACAACAATGAATTCTGGAGGGAGGAAAATGTTTGAAGGCATTGAAGAATGACTACGGCAGCTAGAACCGAAGGATCAAGATCTGGAAAGAAGGGAAACGCATTTCACTTGAGACCATTGTCTATTCATAAGCAATGTATGGTAAAGAGGCAGAGTAGAAAACTGTTGTTCAGAGCTTTCAGCAGTATCATGGACTGGGAAACAAAAACTGGGGGGTTGGGACCCATCAGGAAAAACAGGCAGTCTTTCAGTCAAGACTCTGAGAGGCTGTATCCTAAAACAAAGGGGAAACCAAAAAGAGCAAACTCTCATAAAGACTGAAATACAACTTTGAATCATTTCAGTTCCTTTTTGGATCAAGCTAATCCATCCCTATTTCAGTACCTTCCAGAAGAAAAGACAATCCTTCCTGGGAAAATATGTCACCATCCACACCATAAAAATATTTTTATACACAATGACTGATACCTAATCCAGAATTACCAACCATGCAACAGACAAGAGCAAATCTCTGAAAACCAGAAGAAAAGACAGTAGTAATGAACCTATTAGGTGGCTTAAATATAGCAATTATATACAAACATTAAAACAAATAACTGCTGACATCTTTTGCGGTTCCGTACAAATTTTAGAATTATTTGTTCTAGTGCTGTGAAAAATGCTATTGGTATTTTGATAAGGATTGCACTAAATCTGTAGATTGTTTTGGGTAATATGGACAATTAAACAATATTAGTTCTTCCAGCCCATAAGCACAGAATGTCTTTCCATTTGTTTGTGTCCATGTGTCTTACAGTTTTCAGAGTAGAGATCTTTCACTTCCTTGGTTAAATTTATCCATAGGTACTGAATTTTATTAGTTCTAAGTTTTTTTGATGGACTTTTTAGGTTTTGTTTTTGTTTCTGTTTTTTTGTTTTGTTTTGTTTTGTTTTGTTTTCGTATAGTATCATGTCATCTACAAATAGTGACAGTTTTACTTCTTCTTTACCAATCTGGATGCCTCTTATTTCCTTTTCTTGTCTGACAGCTGCAGCTAGGACTTCCAATACTGTACAGAATAAGAGTGCTGAAGGTAAACCACCTTCCCTTGTTCCTGATCTTAAAGGAAAAGCTTTCAGTTTTTCACCACTGAGCATGATGTTAGCTGTGGGCTTGCAATTTATGGCCTTTATTATGTTGCGGTATGTTCCCTCTAAACGCAATTTTTTGAGAGTTTTTATTATTAACAGATACATTTTGTCAAATGCTTTTTCTACATCTGTAACTATCTTGAGAAAGAAGAATAAAGCTGGAAGTATCCCAATCGTACATTTGAAGATAAACTACAAAGATGTAGTAACCAAAATAGTATGATACTAGTACAAAAATAGACACTTTGAAAAATGGAGGAGTATAGAGACCCCATTTATAAACCCATGCTTATATAGTCAATTAATCTATAACAGAGGAGGCAAATATATAATGGGGAAAAGACAGTCATCTTCTCAATAAATGGTATTGGGAAAACAGGACAGCTACATGCAAAAAAAAAAAAAATTGGAAATGGACCACTTTTTAAAAACCATACACAAAAATAAACTAAAAATGGATTAAACATCTAAATATAAGACCCAAAACCATAGAACTAAAAGAAAATAAGAACAGTAATCCCTTATTTATCAGCCTTAGCAACATATTTAGAACATGTCTTCCCAAGAAAGTGAAAAGAAAGTAAAATTAAGCTATTGGAGCTACAGTAAAATAAAAGTTTTTGCACAGCAAAGGAAACTATCAACAAAACAAAAAGGCAACCTAATGAATGGGAGAAGTTATTTGCAAATGAATCTCAGATAAAGAATTAATATCCAAAATATTTTAAAAAATGATACAACTCAATACCAAAAGAAATCAAGCAACCTAATTGAAACATGGGCAGTAGTAAATAACACTACTGTTATTTACCCAAAGAAAATAGAGGGGTGCCTGGGTGGCTCAGTGGGTTAAAGCCTCTGCCTTCGGCTCAGGTCATGATCAGGGTCGTGGGATCGAGCCCCACATCGGGCTCTCTGCTCAGCGGGGAGCCTGCTTCCTCCTCTCTCTCTGCCTGCTTCTCTGCCTACTTGCGATCTCTGTCTGTCAAATAAATAAATAAAATCTTTAAAATAAATAAATAAATGTGCTTGTGAAATCTCATCACTAGCTGTTAAAAAAAAAAAAAGAAAATAGAAACACTAATTTGGAAAGACACTCATACCTCTATGCTTACTGTGGCATTATTTATAATAGCTAAGATATGGAAGCAACCCAAGTGTCCAGTGACAGGTGAATGGACAAAGAAGACACAGTGTGTGTGAATATATACATATGTAAATATATATGCATAATATATTTATAGCACTGTATGCATATATTAGAAAAGGAGAAAGACTGAACATCAATAATCTAAGCTCTCAACTAAAGAAGTTTGAAAAAGAATAGAAAATCAAACTAAAAGTAAAAAGAGGAAAAGGAGGGGCGCCTGGGTGGCTCAGTGGGTTAAAGCCTCTGCCTTCAGCTCAAGTCATAATCCCAGGGTCCTGGGATCGAGCCCCGCATTGGGCTCTCTGCTTGCTGGGGAGCCTGCTTCCTCCTCTCTCTCTGCCTGCCTCTCTGCCTACTTGTGATCTCTCTCTCTCTCTCTCTCTCTGTCAAATAAAGAAAGAAATAAATCTTAAAAAAAAAAAGAGGAAAAAGAAAGAACAGAGCATAATCAATAAAAAGAAAATAAAGCACTGGGTGTGGTGTATAAACAATGAATGCTGGAACACTGAAAAGAAATAAAATAAAATAAAATGAAAAAACAATAAGAAAGCCAGCAATTAATTCTTAGAAAAGACTGCTGTATTTAATAAACCTTTCATAAGCCTGATTAAAAAAAATTATAGCACAAATGGCCAATATCAGGTGTAAAAATAAAAGGGACATAAACAGAGATCCCACTGGTGTCAAAAAGATAATATAAGAAATAAATTTATGTCAATAAATTTGACAGATTGGATAAAATGGATAAATTAAAACCCCAAATTAAAACTAACATATTTTCAGTATTATTTATAATAGCCAAGGTAAGGAAGCAACCTAAGTGTTCACTGATAGAGGAATGGAATATGGGGTATACAGTGGAATATTACACAATCATAAAAAGGATGAAATCTTGCCATCTGTGACAACATGGATGGACCCAGAGGGTTTTATGCTAAGTGAAAAAAGTCAGACTAAGAAAGATAGATACCATATGATTTCACTCATATATGGAATCTAAAGAACAAATGAATAAACAAACAGAAAGCAGAATGAGACCTATAAATAGAGAATGCACTAATCGTTGCCAGGGGGACTGGGGATACAAGGATGGGCAAAGTGGGTGAAGGGGAGTGGAAGATACAGAATTCCAATTACGGAAAGAATATATCATGGGAATAAAAGGCAGAAATTAGGAGATACAGTCTACTTTCTACATATTCTCCCACATTTAGCACACAATAACATCTTCTCAGAAACATTAGCATTCTGCAAGATCAGATTCCATTTCCCTCCTCCATGTTTCCTCAGTTCTGTGCAAGCCTTTATCTCACTCTGTTATTATTACCTATTTTTCTCTTTACCACTGAGCTGCAAGCTCTTTTAAGACAGAATATCTACCTGTTTACCTTTTTTTAAAGTTTTATTTTAATTCCAGTTAGTTAGAATACAGTGTTATGTTAGTTTCGGGTATACAGTAGAGTGATTCAACACTTCCATACATAACCCAGTGCTCATCACCTTCTTATCTTCCAATACCTGACACTTAGCAGGTATTCAAAACTGGTGTGATGAATGTTGAATTACTGAGTGAAGTGAACTGTCCAAAATCTTCTAGATAAATATTAACAGTCTGGACTAGAACGTCATCTCTTTACTCCCACCTAGTCCAGTTAGCTACCTAACCACACAACCCACCACCTCTTTCCTCTCTGTTTTTCTGGATTATTAGTTCCAGATATTGGTCAAAGGCACACATCATAAAGTCCAGAGGTGATAGCTTTTATTCTAACAAGGACACATATCAATGACTTTATGGCTTATACTATACCATACTATCTATTCCAACGGTGAGAGAGAGGTAAGTAAAAGCTATTTAACCATATAGCCCACTGAGCAGAAAATCAAGTAAGATTGTTCTATGTGTGCATCTTTTTCCAACTACAAAATCAATGACATCATGTTGGTAACATGAAAACAGTCATGGTGAGAGTATTTATGCCATGGCAAATGCTACAAGCCAGAATTTTTTTCTTTCTTTCCTTTTTAACTTTTTTTTTTTTTGAGGGCTGGCTATTAATCATTTAGCATACCAATGGCTGTTAACTTACTCATACACCATACCGGGTCCACTCAGACTTTCTGATGGCTGTCATAGCTCATCTCATTGACTCTGCTTATCGACCACCATGACCATCATATTAACAACCAAGACAATAACAAAGTAACTGTAAGTTAACATTTTGGAACTAAGCTTCCTTTCCCATTCTGCCAGGTTTACCTGCTCATGATTTAGTTAGATACTGTCAAGAGGTCATTAGAATGTTTGTTTTTTTTTTCTTTTCCTAATCAACACTGAAATTCTGGGGCCTGCATTTTAGTGGAAATATTCTAAAAACAAGATTGCTGCTTGAATCTTAGGAGATGGTAAGTGATCATGATGTATATTCGGGGAAACATCAACTGTAAGACTTCTTTGCCCTCATAGAATAAAAAAAATAAAAAAACAAGAAAATTAGCAAAGTCTCAAATAGAAGGGACATGCATATTACAGACCACTTTATTTCTTAGTTTAGGGTTTAGATGAGATGGAAATTGATCTATCAACATCTCCGTAATTGCAGGCAATACCACGAAATAAAATTCTGAGTGTTCACCAATCATATTTTAGTGCTGAACACTTCATGCAAGCAGCTGTTAATGATGCCAAATATAGCTTTCACAGCATGCAAAATGAACTAATGACCAAGCCTACATTTTAGATTTCAGAGATGTTCTTTCTTGGTGCAATTAATCCTATATTCTGCAGAGATCACAGTCTGCTGATCCACGCAGAGGTCAGAAGGAAGGATTGTTCAGCACGTCAAGGGTCTACCTAGCATGTTCTTCCTGTTGCCCAAATTAGAGTAACCAAGGTCTTTTTCTGTGTATGAAAATAAATATATGCAAGCATTTTCTATTGCCTAAGGTTTTTGTCACATTCCCTGGGTGTGATCATGAAAAGGAACCTCCTTGGGATCCTACAGGATGGGTTTAAGAGACAGCTGGAGTATTTCAATAAACTGGCACCAATCACTGAGGCAAACAGTGGAGAACACAGCTGACCATACACATCACTCTGGGTGACAGACATTATAAGCTGGGCAAATTTGGCTTGTTAGGCATTATATTGTGGTGACTCTCAGGAAATGGTGAGATTTGTGCTTAGTTATGCCTTCATATTTTAAGAATTCATGTATTTTACATATAATAGAAAAGCAGTATTTAGTAATGGGTAATTAGGAATCATTGTCATATGCCTCAGTGGGGAGGTATTATACAATCGCATACCAGAAAATCCCACACAGTTTGATTTCCCAATAATTACTTAAAAATTTTTCCTGTAAGCTTAGCAGGACCAAGATGTCATATATTTTTACAACATATAAAAACCTGAGAAAAGCTTTTGCAACATTCTGGGAAGAAAGCTTTCAGGTACCTGATTTTTATGCCTATCTATCTATATCCATATGTACTTTATTTTTATATAGTCAATAACTGAGTCTTTACTACTTACCAAATGCTGTAACAGCTCGTTTTTATCTGTATTATCTAGAATATCCTCACAATAACCCTGTGAGATATGCAATATGATGTTCAGTGTTTTACAGATGAGAAACAGGCAAAGCGTCTTGCCCAAGGTCATAAAGACAGTGAGTAGAGGAGCCTGGATTTGAACTCAGGCAGTCTGTCTCCAAAGTCTGGGATCATAGCCATAGTGACAGAAGGTTTCTCAGGAGCCAGATGGGCTCTGAGCAAGTCTGCAGAACTACTTGGAGTCATTCAGAACAAACCAGGTTACATCAGAGTCACATCACAATTTTTGGCAACAGAGCAATGCCAGACAATTCCATGTGTTTTGGATTTGGGTACTACTGAATGAAACATACCATGCATTCATTAATAATAAGTATTTATTTCTATAAAATATCTATCAATATATTCTTTCAGAATTAAAATACTCAACCTAAAACACTTTTTATTTATTCAGAACACATGCATACATTTATTAAAATTTAAAGCACAAAGGTAGTTCCAATCAGCGACAGTAATTCAAAATACTGACATACTTTGAAAGAATGCTAATAGGGTAACACAATTCTTCAAATCTTCACTAAGCAATATAAAAACAAACTACCAAATCATGTCAAATTTCTCTTTTTTAAATTCTAACATCATCTCTACAATATTTCCCATATATTTGATTATTGAAATCTTTTGTTGGGTTAACTTTAATAAAAGCCTATTTAACTCAAGAACAACTAAGCACATGTATTTAGTAACCCAACTAGTTTGCCCCATTCTAGCAGGGGCCATAAGATAAAGAATGTGCAGATATCTGCATTTAGTTTTTTTTATATTTTTTTTATATAAAACGCATACCCAAGAAGCTCTCAATTTCAAATTACGTTTAGTATTTTTTCTTCCCTATTCCACGGCACTTAGTATTGCTTCTAAGACACCGTCCTATCCCACCTTGTATTTCACAGGCTCGTATATTTATCTTGTTTCTTCTACTGAATTATAAGGTCACTGAGAACAAGAACTATCTCGCTTATCTCTCTTGCCCCTGAGGTAAGTAGCAGTATGCCTTGTACGATAGTGCTCAGTGTTGTCCAGACAGCTCTGTGAACTGAAGTGTGAAATCAGATTAACACTAAATTATCCATGTATCTTCTGAAATATTTTGATATTACTAATTGGGGAAGTTTCTGTAATGTGTCAAATTTTGAGAGCTGCCTCCTTAAAATCTATTTGGAGCAGGATTTCCTATGAATACATAAATAACTGTCACTGTAATAAAATACACAAACACATGCACATTTTCAAAATATAGAATCTCATACTAAAGACTGTTGACTTCTCTTGGATCTAATATTTTAACACAAGATTGTAGGAAAAAAATGAAAAAAAAAAGATGATAACTCCTTCTTTCTTTCTTCATTTTATCTGGTTAGAGAATCTAAATAAAATGAAATACTCAAAGAAACCAAACCTGGATCCTATGTGTTTCTTCAAATAATATAATAAATATTTAGAGAAAAAGGAAAAAAATAGACTAAATGGTACTGGGCCTATTATTCAAGTTACCATGAGAATATGCTTGTAGCCATTATAGACAAACTGTTCTAGTATTTTCTTTCTTTTTTTTTTTTAAAGATTTTATTTATTTATTTGATAGACAGAGATCACAAGTAGGCAGAGAGGCAGGTGGGGGGTGGGGAGGGAAGCAGGCTCCTTGCTGAGCAGAGAGCCCGATGCAGGGCTCGATCCCAGGACCCTGGGATCATGACCCGAGCCGAAGGCAGAGGTTTCAACCCACTGAGCCACCCAGGCGCCCCTGTTCTAGTATTTTCTATCTCCTGGACTATTTTCCACTTGGGAGATATCAAAACTATTAGAAGAAAGTGAATAATCAATTAATGCCTCCCTATGTTCTTGGACACTTCCATTTGCTGTGAAATGTGCTGGAAATAGCAAAAATAAAACTCTAATTTCAGCATATGTTTGGTGGAGAAGACCAGTCATTTTAAAAATTCTTATTAAAAACATCTTTACTATTTAATATGTTTCCTAAAAAGAAATTATATTTTACAATAGAAAGGGGGTATTAAGGCAAGATCAAAACCCATAATCTTAGAAATATGTGCATAATATAAATACGAAGGAAATGTGTAAATTAAACTGGCAAAATATGTCATCTCCAATGAGCTGCTAAACATTATAACCTATTCTATCAATCATGTCATTGGTACTAATGGCCTTTTTGGATTAGAAATCTATGAAACAGCTTGTAAAAGATATAAAATGAGCATATATTTATAGAGATGAATTCTGTGTACTTTTATAACTACCTTGCAATACGGCAGGTGTAGGATTGTGAAATATCCAATTTAAACTAAAATGGTTCATGGCTATTAATATTTAGGTTCTCTGTAACTATTTTGGCACTGCTTACCCAAGTGCGGCTAAGATATAACTCTCAATTTCTATCTGTTCCTTCAGAGGAATAATATGGTCAGTAAGGAGAAGGTAAGCTGACAGAGCTCAGTGTGAGGGGGATGTTTTCAAAACTATAACTTACACAAGATTCCCCAAGGAATTAATGTAGAGATAAATGTACCAGAGCTGACATGAAGATGAAAACAATATTTTATACAGTTCTGTCAGCAAACCATGTGCCTGCCATCATAATTTATGGTCTTAGCTATTTTGCCCTTAGCAAAAATAACTATATACAATGTAAGCAATTATTTGGGTATTGAGCAGTATTTTGAATAGAAGTGTTTTTAATTAAAATTAACTAAAAGCAGAGTTTTTGAATCACTAGCTTCCAGATGAATGACAGGTATTACAACTCTCCAGCAATAATTTAAAATATATAATGCTCTCAATTTCTAAGTGACTGTAAGCTACTTCATACAAGGGACAATTTGAATAAAATGAATTGCTTTGGAAATTCAATAAAATATAAAAAATATTTAAAGAAATTGTTTTGACATTTTTAATACATAGATAACTGAAAATTGTGGAAAGTTTATAGTTGATACCATATGAAGACCATTGGAAAAAGTAAGCAAGGCTAAAAAGAAACCATCATCAGACAAGCCACGAAATATATTTCATTATGCTGAAATTCTGACGAGGTTTTGGACAAATAATTGAACTGCAATAGAAAATAAAGCTCTAAGACACTAGGCCTTCAATAAAAAGATGGCATATACCCCCAAAACCTTGAAAAGAAATTATTTGATGAAATGATAAATACTCAGATTGGAATAAATTGGTCTTATTTCAATTAAGTTATTTTATTAGCTGTTAATATTTTTGTGAACATGAACTCAACATTATGTCTGGATCCCTTAAAAGTCTCTCTTTTAGTGCTCCCAAAGCTTCAAGAATTTACCGCTCCATATACAGTGTGTACTACGAGAATATCTACAGTGGACGGAAAGTCAAAATCCAACAGAGACTAGATAACTCGTATCTGGCATGAAGCAGGTTGCTGCATCTAGTAACTTTCAAAAATTACATATATATCCTCTCAAACATTGAAAACTTCAGCACTAGTCATCTTTAAAATATTGGTCAGAAAAAATCTCATTTGGAAATTTACTGTTTTTTAGTGTAAATCCAAAAACTACACAGGATTTTAAAGGGTAAAACTTATGTAAAACTGAGAGAGTGAAAAAGTGACGTAGAGTAATGCTAAGAGTGTTTTACTGGAGTTTTCATACTAAGAAGAATTTAATTATATCTGAGAAAGAGTGGCTGGAAAGTCATAAAAGAGTTTGCTACCTGCAAGTACCAATATCTAAACATCTGAAAAGAGACAGAAAAATCTCCTCCAAGAAGGATATCCACTTCAAATAAGATTCCCATTTAGGGAGAAAAGTCAAGGTGCTAGAGGTCATACTCCCTTTGGCCAAAAAACAAAACAAAAAAATAGTGCTTAGAAATGGGGAGGAGAGATGTTTTAGTCAAAATTCTAATTAGTAGGTTGTTCTCACATAGGTTGGGTCTTGACTGATTTCCTTGTTTGCTCTTCAACCTTTGCTGAAGAAACCACCTATCTTCCAACCCAGTGTAGCTTTGGAACTCAAGGAAAATGGAAACCCAGTTAAAATGACAATGGTGTTCCTGAGGGTTAATGGATGGTTTTAAAAACTGAACCTAATTTCCTGTGCAAACCGGGTTTCTAACAACCTCTCAGATTCTTTCAGTATATAGACAGCACTAAATCTGGAAGGCACCATGGTACAATGCGGGGAGGAAATTAAGTTTTGAAAGGAGAAAATCCCAAGTGGGAAGGAAACCTGCCTTCTTTGATTCTTTTCAGGTTGACTTACGCCCCCCCCCCCCCCCCGGTGACCACAGGCAGTGCTGAATATAATGTCTTCTACTGATAAACTATTATAATTGTCTATGTGTTTGTCTTCTTAAGTAAGTTTTGAGGCCTTTAAGAACAAAGACCATATCTTATTCTTCTTTGTAACTCTGGATGGCCTGGCTTCCAGAAATTGCTAGATATGTATAAATGTTGCATGAAAAGTAAATAAACATGTTGAACTTAGGTAAACTACTCAACTTCTCTAAGCTGTTCCCTCAAAAAACTAGCCATCCCCCCAAGAAAAACACGAATAAAATATCCATTTTGGATTTTCTTCTAAAGATCATGAGAAAATATCTACAAAGTAATATGGCAGATGGTGAGTGGCCAGCAAATGCACTTCCCATCCCTTCCTCCTACTCTGAAAAAAATACTTCAATAAAGACAGCAGTGAGCACCTGTTCTGTTATAAATAGGACAGAGAAGATGGATGCAATGATCTTTCCAAGGAATGGAGACTGTTTTATACCACAGTGTCTCATGCAAAGCTTCAAATATAGACCTACCTAGGTTGAAATCATGGTTTTATACCACTCTAACTGTAGGAAACTGGGAAAGTTAACCAGTCTCCTTAAATCTCAGCGTCCTAATTAGCAAGAGAGGAATAATACCCACTTTCAAGAGAGTCTGTATGAAATTAATAGTAAAATGCCTGAATAGAGCTATTACAGAGATTAATTTTAAGTGCTCGATAAATGGCGGCTCAATCTAGCTAACCACCTATTATCAAAGTCCTATAATAGCAAGAAGATGAGTTTCATATAACCTATGCAGAAATAAACCACAAATATTTTAAAAAGAAAAACAAGTACCAGCACACGTGAGGCTTAAAAAGCACAATTAAGATAATGAGAAGTAGATTTAAGTGGTGGTATCCCTCTTGCAGGTACGATAAAAATGCAGGCTTCTCCATTCCACGGATACTTGTTTTCCTTTCTGGAGGGGGAATACAGAGGAGGAGGCAGGAGAGAGCACAACACAATGCCCACTGAAATAGTTGGATTTTTTTTTTTCTTTTCTTCACTTACAAAGAACATCTCCCAAATAATAGGCAATCTTCATTCCAGTCTTTCGCCTGTGTTCCAAACCAAGAAATGAACATTTCTAAAGCTCTGCAGGCTTTTCCGAGTCATCCTACTGCACTGCACGTCCAACTTCTCTAAGACAGGTCACCCCCCTTTGCCTGTGGATGCTCCCTCACCCTGCCTGGTCCTCTCCTGGATTTCATCCCCCGAGCAGCTGCCTCCTGGGCTTCCATACCAACAGCCGCCTGCACTTCCATCTGCTCCTCTGCCTAAGCTCTGCTAGCTGTCATCTTTCCTGGCTACCCACCAACTCGCCCACAACTCCTAGATAGTAAATAGATCTGTACCAAGAAGTAAGGTGGTGCGTCTAAAATTAAAAAGCTGATGAAAAAGAGTTATCAATCATAAACACATTAGCACATTTTATTTATAGTGTTTACGGTTGAAGAAGTACTTTTCTCTCCATGATTGCATTGGGCCCGGTGCTTACACCCAATCCACTACTGATAATAATAATAAAATGCCATTTGTTGAGTGTCTCTTATATGGCTTAAGCCATGTCAGTTTCACCTTTACAACAAGCCTGTCAGGTAGGTCAGATCATTACCATTTCTGATCAGGAAACTGGGGTTCAAGGGTGGTTAAGTGATGTGCCCAGGTTTTAGCAACCAGTAACAAAAGGAGCTGGGATTTCAAACCAAGTCTCTGATTCTTAGTTCAATATTCTTTCTCCTTCACTAGAAACTAGGAAGTCACAGACCAATTACTGAAATCTAACACATATCTGCAAAAATCAAGAGACTTTATTGCTTGATGTTTAACTAGAAGTCCTACCCCATGTTTAAATATATCACTTCAGTGACTCTTTGAACATCATTCTGTCTCATTATCATAGCACACACAACAAACACAGATTGCTTGTGAAATGGAGTGAAGTAAGATCAACAGAATCATCAAAGGTCAGTGAAGAAAGTACTTCAAGATCCTTGAATGATGCAATAATGGTGATGTGAGCCCTGTCAGTAAATGTGCCTTCACTACGGACTTCTCAGCCAGCAGCGCTCAAGGCAGCCACCCACTCCCTTCTGCTTACAAAATCCTCTTCTCTTTGACAACTCCACTTTCCCTTGATTCACCTCCACATCACTGACGTTCCTTCACAGCCTGATTTTATGTCTTGTACCATACCTTATCTTTAAAATTAGAGTTCCTCAAAAGTTTGATCCTAGGGGCACCTGGGTGGCTCAGTGGGTTAAGCCTCTGCCTTTGGCTCAGGTCATGATCCCGGGGTCCTGGGATCGAGCCCCGCATTGGGCTCTCTGCTCCTCGGGGAGCCTGCTTCTCCCTTTCTCTCTGCCTGCTTGTGATCTCTGTCTGTCAAATAAATAAATAAAATCTTAAAAAAAGAAAAAAGTTTGATCCTAGTTCAGCTTAATGTATATCCCCAGAAATTTATGTATCACATCTATACTCAAAACTTCAAAATGTCTAAATCTTTCCTAGACTTTTATCTACAATGGATACTTGAAATCTTTCACTTAGGGGTCTCTTGGACCTCTCATAGGTAACATTTCTGAAGTGGAACTCTTAACAGATCCCACACCGAAAGCAACTTCTTTCTTACCCTGTCTTCCCTATACCAGTAAATGGTGTCACCATCTCCTCTTCAGTTATTGAAGCCAGAGATTTGGGAGTCATTCTCTTCTCCTTTCTCCCTTTTAACCCTCACTCCTCACATCTAGTCCATCAGCAAGTTCACCACTTCTACTTCAAAACATGTTTTGTTTTCATTCTCTTCCCTCCATCCCCAGTCCTGCCCCTGAATCCATACAACCATTTTCCCTTTGCTGGACTGTCACAGTGGTCTCATTCCTTTCTTCCACACATATCAAATCAGATGGTCCTTTAAGAATATACATCAGATTAACTCATGGCCTTCTTTAGAGCCCTTCAAATAGGTTCTCCTTGCACTTAGAAGAGGAATCAGAAACATGGTAGAGGCCTCAAAGTCTGGCATAATCTGGACCCTGCCTCGTGTGACTTGTTCAGGTTGGTTCTATAGCCCTCAACACTCCTTCAGGTGAGTCACTGTTGTCTTTGTGCTTTCAGTTTAAACGTTATCCCTTTCCTGGAGAGGTTCCTCTTAGCTACTCTATCAAACTAAGACAGCCTCTTCTAATCTTATTATGGTAATCTGTTTCCTTCTTAACAATAATCAGAATCTGCAATTTATTAGGTAATATTTCGAAATGGACCATTTTAATGGTCCATTTCTGCACCAGAATGTCATCTCTTTGAGGGTAGTGTCCTTGTTCAGTGTCTTATCCTCAGCATCAAGAGCAGTGTCTCAAGTAAATTAGGTTCTTTTAATGGAGGAATGAGAGAATCACCAAAACAAAATAAAACAACAACAACAACAAAAACCAAAAAAAAACCATCACTGAGAAGAAGTACTAAGGTAGCTCCAAGAAGAGCAACATGCCGACAAGGATTTTCCTTTCTAGGTTTAGAATACACTGTTCAACAGAAAACAGTCTCATGAAAAGTTTCATTGAAGTTCCTGCAATTTATTGCCACTCACAACCATTTGTGTTGGCTACACATCTATTTTCAATGTGTACAGAAACAGTCACATTCTACCGTAATCATTGTCTATATATATGTAAAAAGGAGGGATATGGAACAGTGCTAAAACATTCAGCCAAGAATATTACAGAAAGTCAGTTAATTCAGAGACATGATACTGAATTAAAATGAGCAATTTGTAACTACCAGTCTACATAATGTTGACCCAACTTGCCAGAAAGTACTAGAGTTGATTTATTTTCAAAGCTGTTTTATATACAGACTCTTTGCTTGGGCAACTCTAGTACATTAGTGTACATGAGCTTTGCTAGTCAAGTTAGAAAGTCTGGTCAAGACCTCTGCTACTTGCCTACTGGCAGTCAGTGAACATCTCTGAGCCTCACTGGCTTCATCCATAAAATGTCCATGCCTCATGTACAGGGTTGCTATGATATTCAAGTAAAACAAAAACAAAAAACAATGTACTTGAATGTCCTTGAAAACTGTAACATGTCCTATAATGGTGAGACAATATTATTATTTCTCCCAAATACTTACTAATGAAAATTGAGCATATTTCCTTGATTAGCTGAATGTAGAGACACATTTTAGAAGGTCATATGATTACTTGCTATTCAAAAATAGAATTAAGTATAGACATATCCCTATTTTAAATATTGAAAGCAAATTAACATTCGTATTTGCTATAATGGAATTCCATGAAGGACAACTTTCTACCTAACCAGGACACCAAACATATATTAAGTCAGGTGAGATGACCTACCGTTGAAGTCTGGGTTACAATCAACTGCTTGTTTTATTGTTTCTACTGGGCTAGGGTATCCTCTGGAATGAGGACCAACATTGTCCTCATTTTTATATAATCTATAGGGTTTGAAAAGATACCAGCAAAAAAGGAAAAAAAGAAAAAGAAAAAAGAAAGAAAAAGAAAAGATACCAGCACATCATGGTTCCTCAAACATAAATTTTGAATGATTCAAATAAATGAAGACTCACTATATAACCTTATTTCTCATCTTTTCTGGAAAATTGATTCTGACATTTTCAAAAATATGTCTATTGTTGGAGTCCACTACACACACCTGCCCCTCATCTCCACATCTGTCACCAGTATTCCCTCCCATATGTACAAAAGGAGATCTAACAACATTTCCCCAAAGAATAGATGGAGTGTCAAGCCTTAGTTATAAAATATGCTTGGAAACAGATGATCCAGAGAAGGAAAACCAGCACTTTTGATCAAATTTCATGCAACTTGTAATTTCATGCTGTTTCCTGGGCTGAAGAATTTGTATTGACTTATGAATTCACAGATTTGCATTTCAACACTTTCCCTCTCCCCCCTTGGGGGAGAGGTGCTAATGAGCAGAGAAAAGATCACTGAGTCTAGACAGTTATCAAATTTGGAAAATTAAGTAATCCATTAATTGCTTAATTAGGTCTTTGTAGCCTTTTCTGAATGATACAGTCTCCAAATATGCATATGAATGGCTAAAATGGGGGTGGTGTGAGACAATAGGAAGGAAAATGGAATGTGAATTCCAGAATTAGACGGTAGTAACTCTCAAAAAGAAAAAAAGATTATAGTAACTCTCTATGTATCCTTCAATGTAAATTAACAGACATTTGTTGAGTACTTCCTAAATACAAAGCACTGTGCTAGAAAGAATTAGGGATAAAGCAGAGATCAGTAGACAGTTCCAAGCTTCAAGCAGTTTGCAATTTGGACAGACATGTTCATCACAAGCCCATGAGTATACACATAATTAAGATATCATGTGTAAGAGAAATTGATCAATCCAAAGGAATTTATTGGGCTTTGACTGTATCATGGCAGCTAAAGAGGAACAAGTTTAATTATTTTTCATTACACCCTAACAATGTATACGTTTATAGTAGAACCTTCCCATTCACTTAGAATTTTTTTTTTAAGATTTTATTTTTTTATTTATTTATTTGACAGACAGAGATCACAAGTAGGCAGAGAGGCAGGCAGAGAGAGAGGAGAAAGCAGGCTCTCCACGGAGCAGAGAGCCCGATGCGGGGCTTGATCCCAGGACCCTGGGATCATGACCTGAGCTGAAGGCAGAGGCTTTAACCCACTGAGCCACCCAGGCGCCCCTAGAATTTTTTTTATTATGTTCGGTTAGCCAACATATAGTACATCATTAGTTTTTGATGTAGTGTTCAACGATTCATTAGTGGCATATAACACCCAGTGTTCATCACAACACACGCCCTCCTTAATACCCATCACCAGGTTACCCCATACCCCCATTCCTCCACTTCTGTAACCTCAGTTTGCTCACTTAGAATTTTAAGTTCCTGAAAACAAGGGCAATGAAATCAAATGAAAAAGAAATGTTTGCTATTAACAACAGCAACAATTTACAAAGCACCTACTATGTGTCAGGGCTTTTGTTTTACATGTGAGGCTTTGAGAGGCCAAGAAGGCCTCAAAATGTCACAGTAGTTATCAGAGCCAGGATTCAAATCTAGTTTTGTAGAAGTCAAAAACTACATAATTTTGCTTAGGATCTGTAAAAACCTGCAAACTCATACACACGCTTTCCAGTTGAAATTTGAGATTAGTTTGTATATTAAAAAAAAAAGAGGAACAGTACCATCTGCTTTGCCTAAAGGCTTATTTGGACTTGTCAATTTAGTATTATCAATTCCCAGTTTTTTTCCTTGAGGAAATGACTGAGGAAAAAAAAAAAAAAATAAGGCTTGATCTTTCCTGTGGCATTTCCCATCAGGAGTTCATATTCTCTCATTGTCACTTAAGTTGGAGAATATTTCTGTTTATGAGACTCATGAGAGCATATTTTGAAAGCTTTCTCTCCATAGTGCCCTAAAGCTCTGAGTATACCTGGTTTTCCTTACAGTTGGCCCCAAAACACTGAAAATATTTTGCATAAAAATGCTCTGAGGTTGCTGTCTTTTTTCCCTATTGGGATTCCTAAGGATTTTGCTTTGTATTTCATCCTCTGACTTTTCTCATTTCCCTCCTAAAAAGTAACATACATTTTTTGGGCATTTGGACTATAGTTTTATTCTAACTTATCTCTTTTTCACAGACTGAGATTGTAGCTTTGTTGTTTTTTTCCTCTAGTCTTTGTGCCATATTTGTGTCCATTTCACTTGAAAAACTTCACAGAGAGAGGTTTTTATTTTTGTGGCAGAAGCTGAGTGATTCAGAAACAAAAAACCAAAAAACAAAAACAAAAAACAAAAAATGTCCCTCCGCAGAGAATAGAATAGTCTAATAGAGCAATGGAGTTAAATCACACTTCATGTCACATACAAGAAAGAGATGGTAAATGATTACTTTTTTAATACACTGGGGACTTTTTCCTCACATTAAAAGGGAAGATAATTTTTCTTAAAAGAACTGCTCAGTATGAAAACTCAAGGTGTAAAGAGCAAGTAAGTGCACATGAAAAAGAGTATATTGGGATATTTTAAATCTAGGCAATGATTCTGTTCAATAATAGGTGAGGTGATGGCAGTCTGCAAAAATGGGAACTCTAGCAAGAAATGTAGCTACAGTAGCAGCCTCCAAGATGGCGTCCAATTACCTGCATCTCCTATCGTCCCCTCTTACACTGTACCAGGGTTGATATGGTGAAAGTGATGGTTTGCCCCTTCTGAGATTAGATTATACAACTAAGGTTCTCTTTCTCTTATACCACTTGCTCTGAGGGAAGCCATCTTGTGAGCTCCATGTGAGAAGGAGGTGAAGGCTCCAGCCAGCGCCACAGGAGTGAGCTTAGAAATGGATCATCTGGTATCAGCCAAGCCTTCAAAAACTAGCCTGATCCAACAGCATGACTACAACCTCAAGGAGGACCTGAAGCTGGAACTTCCCAGTGAAACTGTTGGATTCTGACCCTCAGAAACTGTGTAAGATATTTGTTATTTAAAGCTAAAAAGTTTGAAGGGTAATAGGCTTCTTATAAGGCAATAAATAGCAAATACAATAGCTCACAAGTTAATGGGTGTAGTTAAGATGTACGGACATAGGCACAGATGGGAGCTTAATCAGATCCCTTACTGGCATGGAATTAAAGTTAAGATGGAGAAGTAGCCTAGTTGATGATGATGATGATGATGATGATGACGACGACGACCATAAACAGTATGGTGATAATTATCATAGTAATTACAACTAATGCCTATTTAATTCTTATTATACACCAGGCCAGGTGCTAGGCACATCATCCACAGTATCTCATTTAATTTTCATATAAACATTTTGCGATGAGAATGATGAGAAAACTAAGGCTGGGAAAAATCAAATAAGTTATCCTGAGTCACATAGTTATTAAATGCTAGAGCTAATATTCAAAGTCAGGTCTGACTCCAACTCACTAAAGGACCTCACTGATAACGTGGCATATGGGATTAGCAGAGTTGGTGTCAAAATACCAATAAAGACAAGATCAGGGGCAACACTGACTGAAGCCTGGTCAAGAAGCCAAAGTCATCCGTAGAGTTACTCAGAAAACAGAATCAGTGTGCAAGAGGAATTGTCTTCATTGGCATCTTCTCCTCTACACAGTCAAGACCCAGCAGGGCCTAACAAATATATTTCTCATCTATACCTTCAGAATTTCCTCAAAAAGAACTCCAAATAAATATTGTCTCAGTCACACACAAATTAATGTCGTAAAGAAGGGAAACAGTAACTAACATGAACACTCATGGGAGAACTGAGTTGGTCTCATTGCCTTGTGTGCCCCTAGAGCACCTGTCAGTACTATGCTACCATTGCAATTTAGTCTTTGGTTGGCTTCTGTATAAAGTGCTTCACCAAAAAACCCCTTGATATTTTTCTGTCAAGAGTCTAGATATAGAAATGTGAAGACAATGTTAAGATTTTGGTTTCTAAGAATTTTTTTTTCCCAGTCTCCCCAAAACAGTGAGGTACCATGGACCAAAGTCTAAGTGAAGAAGTTACCAAGTAGTCTTTGTTCCAAGGATATCGTGTGACAATTCTTTACCCATATTATTCATCATTTAAACTATTTAAAAATATATGGAGCTATAAATTCCATTTTCTCTGCAAATTTTGCAACATATATACTACTAAGAACCATCAAGTTTTTTAACCATTTGTTGTAAATCAAAGATATTTTGCTTAGTTGATCCATGAACTGAAATTTTGAGTGCCTATTATGCCGTATTTTTTGTATAAAAATGTTGATACTTAATCTCAAACATTTTAACTTACATAATGCTTACCCATAATCTGTGAAAAATAAAAAGGAATGCTTATTTACATGAGACAAAGGAGGTCCCAGTTCAATAAACAACCCAATAATGCTCCAACAGAGTTTATGATTCAATCTATTGACATAGTCATTTTCTTGACAAAAACAGTGGATGGTTTATCTAAAAAATCAGGAAAAAGTTTAAGAGCAGGATTAAACCTACTATTAATAAAATATCTGCCCTCTAATGAGCAATGGCTGACATACTGTCCCTGGTAAATATAACTGCTATAATTTTTTTTTTAATGCATAAATGTGCCTTAACTTACAAAGTGAAAAAAACATGTATGATAGCTTGACTTTCTCAGAAGTTGCATCTCTAGAAACATATTTGATCTTGGAAACACTGCTGTCATACAATCAAAAAGATCAAATCAAAATTAACCTTAATGTCTCATTTTTCTTTTTTTGGAGCATATTTGTTTTTAGGCAGTAAAGAATCAGTTATTTCAAACTGCTTCACTAACAACTTGGCTTACTACTGGCTCTTCTGGACAAAAGAGAATAAATCTGGGGAAATATAAATAAATTCTTTCACCAGGACATTTCTGGTTGAGGGAAATATTCTTAAAAAGGTAATCATACCTTAAGAAAAGAGGCAGATATACAGACATTTCACATCAGGCCCAGAACTAATGAAGTTTAGTATAATGATTCCTAAAAAGGCCAGATCATTTTCACTAGGATGAAATGCTCCTGAAGTCCTTAACCTATTACAATGATTTGTTTGCACATGAGAGCAGTTCCTAGGACAGGCTTCCAGCCCTGCCATAACCATAGCCGCAGTTCCCAGTATAAACTCTACTAAAATAAGTCTTCCTGATACAGGAAAACATGTGTTCTTATGGCTATTTAACACTTCCGCATGAAGATGAAATTAGTGGCTTCTCTTCACTAGATACATCATTTTTTTAAATCCTCTTGCTAAATACAGAGACAGAGAAGCACCCTATTTGACAGCACCATTTCTTGACTTTTTGAAGTGATAACCCTTTCCACCCAAGGAGGAAAATTAAGTATTAAGAAATAAGATTTGGTCAGGTAGGGCTATTAGACACTTTTCATAAATCACTGTAACATCTAGGACTTTTTAACGTCTCCTCCAGTAAGAGTCCCTTTTCAGCTCCTTGGCAGTGATGTGCTCTCAGTGAGAAGCACAGACTAGACAATTAAGTCTAAACTCCTTAGTCCAGAGGATAAAATCAAATTTATGTCCCTATGTCATTTCCTCCCACCTTATCACTGACAGTACCTGTCTAGCAGCCAATGTGGACTCTCTGAAGTCAAAGATTCTGTCATTCATTACAGAAATTCTAGCATCTAGCACACTGTGTAGCCCATTGTAGTAACCAACACTTTTTTGTGGGTAGATGAACACGACAGTTCCCTAGACCTACCAGTCTCTCAGGTGTCTAATTCATTCCATACACTTTCCCTTACCGCAGCTTTAGAAATTCTTTGGTTTCAAGATTGAGAAGCCAGTCAAACTAGTTCTTTGTAAGAGGAAGCTTACTGGAAGGATTCAGAGGGAATTTCACAGAACTAAAAAGCAAGAAATAGAGTCAACATGGGAGTGGGAAGATAGTGGGAACTCGGCTGTCTCTCTGGGGCCATGTGTTCTCTTAATAATAGTACTGTCCCATTATTCTTTGCTGTAGACCTGTTTCTCCTACTTGTACCAAGTTCACAATGGCTGCCAACCGCAAATCTATGTGATCTTAACTTCAGGGCATAACTACTAACTCTTACTCCCTGTGTCTTTTCTCTTAGTTCAAAATCTTGGGAAAGAGATTCTGATTAGTGGCTCAAACCAGACTCGGTCTCTGGCATCAGTTGTTTCCTGTGCTTGAACCAGCCACGGCCAAGATTGCAGAATCATGGGACATGAATAGGACCTTTGGCAGTGTCTATGAATAGGCAGAGTGTTCTTATAAGACAAGATAGTGTTGAAGCAATAATCAACATCTTATTTTTTTAAAGATTTTATTTATTTGACAGACAGCATAAGAAGGGGGAGCAGCAGGCAGAGGGAAGTGGAGAAGCAGGCTCCCCGCTGAACAGGGAGCCCAACTTGGTACTGAATCCCAGGACCCCAGGATGGTGACCTCAGCTGAAGGCAGACATTTAACAGACTGAGCCACCCAGGCACCGAATGATCAACATTTTAAGAGACTGATGTGCTACCTATTGTGCTAAAGAGGCACCTGATCAACATTTTAATACAAATTTTAATACAAATAACCTCTTGATTCCACTTCATTTCATAAACTCCCAATCTTCCTTCAAGGCTTAGTTCACAAATTAACCTTCTCTGTGATGCCTTCCCCAAATCTCAGTTGAGTTTAATTTTCCTAAACTGGCTCCTCTTGTTCTTGGTTTCAAACCCAGTTCATGTCTTTGTTTTCTACTACACTACATGCTCCTCAACGTAAGAACTGTCTTATGTTCCATTTTTTTTCTTATGTTACTTTTTAAGATAGCACAGATATTTGTTGGAATGAATAAATGTTGCCTGAATGTGCATTAAAATTTCTCAGTAATTTATTTGATTATCTTGCAACAAATATATTCTTGCCAAATTTCTGTCTAGGTTAATTACGAGGAAGATGGAAAAAAGAGGAAAAAGAATTTGTTAGAATGAATACAATGACGGTTTGCTCTGATCATTTCAAGGAGTCATGGAAACAATCTCGTAAATAACTTGGTGACATCAGGAACCCCAAAGATGCATAGAGACAATTGAAGATAATTTGATCCTTGTCTTCACATGTATGTTACTACCTGGGTCATTCTTCCTTGTGGCCCAACAGAGTGTTTCTATAATTTTATAGATGTCAGGTCTTTTCTACAATAAATTTAAAAAAAAATAAAAGTAAAATTAGGTACTTAGAATACTAGTGAACCTTGTTCAAATGAGGTAGGAAAGGTTTAGGATACTCTTTTTGGTCTGATTTCCATGTGGAGGTAGAAATACATTCTTTCAGGGAACCCAGTGGCTCAGTCAGGTAAGTGTCTGCCTTCAGCTCAGGTCATGATCCCAGTGTCCTGTAATCAGGCCCCGTGTTGGGCTCGCTGCTTGGTGGGGAGTCTCCCACCCCCCCACTTGTGTGCTTTCTCTTTCTCTCTCTCTAATAAATAAATATAATCTTCAAAAAATATATATTCTTTCACTAGAAGATGTTAAGTTTCTGCTGGATAGTATTCAACAGCCAAATTAATACTTTAATTAGTGTTCAAATTTATCAAATAAATTACAATAGGAAAACATTTTAAATTTTTTTCAGAGATTCTATCATGAGACAGATTCAGTGGTAGAAACAGTGACTACCTACATTAAAAATATATGTGTGTGTGTGTGTGTTATCTTCAACAATAAATAGATATCTTTATTTACATTATATTGCAGTCACTAAATGGAATAATGTACTTAAAGACTCTCCCTACAAAAGAAGTTTTTTTAAAAATTTTAAGTAGTGCTTCCATTTTCTACCCATACTGATGGAAACTTTGGTGTTAGCCATGGAGACTTAAGGTCTCTAATCAACAGATTCTAAGAAGATTGACTGATTCTTTTTTTTTTTTTTTTGAGTACCTATTAACAAAATCAAGGAAATTATACCACAAACTGGGAACACAGGTGAGTTTTAAAAATTGTTTTCTAAGATTTGACAAAATGATTAGTCCACTATTTTGAAACTGAGTTTTCAAAAATGCAGACAGATATTTTTGAAAGTTGGGTTATTTATATATTAAAGAGAAAATCTTAAGTGAATGGCTAGAGCCAGTATAAATTTAGGTATGAAAATCTGATTGACATATTTTCAAGTTACTATGGTTATGTAACAAATTAATAACTTAGTGGTGTTATGCTATTGGATTCTGTGGGTCAGGAATTCAGACAGAGCACATGACATCTGGGGCCTCGGATGGAAGACTCAACTGCAGGCTCTGGGTTGGAATCGTTTGGAGCCTCCCTCACACCCACATTTGGTGATAGATGCCAAATGTCAGCCAGATCTCCAGTTCCTCTCTGCGTGAGCCTCTCCATGTGACTTCTCTGCATAGGCTTGTTTGGACTGTCTCAAAGCATGGTGGCTGGGTTCCAAGATATGTGTCCTGAGAGAGAGAACGAACCCAGGGTAAGTTCCATCACCTCTTAGGATCTAGACTTCCAGGTTAGTTCTGTTGTATGTTACTGGATTGAAGGGACTCACTAAGGCTGCCCCAAAACCTAGGGAAAGGAAGAAAGACCCCAGTTCCTAACAGATGAGTGTCAATATAATATTGTAAAAAGGCCACATGGATGGCATTTATTGGTGTATTACTGAGGGGAAAAAAGTCTGTTAAAATCCACAGAGAAACAGACCTTCCTGGATTCTGGTCAAATGATTATAACCCTTGTAGGCTAAACAACAAAAGAAATAGATTTTAATTAGTACTTTTACATTCTCATCTTCAAATGACTTTTTGTACTCATTCATTTCATGGTGATGTCTCATCTTTTGCATTTTCTCTGGCAATGATAGCCTGGTAGGTAGTTAATTTTGAAACAAGGACAAAATTTTCACCAAAAAATTTTTACATATGGAGAGGTTGTCCTGTTGTCCAGTCGCACATTGGGCAACAACTACTGATTACTGACTACTTTGCAATCAAAGTTGATGTGAACAAGACAACGCAAGTACCAAAAAGGATCTTGGGTAATAAACTAACCTAGTCTTGTTAGATTATCCCAGGGTCCATCCATTATCATACCTTATTCCTGAATCCTGCTCATTTCTAAGTCCCACTTCTTCCTGGAGGCGTCCTTGCCTAGACTAAAGAGCTCAAACCTTCTCTCCACATTTTATTCTCTTTTACTTCAATGCCATGGAGCTTATTTAGCTCTTACTTGTTTCTCTGGGTTTTGTTTTCTGGGTTTGTTCCTGAACTAAATTCTTAGCATCTTAGTGAGGGACAGGAATAGTCAGTCCCCCTAACCACCTTTAAAAAAAAAAAAAATCACACACTTAACTAGTAGGACTCTGAATACAAGACAGATATCAGTAAATAATTATTAACATCTTCCCTAATTATAGCTGTGTCATTCAAAAAACCTTCACATATAATTGAAAGGAAAAAGTTCTATTTCATGGAGTAGGAAACAGAAGAAGAGAAGAGATAAAGCCTCATCCTTATAAAATTGTCACTGAGAAATACATAAATTAAAAATTCTTTTGAGAGAGGAAAAAATTCTGAAAACATCCGATGAAAGAATTATGACAACAAGCAGGAACTGATACTGAGTTGAAAGTAGATGGTATCTTCATGGAGCTTCGTTCAGCCACATAAAACATTTAATATAAAGCAGTCACTAAATCTTTTGAAAAGCTACAATCACATCAGGATCATGGATTTCTTAACAGACAAGCTTCACCTGTCAGTTCATTTTTCTTACATTCACTCATTTTGTACAGTTATGTAGACCATTTAGAACCTAAAGAGGCACAGAGGTTATTCAATACAATTTTTGAAAAGCACCTGTTCAAATGGATCTATGGCCTTTGATGTGAGACTATGCAGTTTAACAGAGGGCAGAGTTTGGTTAACCAAGTCAATACCCCTTTTCTGCTTCATACTCAGGAACTGAGACAGACCAAATGCTTTTGACATGCCACCTTCCATTCTTCCTCATTTTTTTCTTTTGCACGTTCTAGGTTATACTTCCAGACACAGTTTGGTGTAATACTGAAACAATGCAATCATTCAAAAATGCTTTGAGAAAACTTTTTCTTCAGCAGCATCTAAGGTAGACTTACACTTAGAATCGGGAAGAACCAATCGGAAGCCCTTCTGCCAGGTCACACAGTTGCTTCTACCTCTGCTTTTGCAAATATTACCAGATAGTGAGCCTTGATCTGTTCCACTTGTGGTCCTTTCACCAACAAGCCTCAAACCTCAAAGGTCTTTTTCTTTTCTTTTTCAATTAAAAATGTTGTTGCTCATTATTAACACTTACAAAAAAGAGTTCTCCTTTGGTCATTAATTTCTAGATTTTATATAGGACTGAAATACTTTTTCACAGCACTTGGGTGGCTCAGTTGGTTAAGTGACTGCCTTCAGCTCGGGTCATGATCCTGGAGTCCTGGGATTGAGTCCTGCATCGGGCTCCCTGGTCGGCAGGGAGTCTGTTTCTCCCTCTGACTCTCCCCCTTCTCATGCCCTCACTCTCTCTCTCTCTCTCAAATAAATAAAAAATCTAAAAAAAAAAAAAAAGAAAGAAAAGAAATAGTTTTTTGATTAGAAACTATTTCCAAAACCTCTGAAATTTCTGAAGAAGAAAGGAAAATTATATTGGACTAAGATTTCACATGCTTTCCAGAAGGATGTACCAGGTCTTAGATACCAAGGTTTTTGACCTCTATTTCCAGGAAGGGCACTGACTGCCAGTTGCTCTTATCTAATATCTGTTTAGCAAGAGCAGGCATCAAAAGATAAGAAGCAGTGAAACAGTTTCTCTGATGGCAAATTCTTGATTGCTATAGAAAGTGATTAAAAATACACGGGGAAGGGGAGAAGGGGGTGGAGTGGGAGTTCATATATGCTGTAAAGTAGTCAGGGCGGGATATGCTCAGGATGTAGTTTACAACAGAAGATGACATCTGTTTCTTCTATAAAAAAATTTGGCAAGTTCTAACTTGTTATATGACCTGTCCAACTTATTTGATCACAGCTGATTAAAAACTCTGTCCTAGAGTTCATGACCACTAAAACGATGACTTGATTTCTGTAGGTTCTCTGATTTTTACACTTCTCTAGTGTCTTTAGTATAATGTTATACTAGAAGCCCCTACCGGGTAGGGGCTTTTTTTATCATCATGATAAAAATGTATGGTAAAACCTTCAGTTTGTAATAAAGTGACTTTAATTCTCGGACTCTCAGGGGTGACCTTATGGTCGATTCCATTATATTTTATGGTTTTGTTTTTGTTTGTTTTGTTACCTTGGATTATTTTCAGGTTTCACAGATAGACATTTACCTCTGTGTGTGTGTGTGTGTGTGTGTGTGTGTGTGTGTGGTAGCCGGTATCCTATTACCGCCAATGGATGAGAATGTCAATGTTAGTGTTAACTGACTTAATTACTCTCACATAATGGACTATATGTAGGCCTAATACTAGTAAACTGCCTTGCCCCTTCTAATTTTATTTTCTTTCTTCTTGATCAAGCAGTATTCTTTTTTTTTTTTTCTAAAATTTATTTATTTGACAGAGATCACAAGTAGGCAGAGAGGCAGGCAGAGAGAGAGGCAGGCTCCCCACTGAGCAGAGAGCCCGATGCGGGGCTTGATCCCAGGACCCTGAGATCATGACCTGAGCCGAAGGCAGAGGCTTAACCCACTGAGCCACCCAGGTGCCCCCAAGAAGTATTCTTAACTGCCTTCTCACTGTGCCTACCTTTACATTTGCAGCTCCAAATTTACTAAGTTTCATGGACCTGACACACACACCAAAACAATGAAACACAGAATGTTCATTCAAACAACAAATATTTAGGGCTACCTGGGTGGCTCAGTCGGTTAAGCATCTGACTGATCTCTGTGCAGGTCATGATTCCACAATCGTGAGATGCTGCCCCGAGCTGGGTTCCGTGCTTAGCATAGAGCCTTCTTGTCCCTCTCCCTCTTCTCTGCCCCTCTCTTCCTCCCTGCTCTCTAAAATACAAAAAATCTTTGAAAATATATATTTACGAAGTGACTAACATATGTTTGACCTCAAATATCCAGCACAGATACAGGATCAAGATTTGGAAAAAAACAAGCCAAAGATCAGCCAGCGAAAAGAATATGATTCCCAATTCACCTCATCACCCTCTTAATTTTCTTTTAATCATTGTGGATCAATTCACCATTGGCCCTAGAGTAATAGCTTTAAAACAAATGTCTTTGTTTTCAGAATATGAGGTTGAAGCTTTGTTGAATGACATAAAAAAAAAATGAGCTAATTATGATGGACTTGGTTTGTATTTTTCTTCTGCAACTCAAATTTAAGCTTGGAAAATTTTACAAATGAATATAGCCAGATGTAACTAGAGGTTTGCACAATGGAAGTACAGAGTAAATCTAATACATAATCAATCTCTGGTATTCCAGTTCAGCCAGTAGGCCAATAAACAATGTGAAGAAAGTCCCAGAGCACCACTCTTCAGTATTTTTTTTCCCAAATCACAACCATGACTATTAGACAGCTTAACAGAATTCACAAAAGCAGACAACCAACCTTGCCCAGTAGATAAAGGTGAATTAAATCAATACTGATTAAAGGGATCTACCTCCCTCTACTAATATAAAACCATTCTTCAGTGCCAAACATAAACACCCAACAATACAGTATGAAAGAAAAAATGAATTTTTGCCTTTTAAATGACATATTTTATTTTTTTATCAAATAGTTTAAACAAATGGATATATACAGGATGCTAGATTAAAAGTTTATGACAATTTTTGATATAAGACCATAGTTTTTGGCTTTGAATACCTGAATGATGTGAAATATGAAATTTACATTTAGTGAATTATTAACTAAATGAATTGGTTGCCACAGGTTCAAATTTGTTCCTTAATCATTCCTAAGGAGAGAATAATTTTAATCATAAGTAGAAGAAAGAATAGATACCTGACCTTCCAAAATATATCTATGTTTATAACTTCAGGAAAGAAAAAAAAAATCCAATTATTCCCAAGAGAATTTATTTCTCTTGGAAAAAAGAAAAGAATGGTTGTAAATAAGAATTTTATATATAACTATATATATATATAGATAGATAGATAGATAGATATAGAAAGAGAGAGAGAGAGAAGATTCAAAAAAAATAAACTTCCAATGTTGAGCACTTAAAAAATGAGTCCATTTTTTCTTCAGCCACAAGGAACAAAATCATTTACTAGAAACTGCAATTGAGTGTTCAGTTTTAACATCTTTTGAATGTCTCTTTGCTTAATTCTTCTCTTTGATTAAGGAAGAAAACAAACTGTATTTGATTTACAAATGAAGTCAGTCAAAACAAGCTTTTGTAAAGCACTAGAAGCAAGACATTTAGAATTACCTCTTCAATGATCTACAGAGAAGGAAGGAAAGACATGGTAGAAATTATTGTGATAAAGTAATTTAAGAATTTAAGAACTTGGATGTAAAGAACAAAGGGAAAGAGGAAGCAGAACCATCACTAATAATGCTAACATAGAGGTCATCTCTTATTTTATCTGGAGATAAACCAATGTCCCATCATCTTAACATGCTAAAAGGCAAATGAAAATCAATTTTGAAGATAGCAGAGTCAAACAGGTTCTGGAATTTTTTAAAAAATGCTAAATTCAAATCTTATTTTTTTTAAAAGATTCCATTTATTTATTTGAGAGAGAGAGAGACCATGAGAGGGGAGAGGTCAGAGGGAGAAGCAGACTCCCCGCAGAGCAGGGAGCCTGATGTGGGACTCCATCCTGGGACTCCAGGATCATGACCCGAGCCGAAGGCAGTTGCTTAACCAACTGAGCCACCCAGGTGCCCCTCAACTCTTATTTTGTACCAGTTTCCCATCACATAATAATTTACAAACTTTCTTAATCTTTCTGAGCCTCAGTTTCTTTATCTCTAAAGTGGAAATAATACAGTTATACCATAGGAGTTACCCTATGGTAACTAAAAGATGACTTAAAATAATACATGCAAAGCACAGTACCTGAAACATAGTAGTTATTTAAAAAATAGTAACAGTTTTCCTTTTCTACTTGTCCTAAAAACAGACAAGTTTGATTTCAGAACAAAGACACAATAAAAAGGAAAAGCAGTGAAGCAAAGAATTTGTCTTCCACAAGCAACTCTAAATGAATAAAATGTTTTCAGGCACATCATATGTTCGCTCAAATTCCTGAGTTCCCCACAAACACCAAAAATCACGTTAGACCGTGATTTTAGAACAGGTCTATTCCTTCTAAAAAAAAAAAAAAAAAAAAAAAAAAAGGAAAGCAGTTAAGTAAGGAAGACACAAATAATTATCAAAAAATATTGTGCAACAAATCAAACCATTAAAACATAGAGGAAAACCTAGAGGAAAGAGCAGTTAAATATGTGGGTAGTCAGGAAAGAATTTGCCGACCAGTTCAGTTTGGGTCTTCAAGAATTTGTCGAAACAATGCTTATTAAAGTGTGGTTCGATATCAGAAGCCTCAAGACTACCTGGGAACTGGTTAGAAATACAAGTTTTGGGATCTCAGACCTACTAAATCGGAAATCCTGGAGGTGGAGTCCAGCAATGTATTTAATTTACCTTTCAGGTGTATTCTGATGTAAAGTTTGAGAACCACTGAAGTAGGAGTTCACCAAGTAACTAAGGATTGGGGAGGATGACATTACAGTCAAGAAACAACATGTTCAGACAACCAAGGAGAATTCCACATGTCTGGAGGATGGCAGGCATGGAGGTGAGTGACGATGGAAGAAAATGTTTCAGTAGCCTGGGGTCAGGCTGTGAACGTCTGTATACCATGTCAAAGAGCTTGAACTTCATCTTCTAAGCAACAGGGATTAGGAGTATTATAGGGAGACTAATTTCCTTTTCCCTCAAATCTCTGCAAAGAGAGCAGGTAGCACAAATATGTAAAAATGTGCATAAAAAATGGAAAAAAAAAAAAAGAAAGAAAAAGTCCCCTTAAAGAAGATTGAGCACATCAACGATGTTCTCAGAATGGATTCTGCCACAATTAATTTCCATACACTGTCATTCCAAGATAGCAGCTCTGGTCTAGTAGGTGATTCCTGGGCATGATGATTTCTAGCTGGACAGCCTGGAGAGGAACCACTGAACTTTACTGAACTGCAGTTTTCTCATATAGAAAATGGGCAAAAATCTGCTCCAAGATGAGCTGTTGAGAATTAAATGGGAGAGGCTTGTCCAAGTCACTGAGAATGTTAAGGTATATGCACTGCAAGATACTCTTGTTGATAATGTAATTTAACTCTTTGAATTCCTTCCGTGGAGTAAGTGGAAATAAATCTATAAAAGGGGTATGCTACCTGCTGGGGGGCGGGGCTGTGCATCAGAAATTATTATTATTTTTCTATGTTAAACAATGCATTCACTGGGCAACGCTGTAAATCCAAATTCAGAATCTACCAAAATGAACAGAAGGAAGAAATATTCAAGGGTTGGGCACTCAGAGGGGGAGAGTAAACCCAGAGTTCTCGGCAGAGAATTTTGCTCCCTCTGGCCAGAATTCGTATATGGATATAATTAAGAACCGAGAGTTAATGATAGTACAAGAAGGGACAAAATTTGGGCCACTGCACTAAAGATAAAAGTCTTCAGGTTTTGCACGTAGATATAAATGAACATCAGACTGAATGCTGATCCTAGACACAGATAAGAGAAAAAGCCTTCCAATGAATCACATGCAGACTCCAGGATTAGAAGAGTTTCCAATTTCAGATGCAAAACAGAATTTTACCATCAATAAAGCCAAAGGGGAAATGACATTTGAAAACCAACAGATAGGGTTTTGTTTTTTTGGTGGGGTTTTTTTGTTTGTTTGTTTTGTTTTTTTAGTATTTTGTTTTGTTTTGTTTTTGTTTCTGTTTTGCCTTCTCCTGGGTGAAAGCCAGGTGCACAAGCCAAAAGTACAGGATTCAAAGTCAGTTAAAAGCAGAAGGAGTAATTGCAGACATTCTGCCTCCCGTCAAGTTGTGGGTAACACAAAAAACCCTGACTTCTTTGGGGACCTAGCTTTATCAGTAAAACCCATGGAAAAATCAATGCAAATGAAAATACAGATACAGTGCACAAAGCATAGTGGAATCTGTCAGACTCCCTAGTGTTAACAGGGGACCTTAATCTCTCCTTTCTTCCTTTGTACAGATACACCTTACTGTTATTTTACTTGTAGCAGTTCAAGATGCCAAATCCATGCAGCGCCCACGTATTGCAGATCAGGACAAAGCGGGATGTTGTTTAAAGAATACTGTGAGTTTACTAACTTCTTTAGCTAAATAGATTTATAAATGCTGCTGGTGCTACACATACAACTCTTCAGAGATTTCAAAAACTTTTTTTTTTTTTCTGGTTAAAAAAGGTGGAGGCTTACAGTTGAAAATTTGGAATACTCAGCAAAGTAATGAGAAAATGACAGTTATGATTCCACCACTCAGTGGTAATGACTGCCAACAATTTACAGTATTTCCTTATAGCTTCTTAACATATATTCACAGGTTTCATCATTTCACATTACACTGTAAGTAATTCTCCATATTATTAAAATAAAAACCCTTCAGAGATACAACTATAATGACTGCATGGAATTCTATCATGAGTATGTGATGATGTAATTTAACATTTCCCGACTGATAAACATTTAATTTTCACCATTATTAAGAATCTGGTGATTAATTTCTTTGTGCATAAACAGTTGATTCCCTTCACAAAGTATTTTCCAAACACTTCATGCAGCATTACAACAAAGCCTTTAATATTTTGTTATATTGCCTTCAAACCTTTTTTCCATGTGTAAGGATAAATTATATTATCACATAGTATTTTTTTCCTGTTTAAATCACAATCTGTCAACTTCTGTCAAAATTAAATATATTAATTTCATCTGAATCTTTCATGTACTATAATTTTTGTAGTTTCCCTAAACACTGAATATTTTTAGAAATGTATTTTTATACCCTTTCTTTTTTTAATGAGAACACGAAAGTTCTACTCTCTTAGCAAATTTCAATTATATAATACTGTGACCTCAACTACAGTCACCATTAGATGCTCAGACTTTATTCATCTTATAACTAAAATATGTACTTTTTACCAATCTCTCCCTATTCCCCCCACCCACCAGGCCCTGGCAACCACTTCTGGCAACCACTTCTCTACTCTGATACTATCAGTTCAACTTTTTTTTTTTTTTTTTTAACATTCCACATATAAATGATGCCTTGCAGTACTCTCCTTTCTGTCTGACTTATTTCACTTAGCATAATGCCCTCCAGATCCATCCACGTTGCTGCAAATGAAAGGGTTTCCTTCTTTTCCAGATTGAATAATATTCCATTATATATGTGTAAATATATCTGCTGAGGACATTTAAGTTGTAGGAATGCAATTTCGAATGACTGAATGGTACCTCACGGTAACTTAGGAATAAAAATTATGTATATAACAATATTTTTACTATTGGGTAAGTGGGTTAGTTGGACCTTGGCAACAATATAAATAATGCTGAAATAAACTGCCCAGGATTCATATTTTTATATGCATTTCTGATTTGAATAAAGAAAATCAATGTATTAAGTCTGTAAATTACTTTTTTCCTAAAAATTCTGTACAAAAAGGTTATTGATACCCACAAGTCGTATATTAAACTTCTTCACAGACCACAGGTCAGATACTGGTCCTTAAAAAAGCAGCCATTCTGGGTGCCTGAGTGGCTCAGTCCGTTAAGCATCTGCCTTTGGCTCAGGTCATGGTCCCAGGGTTCTGGGATCAAGCCCCTCACTGGGCTCCTTGCTCAGCAGGGAGCCTGCTTCTCCCTCTCCCTCTGCCGACCACTCTGTCTACTTATGCTCTCTCTGTCAAATAAATAAATAAAATCTTAAAAAAAACAGTTATTCTAACAATTTTTCACTTTAGTTTGCATTTCTTTTGTTAATAAGTGGGTGGGTTTTCAGAATTTTTTTGCTTATAATTATTTCTAATTTTGTGAGTTGTCTATGTTCTCTTAAGATGTTCACTTTAAGAGCATTTTATATACTGTATATAAATATATATATTTATATATAGTATATATATTATTATATATGACATATCACTAATATATTTAAGATATTAGTGATGCTTAACATTCATAAAGTTTAACATTTATGTAGTAAAAGCTGGTAATATTTCTCTTTACATTTTCTCTTTAATACATTGAAAGAATTCCTTCACCATATTATGTAGAAAGTATGTATATTTTCCAAACATGTCTAAACACTTTGTCTAGATACTTCTAGATATCTTTTTGGTTTTGGGGGGGACTTTTTGTATTTAACCTTTAAATCTATATGAAATCTATTTTAGTATATGGTGCCACAAAAGGGCTCAAGTTTATAGTTATTCAACAGCTCTAATGTCTTTTATTTAATGATTCTTTCCTTCCTGTAATGTACAATATCATCTACTATAGTCTGTTATCTTATTACTATCAAAATATGTTTTATTAAATAATATATAATGTAGCATCCTAAACACAGAGTCTCATGCATAGAAGAGTCTCTTTCTAGGCTTTTTATACTCCTATTTCCCCTCCTATATTCTTTATTTACCTTAATGCTACTCCAAATAGGATACTCAGGTACAACATTTTCCAAATTAGCAGTGATAATCCCATATAATATTCTGTTTTACCAGAAAATTATTTTATCTTCATGGATTTACTCGAGATGAATTATTTTTTTTTTCAAATTCCAAAACAATCCCTAACAAATATTCCTTCTAGGAGTTTGGCTGAAATCAGAATCACATTGGACAAACACAATCATTTAAGGGAAACTCTCATCTTTTAAGCACTGGTGTTTCCCAGGGAGAAAATGACACACTGTATAATTTGTGAGAAGTTTACCTTTTAACATTTTCTACATCCACCCTGCTAAAGAGTCTTTAATTATTGGAATACAGCAAAATAAGAGAAAAAATAAAGGGGGATTATCCAACAACCAGAGAGAAATAGAATGAACATTTTAAATTTTACACAAGTGGCAGGCTTTTTTAATGAAAATTGTAATCTGTTCTCATTTCAATAAGTAATTTGATCATTGCACCGCTTTTCTCACTTACATTTAACTATTCTCCCAGTAAACTACCAAGATGCAAGAATTTCACATTATTTTTTTTTGTATGCAGATATTAAGTTATCTGCAGGCATTCTGAAGTTACCTTAAAGTGTTAAAAGCAATCTAGACCTACTTCAGTATTATGTTATTTCTACAAGGCCACTAAAATAGAACCCAAACAAAACTGAAAGGGAAGACAAGATAGATAATTAAAAGTTTTCAGGGGTTGGCTGATTCATTATGTAGCTTGTTCCGAAATTATTTAAGCTAAAAGAAGCTTGATCAAATGCTGAAATCAAGCAGTCTCAATTTTTTAAATTAAACTTTTCATTTTGAGATAATTATGGATTCACAGGAAATTGTAAGAAATAACACAGATCCCAGGGGGCCTTTACCCAGTTGCCCTAATGGAAATATCTTACAAAACTGTAGTACACTATCATACCCAGGATATTGACATTGATAGAGTCAAGATACATATAATTCCATCACCACAAGCATCCCTTTTGTTATACTCTATAGTTTCAAGCCCTTCCCTTCCACTGCCATCCCTTACTTACTCCCAGGCAACCACTAATCTGTTCTCCATTTCTTTAATTTCATTACTTTTTAAATGTTACAAAAAATGGAATGATAATATATAACCATTTGGGGATTGGTCTATCTCAGATGGAAATTCATCCAGGTTGTTACATGGATATGTTTCTTTTTATCACTGAGCAATATCGCATGGCAAGGATGTATCATGATGGGTCTAACCATTCACCCCTTGAAGGGCTGATCTGTTTCCAGTTTGGGGCTATTACAAATAAAGCTAATATGAACATTTGTGTACAGATTTTTATGTGAACACAAGTTTTCACTTCTTTCAGATAAATACATAGTAATGTAACTGCTGGGTCATATGGTAGTTCCATGTTTACTTTTAATGACATTACCAAACAGTTTTCTAGAGTGGCTGTACCATTTTACATTCCCCCTAGCAATGTATTCCCACCCACATCCTTGCCAGCATTTGGCAGGATCACAATTTTTTTTATTTCAACCATTCCAATTAGCATGTAGTGATATCTTGTTTTAATTTGTATTTCCCTCATGGCTAATGATTTCAAATACCTTTTCGTGTGTTTTTTGCTATCTGTATATCCTCTTTGGTGAACTATTTCTTCATGTTTTTTACCCATTTTCTAAAAGGATTTTTTTTTCTTGCTACTGAGTTTTGAGATACTAGTCCTTAGTCAACTAAGTGGCAAGCACTTTCTCCCAATCTATAGTTTGTGTTTTCATCCTTTTAAAGATTTTTCCATTTATATGTCATACAAACAGTATCAGGTCTTAGAACTCTTTGCCTAGCCCCAGATCTGGAAGGCTTTCTCCTGCTCTTTTGCAAAGGTTTTTGGTTTCATGTTTACATTAAAATCTGTGATCAATTTTGAATTTACTTTTGTGTAAAGTGAGACAGGTAGATGCACACTTTTTTGGTCTCTGGATGTCCAACATCATTTGCTGAAAGGCTATCTTTCCTCCACTGAATGGCTTTTGTACCTTTGTCAAAATCATTTGAGCATATTTACATTGTTCTATTTCTTTTTTTTTTTAAAGATTTTATTTATTTGAGAGAGAGACAGTGAGAGAGAGCATGAGCTAGGAGAAGGTGAAAGGGAGAAGCAGACTCCCCATGGAGTTGGGAACCCGATGCGGGACTTGATCCCAGGACTCCGGGATCATGACCTGAGCTGAAGGCAGTTGCTTAACCACTGAACCACCCAGGTGCCCTACATTGTTCTATTTCTGAGTTCTCTATTTTATAGCATTGATTGATGCGTCTATCCCTCCACCAATGCTGTCTTGATTATTGTAGCTATATAATAAGACTTAGTATCATATAGATTGATAATATCATATAGATTGATTCCTCCCCCCATATGGTCATTTTTCAAAACTGTTTAGCTGTTCTAATTTCTTTGCTTTTCTATATAAAGTTTTTAGTAATCTTATGTACAAAAATTCTTCTGGGATTTTGATAGAAATTATATTAAATTGTGTTATCAATTGGGAAAAATCAGTATCATGTATTTAGATCACTTACCTTTAAAGTAATTAATATGTTAGGGCTGATGCCTACTCCCCACTTTTTGTTTTCTGTTTTTCATTTTTATTTTGCTTTTTTATTCCCCCTGTCTTCCTGTGGGTTATTTGTACATCCCACTTCCCTCAAAAAAAAAAAAAAAATGGAGTAGATATACTTTTCCCTATTCTTCCCACAAAATATAACTAAAAGTCTTGGACCTTATGTATGAAACAAACATAAGAAGATTCTGAAAGGTAAAGAGAAGGCAGACCTGCTAGGGACCTTGGGACCCAAGGAACGACACAGTGGTATGTTCCCTGGGTTTTCTTGTTACCTCACATATTCCACACTCAAGGCTGAAAAATCCAACAAACCAAAACCCCAACAAATAAAAATTAGATATCAGATAGATAGATTAAAAAAAAAAAAGCTCAATTGCTCTAAAGGACCAGGAAAGAGGTTGCCGAGCAAGATAAACTATTACAGAGTAACCAATAAACTAGAGCTAAATACTAAAGAAAACAATGTGCTCCCCAACCCCTTCCCCCATCACATCTACTAGCACTTCTTCTAAGCCGCAAGGAGGCAGGGCGTCCAATCCCAGCACAGCGGTTGTTTCAGAGAAGGCTGAGCAAGGAGACTAGAATTTTATCCTTGCTGGGTAACAACAAGCCCCTACCACAGTATCAGAGGAGACCCTGTGGAGATCCCATTTGTGCTCCAGTCTCTACTCAGCAGTAAGGAAGCCTTCCTCCACTCTCACTATTACGGTAGAAAATGAAGCCTAATGGGGAAACAAGATTTTGTCCACCATTAAGTAGTAACAAGGCCACTCTCCTCAACCTGTTGTTGAGGGCCAAGCAGGAAGTAGTAATAAGATACTCCCATCATCCTAGAGATGTATCAGTGAAGGCCTAGTGCGGAGCTGAAACTTCTTTTCCAGCTATAATGAGAAATCTCACTGCTTCCCCAGCCTGGGAGTCAATGGAAGCTAACTAAGAAACCTGAACTCCTACCCCACCTGGGAGTAAAAGGATGCAAACTCTACCCAACTTTCTCTGCTGGAACTCTCAGAAGAAGAAAGGTAAAACAAAAAGGGTTAAATAAGATCCAGAGTCTCATAACCTAATAACCAAAATGTCCAGGTTTTGATTATTTGCATATAAGAACTAGAAAAACTGTTAAAATAATCTGATGAAGATTTTAAAAGCAACCAAAAAAGGTTTCAACAAGCAGCATGAATGTGCTTGAAACAAAGAAATACAAAGTCCCAAGGGAAAAAATTCAGCAAAGAGATAAAAGATAGAAAGAAAAATCAAATTTAAATTTTAGACGTGAAAAATAACAGAAATAAAAAACTCATGCAGAAGGGGCCAGGGGGGCCAGAAGAAAGAATCAGTGAACTGAAAGATAAAACAATAGAAATTAACCTCTCTAACTGAGAGAACATAGGTTGAAAAAATAATAATCAGTCTCAGGATCCTGTGGGACTATAATAAAACACCTGATATCTGTGTCACCAGAACCCTGGAAGGAGAATGGAAAAAGAGCAGAGCTGAGAAAATATTCAAAGAAATAATGGTTGCCAACTTCTCAGATTGGCAAATGACATAAGCCTACCAGTTCAAGCAGCTGAACAAATTCTAAACAGGATACGCCTAGAGAAATTCACTCTGCTTCATCACAGTGAAACTTCCGAAGAAAAGAAAAAATCCTGAAAAGAGGAATAATACCTTCCCATAAAGAGAAACAAATCAAGCGACAGTGGATTTCTCATCAAAACCCAGAAGCCAGAATGAAATGACATGACATTATTCAAGCAATGAAAAAAAAAAATTGTCAACCCAGAATCCTATCCCCATTGCAAATACCCTTCAGGAATGAAGGGGAAATCAAGACATGTTCCCATGAAGGGACACGAAGAGAATTTGTCACCAGCTGACAAATCCTAAAAGAATGACTGAAGAATGGCTATTCAGAGAACTCTCTGAACAGAAAATTAATAATGAAAGAAGGAAGCTTAATATCAAAAAGGAATAAAGAAGGTAGGTGAAAAATGCATCAGTGCAATAGATTTTCCTTCTTGAGTTTTATAAATTATATTTTATGGTATAAGCAAGAATTGTAACACTGATTTGGTTCTGGCTGATGTAGAGGAAATATGTAGGGCAGTTATGTTATAAACGGGGAAGGTAATGGGATGTAAAAGAAAGAATTCTCTTCAACAGGTGGAATGATTACAACAGTAGACTGATAAATTGTGTATATTTAATGTAATACCTAGAGCAACTACTAAAAAAGCTATCAAAAATATACACTCCAAAACACCATATATAAACCAAATCATATCAGTTTTAAGAATTGAGGCTTCATAACTATTATCATCAACATCAGGTGGCAAATTGCAGAACACTAAAAATGGGAATAAAAGCAGCATGTTTTCTATCGTTTTTTTCAGATTCATGACAAAACAGGAAATGTAGTATGGACCATGTTTGAGTATATTCTTCTATGTTTTAATAGCATGTGAGTTTATGTCTATTTGTCCTTTTATAAGGGAAATGTTTAAAGGAACTATAATAATAAAAACAAATCTCCAAATAAGTGTTATATTCTATTCTATCAAAATGGTGGGGGGGATTTGCACATAAATAAAATTTTAAGTAACATTTTAAACTGTATCTGAAAAGTATGGACCAAAGAGAAAGGAATCCTGTGGCCAATATTTTTCTAAGAATAAAAAAGGCAAGTATTACTCTGTGTGCCCTTGTCCTGTATTTTTCCATACTTTGCTCCTACTTCACCCTATTTTTATGCATAAAACAAATTCAAATCATAGAAAAGGACAAAAGAAAGTGTCCTTCTAATCTGCTATCCTATATTATATCCCAACCCAGACACTTTGGACTACTGATTTTGTGGTTTGGAATGTAAATCCCCATAAATCTACATTGTATGCTTATACCACTATGTTTCAATATTTTTTTTAAAAAAAGATTTGAGAGAGAGAGAGAGAATGAGAGAGGAGGGAGGGTCAGAGGGAGAAGCAGACTTCCTCCTCAGCAGGGACCCTGATGCAGGCCTTGATCTAGGACTCCAGGATCATGACCTGAGCCAAAGGCAGTCACTTAACCAACTGAGCCACCCAGGCACCCTCAATATTTTTTTAAACTTTAAGCAGCACTGACTCATGTTTTTAGTGAAGATATGGCATTTAGCTTTCTTAGCAGTAGTTTTTCTTCTTCTTCCTTCTAAAGTTTGTAGCTTTAACTTTTTATACGCTCCATTATTTGCTATAAACTTTAGAAGATAAACTCATCTTTATTCACAGTCAGCCTTCACCTCTCATCATCCTGTAAGATGAACAAGCCACACTTTCTTTTCAGATTTTATTTCTTTGACAGAGAGAGAGACAGAGAGAGAGTATGAGCAGGGGGATCAGCAGAGGGAAAGGGAGAAGCAGGATCCCTGCTGAGCACGAAGCCTGATGTGGGGCTTGATCCTAGGACCCTGGGATCATGATCTGAGTCAAAGGCAGATGCTTATCCAACTGGGCCACCCAGGTGCCCCAAACCATACTTTTCTTCAACATCACTTCCTCCCAATGACTGTCAACTTATGCCCTGATCCAAGTATCATATGGGATCTCCATGAAACCATTTAACTGTCCCAAAGTGCAAGGACTGATCTGTTGCTTACTGTCCACCTGCCATTCAGGGAATACTGCCCATTGCTTGTCTGGTTTAACTTTGGTCCATGGTTTTGGAAGGAATTTGTCTTGCTGGAATACAGAGTGAAGTTGTGTGTGTGTGTGTGTGTGTGTGTGTGTGTGTGTGTGTGTTGTGTTTTTCCAGTAAGAGTTTGTGATGTCAACTTTCTGAATCTCTCCGTATCACAAAAACAACTTTTATTTGGTCTCATACTTGACTGAATTCTTCCTGGGTATATACACCGAGGGCTAGGTTTGTTTTCTGTCAGAACTTTGGGGCCATGGTCCCATTACCTTCTGGAATTTTGAGATGCTGATGGGAAAACTTTAGTGTCATTCCTATGACAGAGCATTTGTTTATGTTTTTCTTTTTTTAAAAAAACCATTAGAATCTTCTCTCTAGTCTTAGAGCTCTAAAGTTTCATCAGCATGTATCTGGTGTAGGCCTGTTAAAATTCACTGCCCTCAGCAAGTTTGGCCCTTGTATTCTCAAGACACGTGTCTTTCTTCAACTCTAGAAAATTTCATGACTATCTTATTTGTTGCTCTTTTTCTCTGGTTTCAGAACTCTTACTGGACAAACACTGGACTTTGTAAATTGATTCTGTCTCTTTAATTTTCTCATATTTTACATCTTTTTTTCTTTTCTTCTGGACTATTTTCTTGAAAATTTTTATAGCCACTTTTCTTTAAGTGCTGGTAATTATACATTACAATTCCATGGGTTATATCTGTGCTTTCATTTCTCCATGTTTCATATTAGAACAGTCATAAAGATTATAATTTCTCTGTATCTCTCAGGATACTAATTAGATACCTTTAAAGTATCTTTCCTCTAAATCATTTATTTCCTCTGGGTAGTGGTTCTCAAGCAGAATTGACTCTGTTTTCCAGTGGATTTGGCAATATCTTTGCCCAGATAGTGAGACAATGTTGTCCAGGGGTAGAGAGAAGTGTTGCTTCAATCTACTGGATAGAGGCCAGGAAGCTGCTAAATGTCACACAATATACAGGACCCTCTCCACAACAACAACAACAAAAAAAATTCAGCCCCAAATGTCAATAAAACAGAAGTAGAGAAATCCTGCCCCAGAGTGATTTCCTTTTTTTTTTCTTTCTGTTTTATGCTGCTGGTTTCTATTAGCTATTCCTTTTGACAACTGATTAGACTGATTAACAGTAGGGGCTTTGCTTTTGGTCTTCCACAGGGAATACAGAAACCACCTAGGCTCTTCCCAAGTGCTAGAAGTAGAATTTGGTTCTATTCTTGGTCACTAGTCTGCACCCTAGAGTTCTCAAACAGTGACTGTTAGAATAACTCTGGAGAGTTCTACTGCTTGTAAATACTGCAACTGATTATAAGCCAGGGGACAGAAAGTGCAAACCTGAGCCATTTTTCAGACTTGTGACCAATGACCTCAATTTCTACTTTTCTGCTTCGTACCTATGCTGTTCTCTTTACCTGCTGCACTGAACTCAGAGCCCAGCTGGGCTCCTCCCTGAAAGCTCCCTCAGCTTCGTTCAGAGGCCTCTTCTTTCTGCTCTCAGGAGTGGACTCCTCCTCATGCTCAGAAACACAGTCTCTTTTACCTGTCTTCACTGCCATTTCAAATGGGACTTGGGAAGAGATAGTAGACACGTGTTTAGTTAGTCCACAAACCTGACAGCTCTTCCCATCTGTTTTTAAATCAGGGATGTTTGTTTACCAGGTTCTCTTACAAAAGGATATATCTCCAAAACAATTTTAGAAAAGCGGCAGCCATATGTGCAGGGAGAAAACTTTTAAACAACTGATTAAGAATGACATTGAGAAAAAAAACACTGGATTTGTAACACTCAGAAAAGGATGTCACTTTCTAGACCTAGGCTTCAAGTTTTAATTGAGGAGATGACCTGAATAACCTACAGATGCTTTTGGTTTCTATTTCTATTATAAAAGGAAGATCGGTATTTAGAATAAGATTTTATATTTTGACCACTAATATTTCATTGCACTGTCTTTTAATGAAAACAGTTTAGCATATGACTAGGATTCCCCTGTGATACAAAATGGAATAGTATAAAATGTTTCACTGTGATTAACCAATATTTATGAGTCTCCTTTGTGTAAATACAGAGCTTTAGAGTTTCCTCAAATACTTTCCAGATTTTAATGTTTCTCATCAGAAGGAGGTATAAATATGTTAGTCTAAAAATAATTACCAACAGAGGGAGAGGGAAACATACTGTTGATAACAGATTTATTAATGATGGGGATATATATAATCTGCCACAGAAAGATTTTAGGGCATCTAATAACTTTGGTTCAAATATCTTATTAGAGATTATCGCTGCCGGTTGTTTTTCTTTTCATGGAAAAAATACAGTTGGGGGGTTTTTCTACTTGTGAGTTGTAAATATTTGAAGGATAGATGGTCTGTTTGACTGCTTAAGGAGAATAACGGAAGGAAAAAATAATACATTGACCTATTCAAGAAAAGGCAATTCAGAATCCCGGAAGCCTCCAAATTCTGAACCGACAGTTGTCAAGTGTTGTGAAATGCATCACTGCCCTCCCAGAAGCACACTGCTGCCTTGACTTGCCTCTTAGTCGACAAAAGAAAAAGAATTGGCAATGTTAAACCTCCTCACTGCCCTGATGCAGAGAGTGAAAAAAGGTTTATCGTTCGTTCGTTTTGCAAAACTGTAAGAGCTTCCTGTACTGATAGAGTGAAATGCATTGCTAACATCATCCAGTTTGGGATATTATCCCCATACTTGGGCCTTCCAGAACAGTATCTGAAAGGCACTGATTATGGGTCTCCATATAATAGAATTATAAGGTTAGTAAGGCTGTTGAGGTAGAGTGTGTATGCACACATAATATATATCATATATATTAATATTTTGTATATAAATTATTATTCTTTATTATGCAAAAACAAAATACTAAAATAATCTCAGCAAAATCATCTCGTAATCTATTTAGAAAACATAGTCTAACCTTTAATAACCCTTACCAGAACATACTTCTTTCATCTAATCTAAATCCCATACATTGTAACTTAAATCTATTTCTGTTCCCAGTGGGGCTGCAGAACAGCTGGTCAGCATCCTCCGTAACAAATAATCTCTCATATATCTGAGTCATCATTAAAGACCCTCACAGTCGTCTTTCCTCAGGCAAAATGACCCGAAAGCCCTCACTTCTTCCCATAGATATATTTCCGAAGACTTGAATCATACTGAAGCTCCATCTTGGGATTGTTCCAAGTTCAGTGCATCTCTCAGTTTCCTCTCAAGTATCTCTACCTCCTCCTTACTAGCACCTACAGTAGTGATCTTCCCTAAAAGTGTCATTATGGAGCCAACTCAGGACTAGAGTAGCTCTAATTTAAGACTTCAACAATCTTCACTATGAGAGTATTCATGCTACCCCAAATCCGCATCACAGAGTTGGGGAATGAAATCCAAATAGTGATAACTGAAAATTTTAAATGATCTTAATGTATCATATCAGGTGCCTTTTCCCTTATGTACTGTTATTGTTACTAATCTTTTCCCATAAATCATAGGAAAACTATCCACCATCTCATTTATCTGTGTGCTAATTTTCAGCCTTTTCTACAACAGGAAACAGAGGAAGATTAACAAACAGGAATCCCAATGTTACGGGGGAAATACCAAAGAAATCTGTTCACTGATTAAGTTTTCTTTTCTTTCCTACACTGATCTAACCAAAAGAAAAGCTATAGCTATGTCTCCTGAGTAATTAACATGATAGAAAGAGGAGGAAACCATGTCCGGAAAAGCACTGGAGAGAATGCTAAAGCCAGGAGGCGTATTTGTAATTCACTGGACCAAGATAATATCTCCCTGGAATCTTTGATGGAAAGAAAATCAACTGCAGCCTAAGTTTACTGCTTATTGTTAACAGCCCTCTTCCAGATAGGGAACAGCTGACAGCTTGGTGATAGGCTTTCTCATTGTGTTGTTTCTCCAAAGCTTAGGGACCTGTGGTCCAGAGCATACATTTTTATCACTGACATGCTTGTGCAAAATAACCACCACATTCTAATAATGCTGCTCCCATCCAGAATACATCTCTTTAAAAAATTACTTCAGAGTCAGGTATGGAATATACACAAACATATGCTTTCAAAAGAGTCTAATTCATTTATTGTTGTAACTAATTTTCCAACTCATTTTACCAAGCTTGATTGCCTACCCTGTCATCAAAAATAGCTCCAAATTACTTTTGCTATTTTTTTGAAATCAAATCTACTCTTCTCTATGCTTTTCTCATAATTACTTCATTTTCCCAAAAATTGAGTACATATTTATTTTGTTATCACACAAAGATGTGAAATAATTATACGTACCATTTTGTATACATTAAAGAAACTGATAAGTTTACAAAATTAAGCAAGGCAATGAAGCTGTAGAAATGGACTAAAACATTAACACTGAATATCTCTGATGATAAAATTCTAAGTGATTATTTTCTTCCTTCTACATTTCTATTTCCATACTATTAATAATGAGAATATATTTCTTCAACTAGAAAACAAAACTTTAAAAACATGCTTCCATACTATTTTTAGTAGTCACCCAGAGATGCTAAATTAAGGTTAGCACAGCTGTTCAATTAACTCTGGACACGGAGAGCTGATAGAGGGATAAATTTTTAATATTCTGCCTTACTGAGGAATACACTTTAATATTTGCCCTCTTTGTCATGCATTTAGTCCCTCACTAATTCTCATTCATTGGCCCAAACAAGAATCATATTTATTAGCCAAAACAACTGTTTTTATGTTTCTTGTGTTTCCAATAACTGGTAAAATTTCTCTGTAGACATGTACACTTCCACTGGTCAATGCTCTATCTTCAACTCAACCTGATTATTTAATGGGTATGACTTTCTCCCTAACTTAAATCAATTTTCTCATAAAAAAAAAAATCCGAGAACATGGAGTATTACAGTAGTATATCTAAAACATGCTTTCTATATTTATTCCAGTGCATGTAAATTGTGAAAAATAACTGCATAAGAAGGACTCATTTTTGTCACAATCTGGCAAAGGTCCACAACATACTGAATACACCAGATATCGATGCTGAATGGCATGACTACGGATGTTGATGGCAAAAATGGTCTCTTGCTTGTTCTTAACACCTCTATCTTTACCCATTAAAAATATATGTATTTGTTAGGCAAGTACATACGTGTAAAGTAGAATCTCTGGGCATCATCTCCTCCTTATAGACACTTTATTTATGAGTCAACTGCAACAAGATTAATCCTAATTGAACTTAAAATTGGGCAGTGGGCATCTTTTGCCTCAACAATGGTTCTAAAGGTTTTCCACACAAAACGTCCTCTGTATCCAAACACATTTTATTAACAATAAGACATTATCTCCTTCTACTTTGGATTTTTTCTACTATCATATTCCCTGGGCAATATTCATTTACTGCAGTGTTACTCCCACAACTATCCCCTGTGAGACATCCAAAAATACTTTAAGAGCCAATTATCTTAAAATCGCTTTCTTAAAATGCATAATTTTATAGCATGAGTTATCAATTCTGATTTGATGATTACTCAAGCCTTATCAAAATCACACTGTGCTGCATGAGTCTGCATCTATTGGTAGCATTAAATTCAGCAGCTGACTACACATTCTAGAGAGAAACACATAATTTCTTTTTATTTGTTCCTTATTTACTTGAGATTAGATCCCTGAAAAACTCCATATCCTTCAAGCATTGGGTTATAAAACTGATAAACTGATATGCATCTTCACAGAGCCAGAGGTATTCTAAAATTACTTCATAAAATCCCCTTTACTCTGCTGTGTTGTATTTCCTCTTTTAACCATTTATGCTACAATTGTAGTTCCCACTCCTCTTTGGTTTCCTCAGTGTCCTCATTGACTTTCCTTAGGAACGCCAGAAAAAATGTCGACTGCATTATTCCAAATGCATATAATAGAGAATACATTTAATGTTTGATCTATATATTCCATGAGAAGTTTAAATGATGTAAGTTAATCTATAAACTGGAAAATCATGAAAGAAATCGGACTACCCCCATATGCTGTGTGTTTCAGATGAGCTTGGGTTCTTTATACTTTCATATGTATTTCACACGTTAACTGGCTAACAGAGCATACTGAGACACACTGAATGCGGGAAGGAGTGGTCACACTGCGATGCAGGAGAAAGTGCAAGGCTATCCAGGTGTCAGACAGAGGCTTCAGGTGAATCTTGAAGGAGGAGGGGCTGCTACTCAGAACAGGCTGTATTTTGTCACATGTACCTCACCCCTCTGGGGCCTCCCGAGGCTATCAGAGATTAGGGCTGGCTGTTGACTCCTCAATTAGAACACTCCAATAACTATAACTACCACATTTATTCCTAAAGAGGCTTTTCATGATTTGAGTTCTGGTTTTCATTATGTATTACTCCCTCAAGGGCCCAAAGTGTAACAAAATACCGAAGCTTATTTTACACATGGCCTCAAAAATACATAAATTCTAGTGCCAAATATGATGCCCTAGAAATTTATGGTATAGCATTACCAATGTTTCAAGAAATAAAAATTCTTTTTTTTTTTTTAAGAGAAGGAGAACAAGTATGGGGGAAGGATCAGAGGGAGAGGGAGGGAGAGAATCTTAAGCAGGCTCCCTGCTGAGCATGGAGCCAGATGTGGGGCTCGTCCCATGACCCTGAGATCATGACCCGAACTGAAGTCAAGAGACAGATACCCAACTGACTAAGCCATCCAAGAGCTCCTTTGCCACTACTTTTTGAATGTAAAAATTATCTGGTCACCAACAGGAAATGGACAGGATCCTATTAATTTTTAATACCTAAATAATAACTACTAAAATATTTACTGATCAATTATGACATGAAGAAACAGATCTCCTGTTCTTAGAGGGCTATAAGCTGAAAAGGGAGACAGAGTATAGAAATTAAATATACCTGTGGGAGAATATTTTAAGTGCCAACCAAAGATATTACGAATGACAAAATTACCAGAATTCTATTTGAGTTCCATCCAAGCAAATTTTAAACCATGCAAATTAAGTTAAACAAGCCTTTCCGCATGATGACAAGGATTCTTTGAATTCATAGAATCTATGTCACAGAAAATGGGAGTTTCAAAACAACAGAGATGTTAACTAACTCCAAACAACCGAACAGTGGGGTCTAACAACATTTCACTTCAGATTAGCCCACTCCCCATATTTCCTACTAAAAAGAAAAACTGTAAATTATTGTCTAGGCTCTAAATGAATAAAACTACTTAATTGGGCTACTTGGCTTATACTTCAATAAAAAGATTTTTCAAACAGCTCAACTTCTCCAAAAGAAATTTATTATCTGGCTTCATCATTCATTATACACCTAAGAGATAACTATTTTTCAACACTAGAACCTGAGATAGAAACTTAACAATGGTTGTTGAATGAATGAATGAGTGAATGAATGTTGAAAATATAAATGAATGAATTTCATGTTGATACAAGGCTGTGGGACTCCATTCTTCATCCGTAATTCCTATCAACAAAATGAATTCTGTGATTTAATAAACGGGATTAGTTCAAAATAGATAAATGTCTATGTTCCAGTCTATTGATTTATATCTATATTCATGCATTTTCAAAGACAATTTTATACAACCAAGCAGAAATACACCTTTGGGTTATTCATGTCTTTTGTGTAATTAGGCAATTAGGATGTGCTAGCCATACTAAAATAATAAACAAAAAACTCTGAGAATGATTCTGAGAGCTTATTTTAAAAAGAAAAGAAGTGGGACACCTGAGTGCCTCTGTCAGTTGAATGTCTCACTCTTGGTTTCAGTTCAGGTCATGGTCTCAGGATCCTGAGATCAAGCCCTGCATCAGGCTCCACACTCAGTAGGAAGATTCTTTTGAGATTCTTCTCTTGAGATTCTCTCTTGCCCTCTCCCTCTGCTCCTCCCCCCCAACCTAAATAAATAAATAAATAAATATTTAAAAAGAAAGAAAGAGAGAAAGAAACAAGAAAAGAACAGTATGTAACCAAAGAGATTTTGTTCTGGGTGACTGTGTAAAGTTTTGTTATTTATGACTTCTGTATGATATTGTGAAGGAAGCTGAGTATCAAATCTTTCTTTATAGCTAATTTGTAACAGTCTGTTTTACTGAAGGGTGAGAGGGGGAGAAAAGATTTAGCATTCATTGAGAACACCCCTGTAAACTGGATACTTTATGTACATAATCTTATAAAATCTTCACAAAGATCCCGTTAGGTAGGTATTATTGACCCATTTCTTCACCAGAAGACATAAAGGATCAGAGGGTATCATTTGTAAGCTAAGACCATATAACTGGGAGCAGAATTGTAATTTTAATCCATGGTTCAGTGCTCCCAAGACCCATGTTCTTCTCACATAGACCACTCAACCTTTCTTAAACCTTGCCCCATGATTAAAATGGTGGTTATTATCTACCATAAGCTATACAAGGGCAGATTCTCTGTCTTTTCCCTCTAAAACAATGACTAAAATAACAGCTACTTAATTAACATTTCTATAATGAATAAACTTGGCTCTTTAAATGTTTTCTCCCACTTGTAGATCTAACCCTGGTTCAAACTGTGAATGACCTGAGTACTAGCTGGGTCACCTGGGTAAAAATCCCCAGCTGCATAAAATGTGGCTCATCTACCCCCATATCACTGCATTCTATCTCTATAGAAATTAGCTATTTCCCATCAGATATACACATATCTAATCAGCAAGGACTTTGTAGTCCACAAAAATTTAAATAAATAGACCCTGTTGTGATAATACAGTGTTTCATCTTCTCTGAGAACAATGGTCTTCAAATTGATGGATAAAATAACTTTTCATTAAAATGAATTCCAAAAAATATACTGGCCACCACTTGGATGTCAAGAATTTGTACTCTCCCCCAACACTGCCACTGGAAGCTGGTTGTAGTGAAAAGACCCGAAAACACACTCCAATTAACCCTGTGTCCCACTAGATATGCCCTTGTATAGTACCCTTCCCTGGAGTACAGGTAGGATCTGTAACTTTGCTTCTCACCAATAGAATGGTGAGAAAAACAGAAAAATTATGTAATGCCACTCTCATGGTTACCTAAGATTGCAGTGTCTGTCTTGCTTATAGACTGTCTCCCTTGGTGGCTTCAAGAAAACAAATGGACGTACTAAAGATGCCCACATGGTAAGGAAGTAAAAGTGACCTTTGGCCAACAACTAGCAACAGACTGAGATTCTTAGTCCAACAGATATCAAGAAGCTGAATTCTGACAATGACCACATGAGGCAGGAAGCAGATCCTTCTTCAATCACTTGGTGAGATCAGACTGAAGCCCAGACAGTGCCATGACCATAGCCTTGCAAAGAACCTAGTTAAGCCATGCCCAAACTCCTGACCTACAGAAACTGCATAATGATAAATGTGTGCTGTTTTTAGCCATCATGTTTATGATAATATTGTTAAACAACAATAGATAACTTATACACTGCTCTGTAAATCTAACTGTGTTAGAAAGTGTGGAAAGTTCCCACAGGTGGACTGTTCTCTATTTTAGAATTTCTTAGCCTTATCAGACCCAACTATCTATTTTATGAATACAGCTTTTTAATACCTCTCTGATTATCATAAATTAAAATAGGTCATGTAGTCTACAAATTAAAGTTTATATATTATATCACCTGCTTACATAAATAATTTAAATACCAATATAATGATGTACATATAATATAGAGATATAAAAGGATATTAATCCAAGATAAAATTATATGGATTCCAATATATAAGTACATAAAACTACATAAGAAGGCAAAGTTCATCAAGAGAATATAACAATTGTAGGGTGCCTGGGTGGCTCAGTCGGTTAAGTGTCTGCCTTCATATCAGGTCATGATCCCAGGGTCCTAGGATTGAGTCCTGCATCAGGCATCCTGCTCACTGGTCAGTCTGCTTCTCCCTCTCCCTAAGCCCTTCTCCCCTACTTGTTCTCTCTCTCTCTCCTGTTCTTGCTCTCTCTTTCTCTCTCAAATAAACTCTTAAAAAAAAGAGAATATAACAATTATAAATATTTATGTCCCCAGATATTTAGTGCAAATATTAACAAATGCAGAGGGAGAAATAGACAGAAAGACAAAAATAGCAGGGGACTTCAACAATAGATCATCCAGACAGAAAATCAATAAGGAAACACTGAACTTGAACTACACTATAGACCAAATGAACCTAAAAGACACATACAGAACATTCCATCCAACAGCAGCAGAATACATGTTCTTCTTGAGTGGTAATGGAACACTGTTTAGGATAGATCATATGTGAGTTCAGAGATAAGTCTTAACTAATTTTAAAAGAATGGAATCATGTCAAATATCTTTTCTGAGCACAATGGCATGAAAATAGAAATCAATTACAAGAGCAAAACTGGAAAATTCACCTATATGTGGAGATTAAACATGGTCCTGAACAATCAATGGGTCAAAAACAAATCAGAAAAGAAATTTAAAAATATATCATGAGACAAATGAAAATGGAAATAAACTTATCAAAACTTAGGGGTTGCTGCAAAAGCAATTATATGACAAAAGTTGACAGCAATATATACATACATTAAGAAGTCAGAAAGATATGAAATAAACTAACTTTCCACCTCAAAGAACTAGAAAAGGAGAAACAAAATAAGCACAAATTTAGCAGAAAGAAGGAATAACAAAGATCAGAGTAGAAATACATAGACTAAAAGACAATAGAACAGAATCAAAACTAAGAGCTCTTTTTTGAAAAAAAAAAATAAACAAAATAGATAAATCGTTAGCTAGACTTATCAAGAAAAAGAGAGAGGACTCAAATCAATGAAGAGGGGAGATTCAATTGATACCACAAAAATACAAAGGATCATAAAAGTCTACTCTGATTATATGCCAACAAATTAGACAACTAAGAAGAAATAAATTCTTAGGAACATACAACCTACCAAGAGTGAATCATGAAGAAATAGACAATCTGAACAGACCCACTACTAGTAAGGAGACTGAGTCAGTAAGCCATAACCTCCCAATAAAGAAGCATCTGGGACCAAATGGCTTCCCTGGTGAATTGTACCAAACATTCAAAGAACTAATACCAATCTTTCTCAAACTCGGCCAATAAACAGAAGAGGGAACACTTACAAGGTCAGCATAAATTTAACACTAAATGTCAGACAAAGACATTATAAAAAAAAGAAAATTACAGGCCCAAATCCCTAAGGAATACAAAGGCCAAAACCCTCAATAAAATATCAGCAAACTGATTTCAATAATACATACAATCATACACTGTGATCAAGAAGGATTTATTCCAGGGATGCAAAGGTGGTTTGACATCTGCAAAACAATCAATGTAATATACCACATTAACAACAACAACAAAAATCATATAATCATGTCCACAGAAGCAGAAAAAGCATTTGACAAAATTCAGCATACTTTCATGAGAAAAACTCTCAACAAAGAGTATGGAGGGAGCATACCTCAACCTAAAAAAGACTATATTTGAGAAGCCCACAGCTAACATCATACCCAATTACTGAATAGTTGAAAACTTTTCCTGTAAGATCAGGGACAAAACAAGAATAATGACTCTTACCACTTTTATTGAACAGAGTACTAGAAGTCCTAGCCAGAACAATTAGGCAAGAAAAAGAAAAAAAGACACCTAAATTGAAAAGGAGAAGTAAGATGTTATCTTTCTGAAGATAACATGATATTATATATATAAAATCCTAAAGATTTCACCAAAACACTGTTAGAACTAATAAACAATTTCAGTAAAGTTACAGGATACAAAACCAATATATAAAAATCAGTTGCTTTTCTGTACACAATGAATGATCATAAAGTGAAATTAAGAAAAAGTCATATTTATAATAGCATCAATAAAATAAAATACCTAGAAAAGCATTTTACCAAGGAGATAAAAGACCTGTACACTGAAAACTGTAAGATATTGATGAAAAAAACTGAAGAATTTGCAGATAAATGGAAAGATATTCCAAGTTCATGGATTGAAAGGACTAATAGGTTAGAAAGTCCATACTACAGATTCCATATACTCCCTTAGCAAAGTCCCCATGTCATTTTCCATAGAAAAAGAAAAAAATATTAAAAAGTTGTATAAAGTCACGAAAGCCCCCAAAAGCAAAAAACAACTTGAGAAAAAAGAACTCAACTGTAGGCATCATATTACCTGCTTTCAAACTGTACTACAAAGCTATAGTAACCAAAACAGTATGATATTGGCATAAAAACAAATACAGAGATCAATGGACCAAAATGAGAGCCCAGAAATAAATCTATTAATCCAAGGTCAATTAATTTACTACAAAGAAGTCAAGAGTATACATTAGGCAAAGGTAGTGTCTTTCATAAATGATGCTGGGAAAACCAAACATCCACATGAAGAAGAATGAAACTGAACATTTGTCTTACACCATATGCAAACACCAACTCAAAATAAAGACTTGGACACAAAACCTGAAGCCATAAACTCCTAGGAGAAAACATAAGGTAAAAGCTCCTTGACATCTTTGCAGTGTTTTGTTTCTCATCTGATTGCAAGAGCAAAAGCAACAGAAACAAAAACAATTGATACTACACCAAACTAAAAAGGAAGCCATCAACAAAATGAAAAGGCAACGTGTGGAATGGGAGAAAATATTTGCAAACCACACATCAAATACCCAAAATATACAAGGAACTCATGTAACTCAACAGCAAAACAATAAATAAATAAATAAATAATTACAGAAAGGGAAAGAAAGAATGGGCAAAGGACCTGAATAAACATTTTCCAAAAGACATACAAATAGCCAATATGTACCTGAAAAGGGGCTCACGACATCACTAATCACCAGGGAAATGGCAATCAAAAACCAGAGTAAAACATCAACTCATACCTGTTTGGATGTTTATTACTACAAGCAAAGGGATGACAAAGGCTGGCAAGGATGTGGAGTAAAGGGAGCCCTCATCCACTGTTGGTGGAAATGTAAACTAGTACAGCCACAATAGAAAGCAGGAGTTCCTCAGAAATTAAAAATAGGCTATAGTTAATAATACCATATTGCATATTTAAAAGTTATTATAAAAGTAGAACTTAAAAGTTCTCATCACAGGGCACCTACGTGGCTCAGTGGGTTAAAGCCTCTGCCTTCGGCTCAGGTCATGATTCCGGGGTCCGAGGATCGAGCCCCGCATCGGGCTCTCTGCTCAGTGGGGAGCCTGCTTCCTCCTCTCTCTCTCTGCCTGCCTCTCTGCCTACTTTTCATCTCTGCCTGTCAAATAAATAAATAAAATCTTAAAAAAAAAAAGATTATCATCACAAGAAAAGCATTATTTTGGAACTATGTAAGGTGACAGATGTTAACTAGACTTATTGCGGTGATCGCTTCCCACTATATACAAATATTGAATCATTATGCTGTACATCTGAAACAAATATAATGCTATATATCAATTAAACCTCAATTTTAAAAAAAGTAAAAAATACAGAACTACCATATGATCCAGCAGTCCCACTTCTGAGTATATATCCAAAGGAAACAAAATCGTTATCTCAAAGAGATATCTGTACTTCCATGTTTGTAGCCTCATTCTTCACAATACCAAGATATGGAAACAACCTAAGTGTTCACCAACAGACGAATAGACCAAGAAAATGTGGTATATACACACAGTGGAATATTATACAGTCTTTTAAAAGAGGGAATTTATATCACTTGCAATAATGTAAATGAACCTGGAGAGCATTATGCTAAGTGAAGTAAGCCAGACAGAGAAAGACAAATAGTGCACGGCATCATTTATATGTGGAATGTAAAAAAAGTTGACTTCACAGAAACAAAGAGCAGAAAAGTGGTTGATAGGTGCTAGCAAGTGGGGGAATTAGGGAGAGGCTAACAGAAAGTACAAACTTTCAGTTATAAGAAGAATAAGGTCTGAGGATCCAATAGTGACTACAATTAGTAACACTGCATCGTACAAGTGAAATTTGCTAAGAGAGTGGGACTTAAGTGTTCTATCTCACACACACACACAAACCACACAAAATCCCACAAAGTACCTGGATTCTTGTACCCATTTAGGGTCATGTAATGCAAGTGCTACAGCTTGCATAGAGATTTTAATATGTTCTGTATCCTTAACTCAAGTACCACAAGCAGTACTGTTTTGGGGCATGTCATTTTATTAAATGTTGACCATCTCTTGTAAAAGTTCTGAATAAATGAAGGAAAATATGATCAATTTACCTGAATTATCTTCCTGGAAAACTCACAGTATGTTAAAATGTGGGAACAGAGCTTTGTGCTTATAAGTAAAATGAAATTATTTCTAAGCTCCTATATAAACTGTTTCCCATTTATATGAAAATCTACTGGGTCATTCACATATTTCATGAAAAGCAGGTGGTTCTAACCTGATTCATCCAGTGCATTGCAGAGAATCGGGCATCCCTGCCTTTGCCGATCACTGTGAAAATACCATAAAATCCCCATACAAGTACGAGCACTGTCCCTGTTACGGAGCGATCACTTTCATTGTAAGTATGCTCCTAACCAAAGATTTCATACAAAACATATGATCAAGCATATGTCACAAAACAAGCTGCATATTTAAGCCTCTAGAATGCTCTACCATAGTAAAGTTACATTACAAGTCGAATGAAAATCATACTCACACACGCCCATATATGTATATATAAAAATAAAATATATATATTTTATATTATAAAATATATATGTATATTATAAAATATATTTTATTTAGATATATAAATACTATATATATTATGTGTGTGTGTGTGTGTGTGTGTATATATATATATATATTTGTTTTTATATATTTACAGAAAGAGAAGGAGCAATGCAGACAACCAAAAGAAGAAAAGAAGCCTGGTGCTTATTTTATACAAAATATGAAGAGAACATAAAAACACATTTCAAAGAAGCTATAGATAGCTTTTAAGGTCCTTTCTGTCTCTAAGCTATAGACAGATAGATGGATGGATAAGATATATATACCTGTGAGTCTACAACAGATTATAAATATGACAAAAATAAGTTGCTTATTATAATACTAAACAGTTAATCAATAAAAATTTTGCTGGGATCTTTAGAATTTGCATGTTTTAAAAAAAAGAAAGATTTAGTTTGCTTATATCTATAACAAGGCCATCATCAACTTTTTTTTTTTTAATTTATTTATTTGACAGAGAGAGAGAGATCACAAGCAGGCAGAGAGGCAGGCAGAGAGAGGAGGAAGCAAGTTCCCCGTTGAGCAGAGAGCCCGATGTGGGGCTCGATTCCAGGACCCTGGGATCATAACCCGAGCCGAAGGCAGAGGCTTAACCCACTGAGCCACCCAGGCGCCCCCCAGCATCAACTTTTAACTCAACTTTCCTTTTTTTTCCCCACAATAAATACTCTCCTGCTAAGCAGGTATTAAAGATAACTGTGTGCTCTTTAGAGCTGCACCCATCTTTGATATTGTTCTTCTCACAAACCATCATTACAGGACCAAATTCTTCACCCTTTATGGAATTGGAATGAGCCTCTTGAACAGTATTAGGCTGTTCTTCCCCATGCTCTTGCCATTCCCCAAACCATTAAAAATTACAAGAATGTCAATGTGTGGACCAGAAATGTAAAATATGTTGTCTCGGTCTGTGCTTAAGAAAATATGCATGCACTTCTATTAGAGAAGGTGATGGAGGCTGACTGTTGACTTTGTACATGTATTTTTAACCAGTGCCAGAACTGCTCTCTTACCCAGCTCTAGCTGCTTCTATGAGAATTGTCCAGCATAATTAACATGGTACCTTTCTTTAAGAGAGTGGGAGACTGCAGACAGAAGTGAATTATGGGGGTCGAACATACTGAATGGAAAACATCTGTCTCTATAATCATCACCCCACTGGGCAATATTTGTAATGTGAAAATTTTTACCTTCTCAATTCTTTTTTAATTTTCTCAGACCCACTGTCCCAGTATATATCCAATCATAACTAAGAGGGTTGAGGACATCATTTACTCACTCTTCCATTCACCCATACATTCACCCTGTCAACTGGCAAGTCTTTATTCACTATTTATTATAAGATAAATACTGAATATTCTAAATCAAAAAGGCTCAAACATCAAAGCACTAAATCAGAATGTTTTGCTTGTTCCTCAGATGAATATAAAGCTTTGGAAACAGATCTCTCTCTCAAATAGAAATTGGTTAACTTATTGAGCTTACAATAACCACATGGATAACTGAACTTATTGCCTCCATATTTTAAGTTGGAGAAACAAAGCCTCAACAATTTTCAGTAACTTTAACAAGCCTAAATTGCTACTAAGTATTCTTAAGGTAGATCCTAACCCAGGATCTACCACAAACTTGGTAGTCTCTTAAAATAGGTCATATGAACAAACTACACTTTAACGGGCTGGTTCCAGATGCTTCTGTGCTCAATTTATCTTTTCCCAAGATTTGTTTTCAGTATGGCTTTGTTTAGGACAGAGTTATCAGAAACTCAACCTCCTACCTCTGTCAGATCTGAATGTGTCCCCCCTGCTATTGTGATTTGCAGATGCAAATTAGCAGAACACAAATTTAGGTCTCTAACAATAGCTGAACGGCCATCTGCTTCAAAGCTCAGAAATGTCTTTTTAGATAGCTTTATTGAGATATACATGCTTATCTCTAATTCCTCAGGGGAATTTCATTGTACAGACATGAGTTACTTGTCCTCAGATTCAAACCTAGAAGGGGGAAAAAGGGATAACAGTAACAAAGCAACAGCAAGAATTATCATCCCAAAGTCTCAGGAAAAATTAGAAGTGGCTGCACAAACACAATCCAGAAATCGGTGTGTATCAACCTCTGGTTCTTGTCTAAAACTCCTCCCACAAGCACTCACAAACTGGCAACAAGGTAACAGAAAGACAGGAAGGTAAGAGACCCTGCAGCTGGCATACCCACATTGCCTAGTTCTGTGGTCTCAGTGGCAAGGCTGCCCTCTGCTCTGTGTGTTTAAGCCTCAGTAATTCATCAAGAAGTTTTCTCAGCTCCAAAGGCTCAAAAGTACAAGTTGACCATCTGGACTTTAAAAGTGTCCATCATGGTCAAAAAGAAATTCATTATGAAGTGGCCCCTTTTTATTAGAGGAAAATATATTATTTTCTTTCTTAAGAACGTTACTGCTTAAGCAAGCCTCTATCCCCAGTCTGCACAAAGGTGATACTTCTCCTAAGAAGAAAATGCGAATGAACTCAATTCAGAGATTACAGTTGCCCAGGCTGAGCCCAAGAGGCTCCAAACATGCCTTTCATCAACAGTGTGGCTTTTATACATTTCATCACTGAAGGAAACAGAAGGGAATGGGTACAGGGGTGCCTCAAACACTGGATTTCCAGGGACAGGAGTTCCTTCCATGCAATAGGCTCTCCAAAAAGGGGAGAAGTAGAGTTTCCAATTCCATTTCATCCCTCAAGGGTATCACTTAGGTGTTAATTGGCTAAGCTCTTTGTTCTCCTGGAAAAGCATGCTAGCGACCAAGAAAATGACAGCAAACTCTGGGATACCCTGTCACTTTTATATGCGGTGATTTTTGGTTATTGTTTGCTTGATATTGATTTAGAAAGGCACCAATGGTTTTAAAGAGCTAAAAAAGTTTAAGGAATCCTGACTCAAAGTGACATCCAATTCATCAAAAAGGATTTCCCTCTTTGTTCCCCAGTGAGTCACTTGTACGCTGAAACATGGGAGACACTTTAGAAAAATCAATGACAAGCCATTTCTGCTATGAAACACTGTGCCTCTAATCTCTTGATTTCTCAAAAGTCAAGGCATGTAGATAAAAATCTAGTTCATCCATCACTTTAAACTTTAGCATTAACATAATGAGGGAACATGCCAATTGACTATTAGGTCTCTTACGCATCACGTGTCTTTGTTGGACAAATTACCATACTAGTTAAATCCCCCAACTAGACTCCAGGACTTATTTGCTCACCTGGATTTGCATCACTACAAAACATCATGAGAAATTTGTGTTTCTTTCATAAAATGATAATTGTGCCAAAACACAAGCATGATTCAGTTAAACAAGATGACCATCCAAGGTCCCTTTTAGCCTTCTGACACAATGACAAAGCTGCTTGAAAAACATTTATCAAAAACTCCGATAGGAAATCACACTTTAATGATCAGATCAAGGGGCACTGGGTGGCTCAGTGGGTTAAAGCCTCTGCCTTCGGCTCAGGTCATGATCCCAGGGTCCTGGGATCGAGCCCGCATTGGGGCTCAGCAGAGAGCCTGCTTCCCCCTCTCTCTCTGCCTGTCTCTCTGCCTGCTTGTGATCTCTGTCTGTGAAATAAATAAAATCTTAAAAAAAAAAAAAAAAGATTCTTAATGATCAGATCAAAAGCACAGGGGCAGCAAAATGCAAAGCAAATACCCGTGCCTTAACAAAAGAGCAAAACTTTTACTTAAAGAGTGTAATTTAAAAATGGAAATGACCTGGGTGCCTGGGTGGCTTAGTCTGTTAAGCATCTGTCTTTGGCTCAGGTCATGATCCCAGGGTCCTGGAATCAAGACCCACGTGGGGCTCCCTGCTCAGAGGGAAGTCAGCTTCTCCCTCCGCCACCCACACCCCTCACTCTCTCTCTCCTCTGTGTCTCTCAAATAAATAAATAAAATCTTTTAAAAATGGAAATGACCTTTTTCACATATGTAGCCCATTCTATTGTTTCAAACCTGCTTGAAAGCTACTTCCATAAAACTGTACTACGTCAGGCATATTTTAAAATATGCAAACTCCCCAGCCCACCAGACTACTTTTCTGATCAACACCTTCACAAATTTAACACGGTCTTGCCTCCTTGCTTTGCTGCCGAGTGGTAATAGTCCGTCTGGCTGTGCATTTGCTGGTCTTCTATGGACAATCACATCCATGTCACAAAGGAAATGTAAGCATTCTTGAGGTTCTTCTCAGCTTCTCTTTGTATGGAAAGCCCTTCTGGTTTCTCTCCTTGTTTCTAATCCTGATTATATCTTTTCAAGTCTATCAGTGAAATGCCAATCCATAAACCCCACCTCAATGTCAGTCTTACAGGAATCCTTTATACCTGATTCTTGAAGCTCCCTAGCTTCCTGTCTGCCTCTAATCTAAATATTTACAGTGAATAATTAAGGTTAACTGCAGCTGTACTCTTTGCTAAGCCTTAGGTAAGATCTTAAGCCCGAGGTTTCTGGTTCTGAAAAGGAGAAAAAAAAATTAATTTGAAAACCCATTATTACTTGCTCAACTCTGGAAATTCAAAATTATGTATAAGATTTTTATATAAAACTAAATATGCTTTTGCCTGAGGACAGGGAAGTAGGAGAACTCAAAGATCTAGTTTTGGTTTATAGAGTAATTAATGAATGGCCTTGCTTCACACATTTGAAAATGCACAACCACTGAGAAGTGTTAACTGTATTATTATCATCCAGTGTTTCTACTGCATTGTTTTCAAAGTGCTTTGATATTAACTGGTTATTAGTAAGACAAACGTGGTATTCCTGTCTCTGCATTTTTACCCTTAGAGTGAATAAGGGTAAAAGACCACTAAATTGAGCTGATGCACTATGCCTTCCCCACCACTGCCATCATCTTCTTACTGGTTGATTTTTCAGGTGCAGATAAAACATGACTTATGAAGAGAGTACCCATAGCCGTTTACTTTATGTCTCACCAAAAGAACATATACTAGTTTGTATTTTCCTATATTCCACAGTCAAAAACGTAGTAATAATACTGCTTTGCCTGGGCAATGTTGAAAACTAACAGATGTCACCAGGAAAAATGACTGAGACATGAAAAAGTCTTATTTATTCTGGACCTGGTTTTGAAAAAAGCAGCCATAAGGAAGTAATTGTCAGAGTTCCACAGGGCGCTAAGTCTACTGAATGTTGCCAATGTCGTTTAAACAAGAAAGAGGGTATTTGAGTACTAAGGGGAAAAAAAACGCTGAAAGAACAAAAATGCAAGGGTTGTGGGAAAGGGTCCTCCTGTAAATGGGAAAATGCATAAATAAACTTGTGAATTAATTTCTCATTAATTTTGTTCATGGTAACAGAAAACAAGAAGCATGTAATTAAAAAGTTCATTCCCTATTCCCACCATATCCAAGAATTTCTTCAAGTGTAAGTGCTCAGAGCTACTGAGTGAACACCTACAATGTTGGACATTGTGCCCTGCGTGTAGCGCCATTTTAAACATGCTTCAATTTTGATCTGCCATCAAGGGAGAGCAAGGAGATCCGCTCAATGCTCAAGAATCCTTCCTTAATGGTGGCCATAATGGTCAATGAGTAGCAATGAGTAGCAATGACTGGGCAAGGCTACCCTTCAGTTAACAACGCATAGAACGAGACCAAGTAAAAGAAAATAGCATTATCCCTTTGAATTCACATTCCACTGCCTCTTTAATGAGACTCTTTTCTGCCAAAGTTGCCCATGGTAAAAGCAACTCATTTTTTCACAGAGGAAAAAGAATTAATCGTTGTGTGTCTGGGGCCAATAGGAATACGAGCAAATTAATTTTGATTTCAAGGAATTGGGTGTGTGTGGAAGGGGTAAAGTAGTTAAGAGTTAAGAAGAGTTTCTGTTTCGCGGTTTTGTTTTTATGGTGGGTTTTTCCTTGGTTTCATTCTGTTTTGTTTTTTAAGTAAGAATCACAATTTCTCAGTGGAAGTTTCAAGATGAAGGGAAATGCTGACCCTTGACGCTGTTCTTCCCTCTTGGGAGTATGTCCTATAGCAGAGTGACAAGCTCTCAGGAAATGAGAAATCCTGAAATGAGGGAGCACTGGGCAAAGTTTAATGCCATATAAATAGCGCCCCTTGCTGGGAGTTATTTCCTGGGAATGCTGGGCAATGGCAGGGCACTGGGTTTGGGGAAATTCTTTCACTGTATAGCTACAGAACAGAAGTGCCAGAGCTGGGGGTGAGTTCAAGAACCTCTCTATCTACCACGCCACTCAAAATTCCTGAAAAATGCACATGTCGGGCTTTCCTAATGAAGGGAAAATGTGAGCCTGGAGCTGAGAACACAAGGAAGTCACAAACAAGCACTCCTCTTTTGAGTCTTAATTCCCAAACCATCCTCCTAACCACAGAGAACTGACTTTAATTCTGATTTCCTGTCAAGATCGGGCATCACACAGGAGAAGTAGAATTTAACCACTGAGCCGAACATTGTTTCGGCAGGAACAGACTTGAGCAGCTCCTTGCACAGCAGGAGCATCTAAAATTCTTAGAAAAAGGCCTGACAACCCGTAACAAAGGTTTTCCACAAACAAACCACAAACTTTAACTAGAAAAACTATTCGACTCCCAAGCTTTACTTTCAAATGTCTCCAAAAGATGGTCTTTGTGAAAGAAAGTAAAATGAAAGGAACAATCTGACCACAGGCATATGATCGGTTTTATATTATTTTTGCTCTTTCACAAAACCCTTCCTCAACAGTCAAAATCCTATAATCCAGCAGCACTTACAAAATGGTGTTAAATTAGAGAAAGCTGGTATTTCTCCACTAAATACACAAAATGAGCCTTTCATTTTCCTTCAAGACCAACATACCTCTAGTTTTAGTACCTTTCCTTCTAAGTTTTTAATCTTAAACACTCATTTTTAAACTCCTCCAGAATTTAGATTAAAGTATTCTATATTAATCTATTTTTCGCATTTTATTGAACCATCTATGTTATCAAGACTATCTCATAATTGGGTTCCTTACCTCCTGATTACTTTAACCTGCCCCTGAATATAATTAGATTCAATGTACCATCAGACCAAATTCTAATATTTTCTCTTTACCGTGATCTTCCCAACCCTTTTGTCTTCTTATCTTGCCTTGCAAGCAGGCTTCAGTTTTCTTTCTTAAACATCCCCTTTTGCTCATGGAAACTAAGGGAAGACCAGCAACCACAAGGTAATTCCCACATTCCTCTACGACTTAAAGAAAAATTTGTCTCCTCCTCAACTCAGTACAACAGCTTTCCTGAGATCTGCAATTACTTTGCCACCCATTGTTTTCTTATAAATTTGCAGCAGCAAAATCTGAAACATCCCCAGTATTTTTCTTGATCGTATTACTGCTAATTAGCTGTACCTACACATTTATCCTAATTTGAAGATTCCAAAAGGCAATACGAATCCAATAAAGTCACTCCTTGATCTCTGAATCACAGTATTTTCCAGTGGAGGCATACACTCAATACATCCTTAAAGGTACATAGTGCCGCCTTGATGGGACCTGGGTTCCACCTTATGACAGTTTGAGATGTCTGTCCTTTAACAAACCCTTCTTTTTTTTTTTTTTTTAAGATTTTATTTATTTATTTGACAGAGATCACAAGTAGGCAGAGAAGCAGGCGAGAGAGGAGGAAGCAGGCTCCCTGGGGGGCTCTATCCCAGGACCCCAGGATCATGAGCTGAGCCCTTTAACCCACTGAGCCACCCAGGCGCCCCCAAACACTTCGTTTAGAAGAGTTCAGATTTATGTTTCAAACTGGCTGAAAATCATAGGTGTTCCAGGTAGATACTTCCAATGCACCTAATCTAAAGTTCAGATTTAACACAGAGCAGAAATAATCCCTGAAAGGGAAAAACAAAGCAGGCGGTTAATGCAGATCAGACTTTTCTTTCCACAGAGACTGTGGAGTAAACAACAAAGCTTTTCTTTAACCAAGGATTGTTTATGGTTTCACTCATATGTGGAACATAAGCAACAGCATGAAGGACCATCGGGGAAGGGAGGGAAATCCAAAGGGGGAGGAATCAGAGAGGGAGATGAACCATGAGAGACTATGGATGCCAGGAAACAATCTGAGGGTTTCAGAGGGGAGGGGATTGGGAAGGAGGAGGAACAGGGTGATGGGTATTGAGGAGGGCAAGTGTGATGAGCTGTGATGAGCGCTGGGTGTTATACTTAACTAATGAATCACTGAACACTACAACAAAAACTAATTATGTACTATGCAATGGCTAACTGGAACATAATAAAAAAATAAATAAGTTGATTTGCCTCTGCAAAAAGAAAGAAAGAAAGAAAGAAAGAAGTCCTAATGTGAAGTAGGTTAGAGAAAATATATGTTCCACTCTCACCCCATCCCTCCCACCCCTCCCCCAGCTCACAGAGAAGCATGCTGGCAGAGAACTTTAAGTCCGTTTGGGGCAGCTCATGTGTGCGCACCACTGGTGGTCAGGGAGCCTGACACAGGCACAGTGTTCTCCAGGGACTACTCAGCCTCGGCTTGTTTTGATGTTGCGCACAGAAGGACACCTGTGTCTGCTGGGAAGAGATTAGACTGTCAGATGCAGACTTCACAAGAAGCGTTAAGTTTTTACGTAAGGCCAGACATCTGAGACTGACCCAACATTAATAGGACATTAACCTCCATCACAGCCTTATCATCAAAGGTGCATGCGTGCTCCCATCACTTTAAGCTCGAGTTACAGGAGTTGATAACTGCTTCACCACCATCACCACGCAACGGTAAAAACTCAAGTTAGCTCACTTCACAGAATTTTCCCTTGCCCTCTTTAGAGACTCACAGATACTTGTAAACCCATCGCTATTTCAGAGGCGACCGTTTTCGAGGTATCACACATATGTCACAGCTAAGCACACAGACCACAGCCTCATCCAGAGCTGAGCTGATTCCTGCCTTTACTAGTAATTAGCAGTGTGACTTTGAGCAACTCACATAATTCCTGCAAACCTCGGTTCCCTTATATATAAAATGTCAGTGATACTGGTAACATTTATGTGATAGAAGTAGAATGAAGATGAGTAAGGTACTGAGTGAACAGGGCCCGGTAAGAGATGATTACAGATGAGCCAGTACTGGTGGAAGGTGAGGTTAGTGAAAGTGCATGGCTGCAGAATGATGGAGAAGGAGGAATAAATTTGAAGGAGGAAAAAGACAAAAGCATAATGAGAGGGTCACAAGGAGTTTGCACAGCACGGATGAGGACTGGCCTGATTATACATTTGTGGGGGGCAATAGGACAGTCAGTCAATCCACTGACTAATGCAGCTCTTGAGTTTGGCATAGATCCACTCACAGGAGGACGAGAATCAGTGAATCAACATCCAAGCCAAGCTGGGCTAGTTTTTCTTATCTGGTCAAATTAATGATTGATGAGTTTGGGTAAAACTATATATTTGAGATGGTTGCACTGCCATTTCCATTAGTCATTTCCCCCAGAGAATCTCCCTGAGCTGATGATGACGTGCCTATTTGTTGACCTCCCATATAAAAGCAAGTGCCCCCAGGAGTTCCTGGGTTCTAATCCCAGTTCTCCTACCATCAACCTCCATTTCCCAGCTGAAAAGTCTGTGTGTGTGTGTTGCTGGGATGTGGTTTACAACTGCTCAGAGCCACATAGAGCTGGCGGGCTGACACAACGGAATAACCATTCCTAGCACACTGTCATCTTGACCCTGAAAGAATGAGACCACAAGCAAACAATCATTCCAGGCAATATGTTACACAATTGCATTTAGAGAGCTCAAGAGCCACTGGTCCAAGATAGTTGGTCAAATTATCGTTAACAATATACTTTCAACGACATATGTATTTCAATACATGGCTATCAAACACATACATGGATTCCTTCATTCCCTAACTTCCCTAACACCCGGGTTTAGAACTGAAAATTTGGTATCTATCCTCCTATGGAAGTCAAATATACTTCTTAAACCAGGAATTAAAAACAATAGTTATTCCCCTAAGTGAAGTGAAGCCAGTAAAATATGCCAATTTCAGTTTCTAATTTATAAAGAAGATTTTTCTGATAATCTATTATTTGGTGATATCTGAACATCCCTAATTCAGTATGTGGATTATCACCATTATCATTTAATTTTTCAAAAAAGTACAAAGGAATTATATAATAGGGCCCATCTTGTCTCATGTGCCTTTAAAATATGATATACGAGTATCATAGATTAAACCACTCATGAGAGACACAGAAATAACCCAAATCGAAACTAGAATAACATAAATCTCACAAAGGATGTCAGAAGACCAAATGCATTTCAGAGAAAAAAATCGAAACAGTTTTGAAATATATAAATTAAGTTACTTGTTAGGTGAAACCCTTAAACCAACTTAATATTTAAATATCTAACAGTATTACACATTCTTGCCCCCTCTTCTCAAGGTTAATAGGACAGAGGCACAAATGTTCATGTGTACATTTTCCATTTTTTGGTTTACCACCTTTAGAAAGGAAGCAATCTTTTTCCCCAGGCAGTTCTGAGTTGGATAAAAGGAAACAAAGTAGGAAACATCTTTCTCATTAAGTGATGGTGTTCCCTGTGCTGGTTTCCAATGAATAAGAAGAAAAGACGTGGTAAAAGGCTAGTCCATTGACATAACACTGGGACTGAATTTAAATGTCAGCTCAGCCAAACAAGTTAAAAGTAGACATCTAAAACCTGACATCCTAAAATTGTTATGTTAAAAAAAAAAAAAGGTAAAAACTACTATGTGATGGAATAATTGCTTTCCTAAGTTTAGGAACTGTACCCACCAGAAACGCGTTACCCGCACAATTCAATAACTAAAAATGAAACATAAAAATTCACTTAGGCTGCCCTTTAAAAAATCACTTCACTTTACGACTGAAAAATGGAATAGACTAACTTTTTTAAAAGCTACCCTCCTATGCATGCCTACAGAATGCTGTCTTTTATGAAGTCTGCTCCTGTCTAGAGATAACATCAACACCAGATCATTTTAGCGCTCACAGAGAGCAAGAACCAAGAATTGAATTACCACCATACTGGAAATTACACGATGTTCATAAAATATACAAAATAAACTCTCCAATAACCCTGCATTTGTAGCATATTATAGGAGCATTTTCAACTTCCACCGTGATATGGGAAAATAAATAGCATTTCGGCTTCTAATCAGTCCTTATTCTCTGCCTCTTTCTTTGCCCAAGTGTACCAATGTGAGCCAACAAGTTGTACCCTTCCCTTTCCCCCTCCAAATAGCATTTAATAGTAAAAACATCAGTAAAGACCTATTTTCTGGTTCTGGCCCTGGCCCTGTCTTGCTGCCTAAACTTTGATAAATAATTTCCTTTATATTTCAAGTCAGAGAGCATTGATTGAGTCTGCAGAATCTCTATAGATGGGCAACATCTCCCCTCAATCTCCTCCCATCTACTGTCAGAGGTCTGGAGAAGGTTGTAGCCTTCAGACAGGAGAGGGAGGACTTTCTGAGAACTGATGCATGAGCAAGGAGGTAAGGGAGGACTTATTCTCCAAGTATCGCCAGTGGTTGCATACAGCTGGATGCAAGTGGTTCATCCCCTCCGACAAACCCACATGTGCTTCATGTTGTCCCTCTTAGATCTAAACTTCACCAGCCTGATGGACTTGAAGGATCCGAAGCTATGACCTGCCTATCATTAGCACTAGAATACAGATGCAGTGATGCTCAAAGGTCAGGGCTGGGGGAAGACGTGGCACTCGATTCAATACATCTCTTGGCAAGTGACACTAAACACAACAAGTTTTAGATGACTGTGATGATTCTCCTTCTCCCTATAAAATTTACTACTTTCAGAGAAACTTGGATGGACTGTGGTTCCATTTTGTAGATGAACAAATGGAGGCAGGGACAGACACTTGCCAATTATCTTCCAAATAATGAATGCTATAGCTATGTGGATGTTCACCACTTTTAGTTTCCAAGAAATCAGAAATCTCATATATTTGCTTCAAGTTATTAATCTGAGCACACATTTCAGTGTCATTGCTATTGTTCGATGGACCAAGGACACTTAGTGGTATGAATGTACTTATGAGCAGATTGATAGAACAAGAACAAATGAGGAGATGGGAGGGACCAATGAAATCGGGGGTCCTATTTTTAAACCCTGCACCCCCCTTCTACCAACACCCCCATGGCTAGAGCTGATAGTGACCACCTAGAAGGAGATAAGCCAGCAGGTAGTGCAGAGAAAGAAGCAAAGGAGCAACCCTGCAGATACAATAAACAGTAGAGCCAATAGGGTATTGCCTGGCGATAGGTCCTTCCCTATTCCCCAACGGTGCCTGCAAATCTAGGTGACAAAGCTGACTTTCAGGGGACTCTTTCTTTCAACCTCAGTTCAGGACCACATTCACATTCTTGTTATCAGAGTTGCTATTTCCAGCTGACACACAGCAGTTTTTACATTTTGTAAAGGTTGCATATTTGAAGTCATTCTCTTACAGAGAAAAATCAGTTACTGTGCAGACAAAAAAGCAAGTGGAATTACTTTAAATGCTGATATTATTTTTAAAGGGCAAATCAATTTCCAAAAGCAAATTAAATGGAAAAGTGATTAAAAAGTCATGGTGGGGCTAAAGCATGTGTTTAGGTATACCATTTTGTTGCCCGAATCAAGTTAAGTTCAAAACCAATGACTTTTTGCCTCAGAACAAATAGTTTACAAGGAAAAGTACAACTATCAAAAACTAAGGCTGAATGTTAGGTATTGTGCCACAGTCTGGTATGAGACTGCATAGAAGGTCACCCAAAACACTATCAGAATGAGTATTTTCATATCTTCCCTTTGCAATAATTATCCCACCAAAGTATTAGAAATAGTTTGAAAGAAATCTTGGGACATATTATCTGGCTTAAAAATAAATGATATTAAAAACACTTCCTTACTCTCACTCACAACTTTCCTCACTACACACACAAGTGACAGCATATGGTTAATGTTTCAAAAGTATCCCATGAGAATAAAGAGTTATTTCCTACCTGTTGTAAATTAGAATGTGTTCGCCTTTTTAAATCCATATTTTTAAAAACTAAACATTTCCAAAGATTTCTCCCCAAGCACAGTATTAAGGTTGTTTACATTCTAAACCCAATCATGAGCTGAAACACAATTCCAGCATGACATTATGGTATCACGTGGAACTACTCAGCTTTGGAAATGCCAAGCCTGATAACAGACGGCTGTCATCCTGGCTCACATCCGTACAAAACAAGAGGTTCCTGATTTTCCTTCTTCAAATGGCAGGGTGAATTGTCAGACTGTTCTTCAAGAAGGCTGGAAGGTAAAATTTATCACCAGAAATGACCGGATTAACAGCAGAAGAGGAAGAAGTACCAGATTAGGTGATACATTCAGGACAGACTCATTGTGGGTCTAGGACTTTTTCACAAAGATCATTTGGAGAAAGCTTTTGTCCATCAAGAAAAGAGGAAGGAAAGAGGGCTTTGGGTCTCAAATTTCTCATTTCAGGTTTCTCTTAAAGCCAGGCTTTCCTGTGCCTCCTGTCTTCTATCATATCTTCAAATTCACAGAAAACTCTTAATTCTAGCTGACTGCATCTCACTGGTTGCAAAGTTGCAAAGGCTACTATGTGGGAAGCAACTATTCCTGGGAGAATCAGAAGAGGATTTTGTTGTTTTATAATTTGGATTTTTGCTTATTCTACTTTAACTTGTTCTTTTAACAATATACAATGTATAGGTATAGGTTTTAACTATATGCAAGTGTAGGCTCTAACCAGGCAGAAACTTTTTATATTATTAAAAGAGCTGGTAAGCAATTTTCAACACTGCCTCCACTAGAAAAGTACATTTTCCCTTCTTAGCAGAAAGAGGACATGATATTAATTATGCAAACCCTTCTGTGTCATATCAACAAGACATGTTTTGGGGATAGGATAGCAATAGTCTTCCCTCCAAATGGCCACTGCAATCCACTCAGCATTGAGGTACCTGTTAGGTCCGTGATCAAAGGAGCGAGACTGATACAAAACGAAGGTCAAGCAAAGCTTTATTTCGCGCCAAGCACCGAGAATCAAACCGACTGGTCGGGCCGCCTCTTACAGAGAGGGTGACCCCTCCCAGCCTTACAGACTAACTTTTAAAGGGCACTGGCCATGTGGTTGAGCCTGGCCACACACAGGTGGCCAATGAGATTGTAACACACAGAGAAAGTTGCACAGTCATGCTAGGTCACACACGGGTGGCCATTTGAATTACAATTTACCCTATAGTAGATATTTAAACTAGCCTATCACCTTGGTCAGAATTGGCGCCCAAAAGGCGGGGCGCACACTCCTTGGTAGCTAGGGAGACAGTATGTGCGCTCCACCATTGGATGTCTCCACCTGGCCTGACCTGCCCTTGTGTTTGGGCTCTGTTACTGGGACTGGTCGACCATATTTTACTAGTTTCCCGGACTTGCTTTTAAGTAAGTCCCCTTTGGGGGGGGGGGCGGGGACAGGGTCAGTTTAAGTTTCACTGCACAAACAACAAAATGGCTGTTCGACAGAGATGGAGCTGCTCTGGCTAAATAGGCCCTTACAGTACCCAGGTAAAAGAGGAATGTTCTAGACTCCACTGGCCATGATTTTATGTGTTATTTTAGTGGCACCACCCTCATTGTATTAATCTGTATCTTTGTCTTCCTGCCCTTGACTTCCACTCACAATATGTTTTCCAACAGAATACAACAGACAACAGCATATATATAACACTATGTTAGAATGGTCATTTTAGTATCATTAAGTTTCGAGCATTATCAGAGAAAAATTCAAGAGATTTTTCTGTCTTTTTGTGTAGAAAGTCACTTCACCTTTCTGAGTCTCTGCTTTTTAAACAGAACACAGGAAACAATATTTCTATCCTACCTACTCAAAACAGTTGTTATAGGGGTCAAGCAATAGAACATATGAAAGCACTTTTTGAAACTTTTTGAGGACCCACTACAATATGCAGGAGCATCCCCATTACGTTGAGTTGAAATCTTATTTGGTTAATGTAAGTGGAACAAAATGGACTCTGAGACAACTATTTGAATGAAGGAAGGGGGGAAAAAAGATTCACTCTGGCTACTAAAAGTGATCTCTGCCTTGAATTACCTACCCCAGGAATGCCTGGGTGGCTCAGTCAGTTAAGCATCTGCCTTCACCTAAGGTCATGATCCCAGGGTCCTGGGACTGAGTCTGGCATCAGGCTCCCTGTTCAGCAGGGTGTGTGCTCCTCCCTCTGCTTCTGCCTGTCACTCTCTCAGCTTGTGCTCACTCTCTCTGACAAATAAATAACATCTTTTAAAAAAATAAAATAAATTACCTACCCCAGGCTTTTGCTTGACTCAAATACACTGAAAAATCGTTGGTTTTTTTTTTTTTTTTTAATCTTCACCCTAACTTGTGGAGAGAGGGTCAAAGCTGAAGGTATTATTATTGTCATCATCATTATTATTGTGCCGCACACCTGCTAGTCACAATTCAATAACTATTGAACATATGGCAATTGCTTTTCATGCTAAAAAATAATAGGCATATGTTGCCTGGTTAAATGACACATCTAATAGGTTTGAAAGCTGATTCACAGTAATCATCCACAGCAATGACTTGTATTTTCATGACCAAATGCCCACATAACCTTTCCTTGATTCTGCTCCCCAGAACTTTTTTTTTTTTTTTTTTTTACTGCATACAAATGCTCCTTTTATTCTAAATGGTTCTTACTATGCCCTCAGCATTATGAGTGTTTCCACAGTTATCAACACTGCCATACACATCTTCGACTTTAAACTGTACCCTGACATTGTTATAGCAGTGATAGAACTTAAAATTGATTAATTATTATCGTATCTGTTTTGAGCCTCTACTACAAAGCAAACTCGGGAATGCCTCGGACTCTATATCAAAGCTCCCTCTCATCCAATGTTCTTTCCATTGTGAACAAATTGGGATTCACTCTGCTCTATTTATCTCCTCACTCTGCTCTATCTCCCAGCCGGGACATGGTTATTCATGTCTCTGCCTCATGAGGAGGAGACATGAATAACCCTGAAAGCTAGCTAGCTAACTGAATACTTTGCTTACCTGAGTACAGTTTTGCTTGGGGGTCGGAGCGGGTGCTGTCAGTTCTGTTTTAAGTATTGACCTGGGGAAAGAAATAAGCAGGCAGGTCTATTGTACAAATTAAGACACATAACCACACATCGTGGGGGAAATGGCCAAGGGAAATCAAGTGCAATGAAACTAAAGTTAAAAATTTCCAGATTCCTGGGGCACCTGGGTGGCTCAGTGGGTTAAGCCTCTGCCTTTGGCTCAGGTCACGGTCTCAGGGTCCTGGGACTGAGTCCCGCATTGGGCTCTCTGCTCAGTTGGGAGCCTGCTTCCCCCTCTCTCTCTGTCTGCCTCTCTGCCTACTTGTGATCTCTCTCTCTCCGTCAAATAAAAAAAAAACTTAAAAAAAAAAAAAGATAAGTAGCACCTTCATTGACTGAAAGATGAAACAAGAACCCAATGAAGTTCAGACAATCACAGGGAACCATTTTTCTCTAACAGCAGAATGTATAATAGACTATCAACCACACCTTTTGTCGGTGCTCAGAGCTCTCGTTGTGTAGCTGTTTGTCACCTGGTGCAACAGCGGCTGTTCTATTATTTGACAGTTATGTGGAAACCATTTGTGACAAAGCAGATTGGAAAAAGTAATTTATAATTTAAGACATCATTATAGCTATTCAGTTACCAAATACCTTTAATATTTCCTACGTTAATTATATGTCTCTTCTAAGAGACCCATGGTTTGTCAAAGAGCATCAGGAGTGGCAGGTAAAGCAAACCATTTGAGGTGGATTGCACAGGGATAGAAATAAGAGCCTTCACAAAAAAAAATTAAAAAAAAAATGAGTGTGTCACAGACACCACTGGGAAGGAAGAACAAGATTATGATGGACCTAGAAGCTATAATAATAATGAAATGAGATGAATGTCAGTGTGGCTTGTTGCTTTCTGTTTCAGAGCTTCATGGACGCTTGGTACCTGGCACGGTACCAAAATTCAACTGACATCTCTATTTCAGTTAATGTGGGCCTTCTCTTTGCATTGTTACAATTTGCTTTTCAAATAAAACAATGTTAATAATAAAGCATTTGCCTTTCAATATATTTCTGAAGTTGACACTTCTGATTATATCCAAATAGAGAGGATACAATGGAAGCAATATTTAAATAAATCTCAAATAGTTCAAGGTACAATGTCTTTTATGAAGCAGGCATCACAGAAAATTCACATAATCCTTTTAAGAAATGGCATCCAATTTTTTTACTCTTAATAATCACAGAAAACTAGAAACCATTTTCCCAAAGACAGACACTTCCACTGCTAAGACTGCTCCCAAGACAGCATCACACATTGACTAAAATTCTTTAATGGGTTAAAAAAGAAGAGGATATTATCTTTCATTTTATTTTTTTAAAGATCTTATTTATTTATTTGACAGAGAGAGAGAGCACAAGCAGGGGGAGAGGCAAAGGGAGAGGGAGAAGCAGGCTCCCTGCAGAGCAGGGGAAACCCGATGCGGGACTCGATCCCAGGACTCCAGGATCATGACCGGAGCCAAAGGCAGTGGCTTAACCAACTGAGCCACCCAGGCGCCCCAGGATATTATCTTTTAATTAGCAGTATAGATTGAAGATTTTGGTGTTTCCTTTCTTCTCCTTTGTCATCATAAGAGGTGACAAAGTACTAAGCTTACTCATTCTAAGACCCTGACCCCACACAGTCTGGCCTACCTCCTTCTGAGACTAACCGAATCAATTCATTTTCGAAACATTCCATTTCTATGCATGTACTCATGTACCACATAGTGACGAGAATAATGCAACGAAGGTAGGAAAAGGACCCTGCAGGCTGGAGAGGACAAGGGCTGTCTGCACCAGCAAATGCAATGGAAAATAAGAAGCGATGATCAGATTTTGTGACTAGGAGTTACATGCAGGTCCCTGAGAAAGCAGTTTCAGTTGAGCCGAATGGGCACACGTGGTGAAAAGAAAGCAGAGGACAAGAGAAAGGGTGACAACGAGTATGGACTCTCTGTAAAAACTTTTGGCAATGAAGCTGGGAGGCAGATGGATGATGAGGGAGGAGAGGAAGGTGAGCAGGGAACTTATGCCTGGATATCAGTCCAGCAACAACTGAGGAGGAAACACTGATATAATTCTCTGTGGAGTGAGTCCTGGCTGAGAAGAGAGCCAAGAGAGGCCAGAAGGCAAGACAGTAGTGACAAGACTCTCTCTTTGACCAAACTTTGGTCAGGCTTCCCTACAGCCTCCAGGCCTCTACCCTGGTGCCCATCCTTGCCCAGCCTATATCGCTCCACTGTACCAAGAATCTTACTATGTCAGTTCAAAGAGAACTCCACAGCTTTGACATCTGATTAAATTCCTCACCCACCCGCCACGCTTGCAATCTGATCATCCTGCCTGCCTTGAACAAGAACGCTGTTGGGTCCCTTTAAGTAGAACCCCTCCCCCCCCCATGTTTCCTCTCAGCAATTTTCCATCCACCCACTATCACCCTGCCCTTTGGCTATAAGTCCCCGTGTGCCCATGTATTTGGAATCGAGCCCAGATTTATACTGAGGTCTCTACTTCCCTATTGTGATCACCATGAGTAAAATCTTGCTACTGCTTTAATTTCTCCTTTATTCTGGGTTTTGTTTTGTTTTGTTTTGTTTTGTTTTGTTGTTGTTTTTAACAGCAGAAAGGAAAGGTAAGGAAAAGGGATTAGCGAGGGGAAAAACTGAGTTCAGGGGACGTGGGGAATTAAGGCTACTAAAGACATTTATTTGGAGAAGAAAAAGTCATACAGGGAGAGCAGAAATTTTTGAAAAATTCTGTACAAAGATTTCTATTAAGTTATCTTAGCATCATTACACTTTATTATTTTCTCATCTTTCTGAAAACACATTCAACCAAAATTTCCCTCTGCTAGGTTTCTCAGAGACGAGAAATCCGAAATACAAATATGTCACCGAGAAGTACACTATTGAATCAGAGATAGATAACTATCACATTATATGTGCGGAAACAGCAAAGTGTTACTAAACAGGGAATTCATGTTCCTCCATGTTAGGAATATATCCATAAAGGCACAGGTAGGTGTGACAGAGCAAATATCCCATGGTCACCCTATGATGGAAATGTCCAGGGTGGGTCAGCACAAAACCCTTTCAGGGATAATGTGGCACGATCTTTCTCTTTAGGGATAAAAATCTTGGGGTAAAAAAAGAAGTCCACTGTGGCTTTCTTTTAAGAAACAAGAGAAAAAGCTAGAATACTACCTGATAGATGCCTAATGGCCACCATGGTGACCAAGAATGACAAGGTTTTATCAGAGAAGTTCCAGATAAAGTTAATATACATTGTCTGAAATGAGTTAATTCTTCTAAAAACAACAGTGTCAATGTGCTTTACTCATGATATCTTGAAATTTTCATAAATACATTCATGTAAATAAACTCACTTTGTTCTATGGGAAAGAAGGCTCCTGAACGATTGAAACCCTACATTTGCAGTCCAAATTCTGTCGCTTACTAGCTCTGTGATCTTGCGCACGCGGCTTAGCTCTTCTCAACTCTGCGTTTGTCCCCTATAGCACATGGGCCTGTCAGCTAAATGAGACGATGTATGTAAAGCACACAGCTCTGCACCTGGCATGAAACGGGCCCACAGATCATCGCTGGTTCCCTCCCTTCCATCTCTATGGAGCCTGCTTTAAAAGAAATGGCTTATGTGTTAGTCACACTATCAGACTGTGCCCCTTGATCTTTGATGGAATTGCATTTGCTATGTGAGTGACACTACCTGATTCCCAGGGATATGAACCTGGGTGACTGGTGAGGGTAATTCTACCATAATTCCCTGGATCCTTTAAAGAGTGGAAATGTGGGCCAACCATGAGACTTTCTCTTCAAGAGGAAAAAAGCAGTATTACACACTCCAGAAAACCCGCTGGGATTTTAGAACAGTCATCCAGTTATGCATCTCTGAACTCTTTAAAAGCCTAACCAATATTTAGGACTCTGAAAGGTTATTTCCCAGAATGCTCAAAATCAGAGTACAGAAATAGATGCGAACTATCTTGTGTTTCATTATTCAGATCTGACAATTTCATGAATTACTGAGCAGATGCCCCCAATCTCTCATTTATAATTGAGCATTTGTGTTCTACTGTGCGTCCAATGTTTAAAATTGTCTACGAGTTCAATTTCCAAAACAAACTCCTCCTGGAAATTTCCTGTGGCTAGACTCAAAATGTTGAGGAAGCCTGGTGTCACTCTCCAGTCTTCCTGATGCTGACCAGTGAGCAAGGAAAGCAAGCTATTTATTTACTCTTCCCTTTCTTATTCTAGTCCAGAAAAGGTCTAATTACTCTCCCTGAATAGGGCATTAAGCCTTGATGTGATAGGTTGATACAAATATATTAAAGGTCTCATTTGTTTTTTAAAGGAGAGCATGAACTTGTAGGGAAGTAAGAGAAGTTCACAAATAATGACAGTGGAAATCAGTGAGTGATGAGCACAACTAACGTGGTATCGCATATTAATGGATTTCACAGACGGGCACCAGACTTTTCAGAGCTGGTAACATTTATGTAGTCTTCAAATGTATAAGATCTTGATAGCCAGAGATGATAAAAGAGAGTTTATTCCAAGAAGCAATATGAGGAAAGAGTGGTAGGAGAAGATCTGACCAATTTGAGGAAGATGTTCCTTTTACTGCTGAGTAGTAGAGCAGTTAGAAAGCTTTTTGGTTGCTTGAACAATGACACATCCACCCTATTTTGCAGACTCTAAATTCCCTGAGGGTTTGTATTCATCACGGTATGACAAAAGTCCAGCACATTGTGTGGCTCATCTTAACCACATGACAATGACAATAATTATGGTTCCTTGTGTTCAGCTGAAGGGACTGAAAGTGTGTTGATTAGTAGGCAAATGTCAACTCAAGGGGAGAGAATATCTGCTTCTGGTTCTGTGGAATATGTGGTGGGTCCCACAGTTAGAAAGGACAATTAATATGTTGGTCGGTATACATTAAAATTCATCTCCAAAATCCAGAAATGTGGTATAACACCAACAAAATGCAAACTGCTATGGATGGGCAAAAACATATTTATGTTTTGGGGCACCTGGGTGGCTCAGTGGGTTAAAGCCTCTGCCTTCAGCTCAGTTCATGATCCCAGGGTCCTGGGATCAAGCCCCGCCTTGGGCTCTCTGCTCAGGGGGGAGCCTCCTCTTTCTCTCTCTCTGCCTGCCTCTCCTCCTACTTGTGATCTCTTTCTCTCTCTGTCAAATAAATAAATAAATAAGCAAGCAAGCTTATTCTTTAAAAAAATATATATATTTATGTTTTATAAAAGACACATATACCCTTTAATGTGATCACTTGGGCCCCTTTCAAACCTCAGGCTCCATGAGTGCCGTCCTTTAGGTAGTACAACTTATCTCAGAGTAATGAGTTCATCCATTCACAAATATGTGTGAAATACAGAGACGCTCCTTTATTACAAGTCTGTGAACTTCTAGAGACAAGAGCCACATATCCACCCTCAGTGCTTGACAACAGTCCATCAGTACGTACTCCCTAAATGATGACATGGATGCAACATTTTCAGCTTCACCGATTCTAATGTGTACTGTTTAATATTCATCATTTTTCCAACCATTGTAGTTTTTATAGCTCTTGATCTATTTTCAAAGAGAGGCAAATAAGAGCAACTACAAGACAACAGTTAATTCCTCAGAACACCTACAGCATTTCGGCATTCGCCGTATGACACATTTCATTCTACCTCATGTTACCATTTCGTGAAAACAAGATTTTTTTCTATTATCCTGGAAGCCCCTTCGGTTCCAAACTGCAATTTGAGCACTCTTTAAAACCCAAAGAAACACATCTCATAATGCTTTGCCCACATTAGGCATTAACAAATATTTGTCAGATGTTCAAGCTCTAAAACATTTAATATAAACTTCTATCAGCACAACATGACGCAAATGTAAATACTAAGGAGAGTGCTAAGAATGAACCGAAATATAAGTACTGAGAATAACGCGGTAATGAACTGCCTCTTATTGTCTAGCCTGAATGCAGGTTAAAGGAAATTCATCATTTTGTCAATTAAACCTCATCATTTTGTCAATTAAACCAAGGAGCCAAATAGCGTCTTCACTGACTTCCTCCACTCTCTTTGTATTACTGTATACTGAAACCACGTTATAAGATAACTTCAGAACAGACCTGCTTTAGAATGTCCCATCTATATCTAGGTAGAGATGAATGAACATTCATGTGAAGGCACTGTCAGCATTTATTCTTAAGTGGGAGGGATTCCTCACTGTGCTAGACCTGCCTGGAGTTCAAACCTCACATTTAAAGCCTTGCCATGAGGATGACTCGGGGACTCTGCCATGGAAATCAACAAATTATAACAAAGCCTTTATGATACATCAGGGGGAAAAACACTCAAACTGGAATGAGATTCAAGATTCATTTGCCTTATTGTGAACTCTGCTCTATAGAGAACATGGTACAATGAGGTGTTGCAAGCAGATAATAAATTAAATGACTACTGTTGCATATAAAATCAATTTTGAGAACACAAATTAGACAGTAAAATAAGGAAATAAAAAGAATACTGCAAGTCTTGATCTTTTCTACTGCATCATTATTAGCTTTGGTGTCTCAGATGTGTTCATTTAAAGGCAACATATGGTGACTTGTCCTCATGGACCTCCAAAAGTCTTTGGTCAGAATGCAATTAAAGAGATTCTAATGTTCTAATTAGGAGCAAAACGACTTACTTGCAAAAGGAAAAAAAAAACAAAAACAAAAAAAACCCACCAATCTCTTCAGTCCATGGTTTTTATTCACCTCCACTGATCTGGGGCTATCAAATAGAGCCTTTTCCCCCTCCTACAAATCCAAGCTACAACTTCTTTCAAACACCTACTCCAAAATTTCAGGATCCAGAAACATGAAATTAATCAGTAAGGTCCCAAACAGTAAGGATGAACTGAACTGTTAACAATGATTACTGAAACATCCCTCACTTAGAAGGCAACCTAATATGGAAAGAGGATCCATGTTAATGATTCACAGGGGAAATAAGTTCAAGAAGTACAGCTAAAAAGAGCCTCTGTAGGGAGGATTCTCCCTAATAGCCTGTGAACCCTGGAGACCACTGATGCCTTGCATCTAACATACTGCCTAACCATCTTACCAGCATCCAATAGTTTATACAACTATAAAATAAAAGTGTTCCTAAAGAAAAGACTTCCAGAGAACAAGGGGAGAATCCATAGAAGCATTTCTTTTTCTTTTTCTTTTTTTTTTAAGATTTTATTTATTTATTTGACAGAGAGAGAGAGAGATCACAAGTAGGCAGAGAGGCAGGCAGAGAGAGAGGGGAAGCAGGCTCCCTGCTGAGCAGAGAGCCCGATGTGGGCCTTGATCCCAGGACCCTGAGCTCATGACCTGAGCTGAAGGCAGAGGCTTAACACACTGAGCCACCCAGGCGCCCGGAAGCATCGCTTTTTCTTAACCTGTTCTGGGATCTCCAAAACGTCCTCTCTATTTTTCAGAAACCTCTTTTAGAAAGGAAAAGGAAAAATATATTCACTAGTCCCCCAAAAGGTTACTTTAAAAAAATATTGTATCATTGAATTCTTGCCACAACCTTTTCAAAGTAGGTTGTAATACCTCCACTGACAGGTCAGTAAACTGAAGTGTAAAGGAGTAGCAGAAAAATTCTAATGGTGGAAGTAAATCCTGGGTAATTTGGTCCATGATGCCCCCTTGGAAGGCACTTTCCATGCAAAATACAGCTATTTCCTCCTGCTGGGAAATCTTTTTTTTGTGTGTGGGGGGGAGGTTCTTCCATCATCACCTACCATTTGAGTTCCCAGAGCTTATACCTAGAGGCAAAATGGAAATGGGGATCACATAATGAGGGGAGCAGATGCAGGAGGAATCCGCCATCTTCCTAATCATCCAGAAAGAGACCCACCACATGCATGAGGAGAGGTCACGGGAGATTCTACACCTACAAGACTGTTGACTGAGCCCCTCAGCACAATGCGATACCCCTGGCTTCTGCGATGAGCTGCTTTCACAATGGTACCCCTCTCATTCCACTTTGGGTAGCGGGCTGTTGTGGAAAGGAGCCTGGCATTGGCAGCTGCGCTGCCTGGGTTCTGTTCTGGTCACTGCTTCCCAACTCTGTAACCCTGGGCACAGTGCTTCCTTCATCAGTTTCTGCCTAAGTGGTCCTCATACAGTTAAGAGCATCAAATGAGTTAATACATGTAAAACTTTTTCAACAGTACCTGGTGAGTGAGCGCTCTAAATGTTAGCTATCACTGACAGTTATTATTTCTGTAAACGATATGGAATATAAAGCCCTACTGTTTGATTATTCAACAAAAGAGTACAGGGGTGACTGGGTGGCTCAGTTGGCTAAGCGTCTGCCTTTGGCTCAGGTCATGATCCCAGGGTCCTGGGATCGAGTCCCACATGAGCCCCCTGCTCAGCAGGGAGTCTGTTTCTCCCTCTCCTTCTGCCTTTTTCCCCCACTCATGCTCTGTCTCATGCTCTGCACTTTCTCTCTCAAATAAATAAAATATTATTTAAAAGATTTTACTTATTTATTTGAGAGAGAGACAGTGAGACACAGCATGAAAGAGGAGAAGGTCAGAGGGAGAAGCAGACTCCCCACGTTGCTGGGAGCCCGATGCAGGCCTCGATCCTGGGACTCCAGGATCATGACCTGAGCTGAAGGCAGTTGCTTAACCAACTGAGCCACCGAGGCACCCAAATAAAATATTTTAAAAATGTTTTTAAAAAAGAGAACATCTACCATATTGACAATGACCTATGAGAAGTACAGAACTAAAACTAAAACAAACAAACAAACAAAACCAAAAAAACCACAAACCATTCCCTTGCATAGGCTGTTCAGACACACACCAAGCAAGAGTAGATGTTTCTTTTCATATAAAATGAAAATGTAAACTGTGTATACCACCATGGTACCAGCAGAAAGAGAAGAGGCAGACTGATTGGAGGTCAGTAACACAAGGTTTAACATTTTTCCTTAATTAGTGTTGTATACACAGTCAGGTTATTAACAGTTTAATCCGACTTATATTGATGAAACTCACCCCCCTCCCCCAAACAACTATAGGATCAAATCAAACGGAGGAGGATTAAGCAGTCACATCAGCCAAAGCACAGGCCTTGGTGTATCCTCACAAATAATAAAGTGTGGCCAAATTCCCTCATTAAAGACAGTCTTAGGGAAGATGTAGACCGTCACCAGGGTAAGAAAAAATAACTAATTTCTTACCAGAGTTTCTGAAAATTCGAGAAATGGGAAGCCACGTGACATTTAGTGACACTCTAGATATTTCTGTATTCACATAGAGTTGAGAAAGCAACCCCCGTCGTGCAGAGGTGAATTCGGGAAAGAATAACGACACCAGTTTAACAGAGCTCCACCCTCGCGGCCACCACAATAGAAGATTCCTGAAACTGCTGTCTTTGTTGCCGGCCAGTAACCACGCCACATCATTCATGTATATGAAAACTAACAGGATGGACACTGGCTGCAAAGTTTGCTGAAATTCAATATAAAAGGGTTTTTTGTGTTGTTTTTTGTTTTTTTAAATGGCAACAAGAACAGAAGTATGTCCAAAGTGTATTTGTGCATGCTTATTTAGAAATAAACAGCTTTCATAGTTTGCTATATCTGCATTCATATACATGTTTCTAGATTATTTTAATATACAAACTATTTTCCATCTTGAAGCCCTTTCTCATTGTCAGGAACATCCTATGAAATCCAGGGTTTGACAGGACTGCTGGTCCCCTGGTAGTTAGCAGGGTAAACTTGCCCTGATTCACCTTGCAGAAAGAGCAGGGGGTGGGGAGGCAAATTTACCCATGCATTTTGTCCTATTGACAATATCACACAGGCAAATCTTTTTCTATCTATTATTAATTAAGCAAATTTTATTGTCTACTTTATTGTGTCAGGTATTGAGCTAAATGCTATGAATGAAAAGACATGTTTCCTGGCCTCAAGAAGCATTCAGTCTAATTGAGGCAGTCAAATTTTAGTCAAACTAAAAATTATGATTAGGAGTCCCACGTGTAAGGATAAAGGTACAGAAGGGGTGGGTGGGTGCAGGGGCAGGTGGCACTGGATGGTCAAATGATGATCCTTGAGTGAGGTTACCAACCCACAGTCTTGAGGTATACAGAGCTTAACTTCAACTGAACTAAACCTCTCAAGCCTAAAAGACAAAAATGTACAAATGGGAAGAAATGGTCGTACCCATATAATCATTTGAAGCCATAAAGTCAGTTTGCTGCATTTTAATTTAGATCAAGATGTAGGAAAAAGACAAGCACTTTGCAATAGTAACAGTAAGTAATGGTCATGTGACCTAAACCAGGCTACAGAACACTTACCTAAATCAGCGATGACAGACATAATGAATGTACAAGTAGTTGGTCACACCCAAGTGATCCTATGAGAGAATCATCTTTATTGAGATGCCAGATAAAAATCAGGTTAACCAAAACACCTAGTAGCATTTGTCTAATAGTCAGGGAGCCCGGGGGCCCTTTCTCTACCAGTAACCACCTGGTTACCCATGTGCCCTTGGGTAAATCGATCACTTCCAGTGTGTGAACCTCACAGGACCCACTCTGAAATGGGAAGGTCTTCAAACTGCCCAACGGTGATTCAGAGCTGGCAGGGAAAGAGGAGGAAGAGCAGGACCACAGCCAGTGGTCCACCCCTGACTCTTTTTTTTTTTTTTTTAAGATTTTATTTATTTATTTGACACAGAGAGAGAGGTCACAAGTAGGCAGAGAGGCAGGCAGAGAGAGAGAGGGAAGCAGGCTCCCCACTGAGCAGAGAGCCCGATGCCGGGCTCGATCCCAGGACCCTGAGATCATGACCTGAGCCGAAGGCAGAGGCTTAACCCACTGAGCCACCCAGGCGCCCCCGCTCGCTGACTCTTGGTATCACACCTGAGGTGTCAGGGAAGCTTCTGCTGCAGAACATGGAGAGCAAGTTTGCCTTAAAAATCACTGAGGAGATGGTCTCTGAAATCCTTTGAAGCTCTGATAATCATCTAGCTTTCCAGGCTACTCTCTAAACCTTGTAAATGAAAGTCATGATTCCTTGAATTATTTGCAATTGGTTTTAGTATGTATTTTTTTCAAAAATCAGGAGTTGATGTATTTGGTAAAATAAAATATTCTTCTCACACATGAAATTAAAAAGATGGGGTGGCAGCATCTTAGTTTACTACTGTTGAAGGTCCATTTTTCCTTAAATGTTACCAAAACTGTAAGTTGCCAAATATAAGAGGCTGGGACTCTTTCCTGGTCTACTCTCTGGATCTGGGTTTTGTTCTTGCCTTCTAACTGCAGATGGACTGTATCCCTAAAACAGCCAACTTATTGAGTTCCTTGCTTCCACCCTCTAATCCATTTTTCTGAATTTCTGCAAGGAAAAAATCTTGTTGCAGTACAAATGGTTTTCATGGCTTCTCAATGGGTACAGGTTAAAGTCCAAAGTCTTTAGAACAGTGTGCAAGGTCTGATCAAGACCTTCTGTGATCTAGTACCCTCTACCTCTCCAAGCTGGGCCATTGCAAGACCCATCCCACCCTCAAATACTGAAGTCCCCTGAAAGTGCCATGGTCTCTTCTAAGCATCTGCTCTGTCTGCAGAGAATGTCTCCTGCTCCTGTCACTTAATGAGTGAAAAATAAGTCACTCATCTCTCAAAATCCAGTTTAGTCATCACTCCTTTAGCACCAGAATAGAGCAGTCCTTCTTTTGAAATCCAACTACATCCAAAGCAGGCAAGTTACAGCATCTTTAAAACTTACTTTCAAATATAATAACCAGAAAAGCTCACTGAAAAAAAAGGGGGGGGGATGCTAACCTGTCTTTGAATTCCCAGTACCTAGCAGAGTGATAGAAACTTTATAAGGCGCTCCACAGATATTGAATAATTGAAGGATGCCTACTGACAGCAAATAAGTAACCGCGTATGAGTAAGAAAAGTGGACCAGTGAAAATATTTCTCTGCGTGTGTGTGTTTGTGTGTGTGTGCGCATATGTGTGTGTGTGTGTATTGTGCACTCATGCTTTCCTAGCTGACATTTAGGAAAACCAATCTTCGATGCCATTGGGACAGAAGATAATGGATCAGGTACCAAGCATGACTAAAGGATGGGAAATTAGAATAAGATTTCCTATTGGCTACAAAGGGGCCAAACTGTACTTGGATGAAAACAAGAGACAAGGCAGGGCTCAGGTGGGATGCCCTCAGAGCTGGCTGGATAAGAAGGAGACTGTATTGTTTTACGTGCTGGTATTTCTTTTCTCGGAAGGAACTGTAATGTTTCCATTTTATTCAAACAGAGAGAGAGAGAGAGAATATCACATTTGACCTTCTCCTTCTTCACAGATGATTTATCTTATTTAAATAGCCTGCACTTGGGCCATCTCCATTGATGTATCTTCTGTATTTTGTGACTAAAGTTTACTGGCTGCCTTTGTCATTGCATTTGCAACAGGACCATCACAAATTGGAGTAAGTCATTTTGCCCATCACCTTGATACTAAATTTAGGCCACATATATTTTCTTAAATTGTTTATTATGCCATTTGTACAGTCATTTGTCCTTTTCCACATGAACACAGTATGTGCTCATTTACTCTGCTAGCAGAGACACTCAGAACATTTGGTTTAGGAGAGCTTCTCCACGTAAAATTATTATTCTAGACCATTCTTCACATTGGCCTTGGGAGTTTGCTCCCATCCTGGAAACCAGCTATCTGGTTCCTAATCTTCCTGGCCCCCTTTCCAGAGGGCCACCATCCCAGGCCTGCAACTTCTCAGGATATGCCCAGACACCCCTGCTTCCCTCACAAGAGGGACCTAAGTACAACAAGCGAAAATGACTAGCCATAAGCAGAGCTAAGAAGAAAGCTGGAAGTGTTTTACTAAGTATTTCTGTGTTTTAGACACTGACATTTTTGCCTTTCCTCAAATACATTTTCTGTTTTCCTTTTATGACTGACTGGAGTATAAAATGTAATTTGGGCATAAACATTCGAAAAGAGAGAGTGGGCTAGTTTGTGACATAAAACATCTTGCTCAAAAATAAGAGAGTTTGAAGGGGAAAAGCTTTCCAGTTTGGGCACAGAAAAAGATATCCTTGACTCGCATGCCAGCAGGTTTAGCAATTTTATATGGTTAGACATTATTCTCCTTTTCCATCACTAGAGAATTCCACAATGAAACAGCTACATAAAATAAGGAATAATGGTCCATTCCTTCAAAAAAAGAAGCACAAATATACACAAAATAGCGACAGAGAAAAAAAATTCCTTTCCGGCTGAATTTCCAGCTATTATCATTTGACACTTTGCTCTTTTGATGTACACATTTGCTTTGACTCAGGGAAAAAAAGTAATTACCACTGAACTCATAGCAGTGGCCACTGGGATTCTTGCATAGGACAAGAACTAGGAAGGAAGAGTGAACAAAGGACGAGCAGAAAATTAATAAAACTTAAAAACAATAAGGCTTTTAAATTTTAAAGCTAAAATAATTTATTTAACTTATGATATTAATGACCCCATGGAGATCATTAAAATCACTATCATAGAAGTTGAAACACCATTTGGCAAAATCCAAATTGATTCTTGTTAAGAATGCTTACAAAATATTTCTATCTCCATCTAAAAGCCAGCATTATGTTTCAAGGGAAAAGTCAGAACTTTTTTCAACTGAAATAAGGAACCAAAAAAACTGCCCAAACTTTATACTATAGTTTAACCAGTCCTGGAGAAAATATTAAATGCAATTAGGCCAGGCAAAGGCAGCAAATGCATAAAAACTAAAGAGTGAGAGAGATAAAATTAACACCATTTACAGATTTATGCTGGGATCCTTAGAAAACATAAGAGGATCAGTTGTTACAATATTACAAAAGTGAGGTAATTCGGCAAGGTTCAAAGTTCATACACATGAGTTAATTGCTTTCACATATTTAAGCAAATACTCCACTTCAAAGGCATAAAAAAGATAATGTGTGAATAAACTAAACAATAAATATGGAAGATCTACTGGAGGAAAACCATAATACACTGCCAGAGGACCCAAAAGAATCCTTAAACAAATGGAAAGGTATGACAGGTTCCACACTATTTAGATGTCTCTAAGTCAATCTTCAAATTTAATGTGATCTTAATTAAAAATACCAATAGCATTTGTTTTAGAAATAGATGAGCTGAGTCTAAATGCTACAAGGAAAAATAAAGAAATACAATGAAGTGAAAATAGTCCTATATTAAAACACACCATAAAAACAAAATAATTAAAACAAGTGGTGCTCCCAAGAATAGACAGATTTCGTGGGACAGAGGACAAAGCATAGATTCCAATATGAATTAAAATTTGGTATGTGATAAAAGTGGAGAAGTAATTAAATAATCTAAAAAAGTCTGCTGCTCCATTGCGCTAGCTACGTTTCCAGGGTTCAATCACCGCATGTGGCCAGTGGCTCCCACACTGGACAGAGCAGACCTAGAACATTTCCACCATCACAGAAATGTCTATTGGGTAGTGCTGTTCCAGACTCTATGAATTGAGATAGTCGCTTCATACATAACACTATTTGATATGACAAGAGTTAACACAGAAGGGAAGGGCATCTGCCCTCTTGCTTGTACATTTTTATGCTGATAAAGCGGTTGAAATGAATGTCAAGGGCAACCGTAATGGGGAAAATGCGCTCCTAAGGAGCAATGTGAAGCCTAGGGGGTCTGTGAAACAAAGACCACAAGCTAGGCCTGGTGACTTTGATGAATCTGAATCCACTTATCCACTCACCTGGGTCTGATGACCCAAGCTGTGAAATCACATTATTATCCATCATTATCAGCACTGAAATATCAACCACCTTCCACACTATAGCCATTTCCTGTTACTTTTAGCTTCCCAGATTTAATAAGGCTAAACGTAAGTATTTGTAGAGGACACAGATAAACTACACATTCTCAAGTCAGCTAGCATGCTACCCAATCTCCAAAGGGGGTTCTTTCCTAAATCAGGAGATTCTAAGAGGGTGCATGCTATTTTACATAAGCAGGAACCTTCAGTGGTGGACTCTGGGGTTAGGTAGCCCTGAGTTCAAATTCTGACTCTACTCTCCATTAGCTCTGTCACTTGTCAAGCTAGGTAACCAGAGTCATATGTTATAAAACGTGTTACAAGTTTCTACCTCACGGATCCATGGGAAAAGAGATTAATATATGTAAGGATTTAGTGCACTGGCATATAGTAAGGACTCATTAAATGGTACTATTCAAAAGTTCTATAAAATGTGTCCTTTTTAAATGGCTATCTGATCCTCATGGCATCAATGTTAACTAGTAACAAGGGCATGCTATTGATATGTGTTAACTTTAGATAATTTACAAGATAGAAAACACACTCTCTGTGACCTTCAAAGGCTTGGGATTCTATAGGCAGGAAGGAAAGTCACGTGCTAAAAAGCGAAACATACACTGATGTATAAGCCTGGGAAGAGAGAATGCCCCTGGAAAAAATCTGGCATAACCACTGGCAACGGGTGTGGGCAAGACAAAAAAAGAATCATCAAACCATGAAACAGCAGGATCTATGGGGTATATTAAGCAATTCTGGTTGCTGGTTTATAAGTATCTTCAACAGATTAGTTGCTTCAGGCAAGAAAGCTGGGTTTTGCCCCATTTCATTAAAAAATAAAACTGCTGTGTATGTTTGCATGTTTGTACATGTGATTTTCTTTCCCCAATTCTTTATGAAAATGAATGGTTCCACCAAATCAGATTAATGTTGTGGACATGGTGTCATATGGTTGGCTGATGTTTAGCTAACTGGCAACCTTCAGAGGGAGATGGCAGACAACAACATAGTTGCCAAGAGCTCATGAGTAAAATTATTCTAGGACAGGTTTAAATCATGCTTGCTCATGGCACCTCACATCACTGCACTTATTAAGAATGGGCAAGAGTTTCTGAAATATGTCCAGATTTTAAGAACCCACCTGCAAGCCAGCCCAGGAGGGCTTACTTTTACCTGAGCCAAATAGAGTCATGCTGGTTGAAAATATCTCCCCTACTGACTTGCCAAAATGTCTAAATTCTCCACTGTTGGGAAACTCTTTGCCTTGAAGCTAAAATGTAAGTTAATTTCCTTATAGAGTTAACCCACTTGTACCTGCGATGGAATGAGCCATAGGGTTTTATCAAATTTCATATATTCACATACAATCATGGAGCACAATTTAGGAGACAGAAAACCAAGAAAATTTAAAAATGGCACAAAGTTACTGTTGGTAGGATGCAAATTGGTAAAGCCACTGTGGAAGACAGTATGGAGGGTCCTCAAAAAATTAAAAATGGATGATCCAGTAATCACACTACTGGATATTTACCTGAAGAATACAAAAATTCTAATTCCAAAAGATATATGCACCCTATGATTATTGCAGCATTGTTTACAACAGCCATATTATGGGAGCAGTCCAAGTGCATTGACAGATGGATGGGTAAAGAAGATGTGGTATATGGGGTACCTGGGTTAGTCGACTAAGTGTCCAACTCTTGATTTTGGCTCAGGTCATGATCTCAGGGTAGTGAGATCAAGCCCCATGTCAGGCTCTACACTGGGCATGGAACCAGCTTAAGATTCTTTCCCTTCCCTCTGCTTCACTCTCTAAAAGAAAGAAAGAAAGAAAGAAAGAAATTTAGGGGCACCTGGGTGGCTCAGTTGGTTAAGCGGCTGCCTTCAGTTCAGGTCATGATCCCAGGGTTCTGGGATCGAGCCCCGGATCAGCCTCCCTGCTCAGCAGAGAGCCTGCTTCTCTCCCTTCCTCTGCCCGCCACTATGGCTACTTGTGCTATCTCCAATAAACAAATAAAATCTTTAAAAACAATTTTTTAAAGATGTGGTATATATACAACAGAATATTATTCAGCCAGAAAAAAGAATGAAATCTTACCAACATGGATGGATCTAGAGGGTATAATGCTAAGTGAAATAAGTCAATCATAGAAAAAACAAAGGAATAAAGAAAAAAAAAGAGATAAACCAAAACACAATACAAACTCTTAAATATATAAAACAAATGGATGGTTACCAGAGGGGAGGAGGGGTGGGAGGATGGGTGAAATAGGTGAAGGAGATTGAGTACACTCATCTTGATGAGCATTGAGTAATATATAGATTTATTGAATCCCTATATTGTACACCTAAAACTAGTAACACCGTATATTAACTATACTGGAATTAAGATAAAGTTTTTAAAAGATGGCACAAGGGTTTCTGTTACAGAGGACAGACATTGAAGAACTCAAAACACAAGGGGCATGCCCAAACCAATGATGGTTTTTTCCCTTTTCATTTTAGTGAAAATATATTGAGCAATTACTGGTGCTGAAGGAACCAGACATTAGGGTGATACACTTCCCTGAGTGAATTCAGAGTTCTGTGGGCATATCCTGAAAACCAATTTGCCAAAGATGTTCTCTTTGGAAGTCATAATCACTCCAGGCAATGAACTCTCCAAGGCCAGGGTTTAGGGTTTCACCATGGGATCCCTTAGTGCTGGGCATCAGTTGCAACAAGAGATGGTCATAAAATGGACAGTGAGCCAAATGCTTTTCTGAGCCATACCTGAGCAGAGTAAATTTATCTGTTGAATATGAATGTATGCATAGTCTGTGTATAAACAAGTAGCTAAGATTTTAAGTTAAACAAAGAAACAAACAAAAAACCCCCCAAAAATCACAACTCCCTCTTTCTCCCTTTGCTAATCTTCCACCCTTCTCCACCATGTGCCTTTCACGATAATGGTCTTTCCAACAATTTCCTCACTTGTCCATGGTTGAAACTATCTGCTTGTACAGATAAGAGTGGGAGATAAGTTACAATGGGGTTTTCAGGTGGTTTTTAACCTTTGTTGGAGAACGCTTGTGTGCCACAGCTTTGCAAAGCCAGCATTTTAAAGAATGCTCATTTGGAGTCAAGTCTCCCTGAAATGTCTACAAAAGGTAAACTGACTCTCAGATAAAGTGCATAAGAAGTTATATAATTTGGACTGTTTGCAATTTGAATTTTAAAAGTTACAAAACAATAAGGAACTATAACTTAATTGCTCACATGTGGAGCAAGGCCAAGATTTCACCGCAATAATGAGAGCCCACTCAGAGGAATCTCTAATATCTCTACTCTAATTTTTGCTCTGGGAAGAAGTAGGATGACATTATTGAATATAAGGTACCAAATTTTATGCAAGAAATGGATGAAGGAGGAACTAATAAAAACCATAAAATGGTAGCCATTCTCTGCTTTCATGAATAAAATCTAGGGCATTGAATGGCTAGTTTACCTTCTACCACAACTTACTTTTAAATTGAGAGCAAAATCTCACTAAAAAGTAATCCTTAGGCCCTAATTGCAAGTGGATATTCAGTATATCACATCTGAAGATGCATCTCAATCCAAAGCTGTTTTTCTGACTAGGAGACCTTGGGTTTTAAGGTGAATGTCTCAATTAAGGCTGTCTTTAAAGTTCTAACAGAGGCAAGTGAGTAGAGATATGATAAGATGAGCAAGTAAGAGGAGAGATGCCTTGCAAGAGAATAACAACAGACAAAATATGGTCATCATCGTCCTCCTTTGTAAACTGTATCTCCTAAGAGCACTCAGGTCAGAGCAAACTCCTGGATGACACTGGTGAGTGTACAGGTGGCCTTTGAGCGGACCCATTACTGAAGCACAGGGTTTATATACAGATCTCAAAATGACCTTCCACGGGGTGCTGTGATAAAGCTGAAGCTTTCTTATGGGAGGAGAGGCGATCTCAGCTACTATTCTCAGTCTTCCTTCCCACCCAGAAAAGATTCCAAACTGCCAACATCAATCTGAGAAGGGTTGGTCCTTTCTACAGAAAGAGAATGCCCAAAATTAACTCTGTCACTAGTCCCAGATGTTCCTTTTGTCAATAGCAGGCAAGGTTTCACATATTATAACTATTGCAATGATAAATCAAGTACCTCTCAGAAATCTTAAAATTGTCCCACATCTGTCTTGAGAACAGTTTGAAGCCCTGTGACATTCTGAATATAGCACAAAACTATGTGCTCTGTAATTTCCCCAGAAATTTCAATTTCTGAGAATAATGTGCAAACTATATACTATTTTTAAAATTAATCCTTGTAGAGGACAGTTGACAGTTTTTGACTATCTTGCATTTAGTCCCCCTTTCTCTGGGTAATCCTCAATACTCAAATCGTCATCTAAGCATCAACTTCTCCATAATGTTTCAGGGGACGTGGACTCCAGCTCCAGGTGTAAGGGAAGGCAGTGTTGGGGGTGGGAGTCTGGTGCTTAGGCTCCAACTAGCTGTAGTTATCAATTCGATAACAGACCTATGACCTCAAATGGCCTAATCATATTGAAGCCCAGAAGTTATTTTCAAAGATTAGAGGAAGAAGTGTGTCCTTCCCTGTTGGATCTGAATAAGGAACGAGATGGCAATGACCAATTTAAGAGCATGGAGAGAAAATCTGCTGAGAATAAGAGCCAAAACCGAGAACCTAGATGGAAATGGAGAGAAAGCGGACGCTGAGCCCTATGTTGCAACTGCCAAAGGAAGCCTCAACAGAAATTAACTCTGCCTTCATGATCCAATCACCTTCACTGGTTAAGCCCCCGTGGTATCTTTCTTCAGCTGCTATTGAAAGTGTGCTAGCTAATCCAAGCATCTAATAATTGTTTTCAAAAGACCAAATTGGTAGGAAGTTAGTAAGCAAATAAATAAATAAATGAACTCTTTCAAACACTTAGTTTTTAAAATGACTAAATAGGGACAAGCCAAGGGATCTTTTTCTTCCCTCTCTTAGTAATTACTCTTTCAGTTTGTTTTGTTTGTCTTGGGAATTTTGTTTTTGTTTTTGTTTTTGCTTTTTTGTTTTGTTTTGTAACTACTACCACATCTTGGAAAAGGCAGAAATGATTTCTCAGCTGAAGGTTGTGAAAGGAAAACACTGGCTGTTATATTATTTTTATATGAAATGGAAATCTCCCAAAAGTTTAAGTTACCAGAAAGAGAACTTAGGATCTATCAGATACGGACTGAACTGTGCCCAAACACACCTCCTGAGTATCTAGTGAGAAATGGGGGTATGCAACAGAATTTGATACACTTTTCAGAAGACATTCATGTAGATCAGAGTATGATGGTAAAAATGGCTCAACTGCCCCAACTCATACTGTCCCAGCTGCATCTTGCGGCCAACCCATCTCTGGTCTTGTCTCCGCCCAGTCTAACCAATCTCCGTGAAACAAAAAGAGCCATTTCTAGGGGAAAGCAAGCAGCTACATAAAGGTATACACACAGGGAATAGAATTACATCCTGCAGGGGTGCCCCGCTGGCTGGGAGGAGATGTCCCCCTTCACTTAGCAGTATTAGCTCTTAGGACCACTGTCATTTCCCATCTTACCAAATGCCCTTCATAAAGTCTTATAGGACACTGCTCCTACCTTGTTAACAAAAAAAAAATTATGGGAAGATTCAAATTTTAAAATGAAGTTGTAGTCATATGACATAAGGCAATGGATGAGATCTTAATTAAAACTGTAATATAAATTCTACCTACGATATATTACAGATATGATCCATCAGAATGCTATTCCTCACTGCTATGTAATGCCCAGTTACGATAAAATGATCCATTTATAGTCTGAGAGTATAGTAGGTGGAAAAAACTTGGGTTGAATGAATGAATGAATTCACCAAGTTTATTGAACACAAATTAAGTATCCAGCAATGTATTAGAAGAAGTAAAAAGCAAAACTGAAGTTGCCCAAAACATTGAAATCTCCCTTGAGGAGTTTCCACATGAGTGAGAACATAAGAAAAGATCATGAAAAATCCAAAAGAGCCACATGAAAGAAGTCCAAGTGAACAAGACTACATAGGGTCACAAGTGTATGTGTTAAGAAGACTCTAGAAAGATAGCACACTCAGAGCTGAGAAGGGTTACTGAGAGAACTTTTCAATGAAGGAGTGGCGTTTCCCATTGATTCCCAAAAGTAAGAAGGTATTGCTGGAGAGCATCAGACTAGTATTCATGGAGAGGAAAGACGAAATATTCAAAGAGACCGTGCTGCTTTTTGCTCACCACTCTAACTCTAGTAAGGAACACAGTATCTGCCACTGAATTATCCAATAAATGTCAAAGAAGTGAATGATGGTCAAGAGGAATTTGTTGAATAAATGAATAGGTAAACAACAAATTCGACTCACTAGCAGATACCAGAATTCATCTGCAGGACTGTCAGGAAATCTAGGTACTGGTTCTAAGAACATGTGCAGAAAGGGAAGGGTGTGGGGAAGCTGGCTTCATGCTAAAAAACTAGAGATTTTGACCTACAAGTACAATGGCAAAAGAGTAAGTGGAAATGGCGTGGGTAAATAAGGTAAGGGGTGGGGGAGGTCAAAATCTGGCAACAGGTGCCACCCACTAGGTAATTCCCAGGGCTACCCTGACACGCTGTTTTGCTTTCTGCCAGGGCAGCTGATGCTGTTGGACAGGGCGCAAGTGGTGTTTACACCAGAGGAGACCATCTGGAAACGCAATCAGAGACCCGAGCCTCGGGGGGATTATTGGACCCAGCCAAGCATGAAAGGAAGATTTGTGCCCAGAGCTCTTTGGTTCTGTCATGACCTTAGCTCCATGCAGCCATAATTTGGACCCTTTAATGTAACTAAATCAACTACAGTTACTTTTGCAGGCGCCAGCTCGGTCAGTCATCATTAGGGAGCAGGAATGATATTGAAGCAGGTAACAAGGCAACAAAAAGCCATGGCTATTTTGCGATGATGAAATTCGATATAATGTCATAAATACACATCATGTTGAATGTTATTTTTAAAATGGAACTGTATCAAAAATACCTTCAGGATCTTCCAAAACACCCAAGAATTCAAAGAAAATTTGGGCTCCTCTGGCTTTACCAGCTCTCTGACCATGGATTTGGCAGAAGCAGCCTTCATAGGCTCAAATCATTTTATGCTTAAACTATTTTATTTTCTTCAGTTTTTAAAATTACATTTCTTGCTGCCCACAGATTCCCTTGGGACATCACCTAATTTCTTTAAACCCTAAACTAAGACTAATTTCCTGGCCAGATCCTCTGGATATAAGACTATGTCCTCAGTATGCTAAAATGTAGAGCAGCTTATGCAGAAAGAGGTCTGTACAGCTGACCACAAACACTCAGTCTCCTGGGGATGGATCCATAATTGTGTGTAATGAAGCAACAGAAGCCACCTTATCAAAGCAAACAATCGAATAAAATGAAAAGGGGAGAAGTGAAAGAAAAAATGGAAGCAGAAATAATTTATCTTTTTGTTGAGTGAAATCGGCCTAGGAAGGCTACCCGAGTGTCACCAAAGAAAAATGGTATTTATGATAGCTGGCATTCAGATACAATTTCTTGGTAGCTCATCACCTAAAAATCATGCTACAGAAATTCAGCCTTTTATATAAAGAATTTTAACGATGCTGCTGTGTTTATCTTGTCCAACTGGCAATGCCAAAGAATTACTATTATTCAGTCATTAAAATTCATACCAAGCTCCATGTTGTTTTGTAAAGAGAAAGAAAATCACCTCGAAGAAGAAAAATACAGGCCCATTTTCTTCCAGTGACTGTGGGAGACCATATGGAAAGTCTTACTCAAACGGCCATTACTCTTCCGTGACATGTGGCTTGCATAATTGCTGCAGATAGAACCAAGACTGCCCAAATACCAGGCAAAACTTCCCCACACTTTTCTTATATTCAAGTAAAATATCTGTAACACTTAAAACACTGAAATTGCTGTATAGCACTGCTTTGTTTGCTAGTGAGATCTTTAAATCACAAAAGCAATTAGTTCCATAAAAAAATATGAAGTCCCACTTTCTACTGGGATGCTCCAAACCAGAAGAACCAAAACATAATTCTTGCACAGAGCCAGCAAATCCACAGGCTAATGGCTTCCATGGCTCAGTGTCACCCAGCTTTGAGGTCACTCACTGTCTGCTGCAGCTTGTGAACAATTTTCCTTCCAGTGTGTTTCTAAAATTATCTCATTTACAGGGGATGTCAGGATTAGGTTTAGCATCATGTAACTGGAAAAGAAAAACCTAACTTAAGCATGACTGACATTTTTTCATATGAAATAAGTCCAGGCAGAGGCGGTACAGGGCTAAGACAGGACCTATACGTCATCAGGGACTCAAGCCCCTTCCGTCTTCCTACTGCCATCTCAGGGCTACCTCACGGCCCAGAACAGTCAACGAAGCTCCACCTAGATGGACGTAATAACTGCACAGTTACATCAGGCCAGAGGAGAAAAGGTGGAAAGGCAAACCATGCCCCTTTCAGCTGCATCTGTTCCCTTAAAGAGATGACCCTGAAGACCCAGAGAAACATCCTACTTGGAGCTCACTGAGCTGAGTCTCGGGGTTTTCCCCAGCTCTAAGAACAGGCAGTGTAGCCTTTTATCCCAAGTGACAGTGCACAGCTCAATGGGATAATTCTATTTCTAGGGAAAAGACAGAGTAGGAATAGTGGGGGAGAACTATTTATTCCAGGGGTCTGTGTCACAGAGGGTGCCTCTAAATGGAGGGATGATAGCCACAGACTAATCTGAATTTCAAAAATGCAGGATATAAGTGGACTTGCCCTCCAAGATGCTGACTTGCTCTCTCCTTCACCCCCTCTGTGTGTGTGTATATGTGTATGTGTCTGATCTTTTTCTGTTTCGTACCTTTTCATGATAGTTTCTATCTTTTCCATATCTTAGACAAGTTCCTTAACCACTCTGTGTCTTAGTTTATTCATCCAGAATATAGGGATAACAATAACCCTGACTTCAGGTTGTGGGCAGATTAATAGAGTGTTAGATACCTTTTTTAAAATTTCTCTACTGAGCTCTTCTCCCTTCCCTGTTCTTTCTATTCATTTCCTTCTCCCTTACACTAGCAGCTAGAAGAAAATAAGTGAGGAACATTGGGGAAAAAATCATTTGTTATATTAACAGTTTGCATCCTGGTTATTAATTTTTAAATCAAGTGATTTTTATCTTACATGCCTGCACTTAATAAAAAATAATAAACACAGAAAATATACAGTATAAGTAAATGCAACTTTTTCCTCTCACGTGGTTAGTGTCTATTTTTTTCTTCTTCTATGCATCCCTGACCCTCAGTAAAAAATATTTATGTGAAGTAGAAGGGGGTCTTTAAAAAAATCAATCTCCCTAATGTTCACATATGGTGTGTGCATATGTGTGCACTGAAACTCACTGCTAACCCAACAACTACCTGATGCTAATATTTAGCTAGTGGTATCCGTTCTTTGCCCCTTACTGAACATAATTCCCCTTCATTAATTATTTTCTTAATAAAAGCAATTCACGGGACGCCTGGGTGGCTCAGTTGGTTAAGCCGCTGCCTTCGGCTCGGGTCATGATCCCAGCGTCCTGGGATCGAGTCCCACATCGGGCTCCTTGCTCCACAGGGAGCCTGCTTCTCCCTCTGCCTCTCTGTCTGCCTGTGCTCACACACTCTCTCTCTAAGAAAAAAAAAAAAAAAAAGCAATTCACTTTACATACATCTGCAGAAAAAGATACATTTACTTAATCAGGAACTAAGACATGTAAAGCCACTTTTTTGTTTTAAACCACTGGGATTTTTTTTTTTTAAATTGTATTTATTTGACAGAGTGAGACCCAGAGAGCACAAGCAGAGGGAGTGGCCGAGGGAGAGGGAGAGGCAGGCGCTGAGCAGGGAACCCAATGTGGGGCTTGATCCCAGGAGCAAGGAATCATGGGATCCCATGATCTGGGATCATGACCACAGTCAAAGGCAGATGCTTAACCCACCAAGCCACCTGGGAGCCCCTAAATTGCTAGGATTTATTGATCCTGACCTATCTAGCAGGTAGGTCATCATTGATACAATGCATCTGCCACAGGCAGAAAGAGAATCATTTCCACATCAGCTCTAGAAAAGCCTAACATAACATAATAGAATAAATAAATAAATTAAAAAAAAAAAAGAAAATGGTGAAAGTTATGTTCAGTATATTTATTCTGCCTTACAAGCCTTATCAGGAACTCAGAGCTGTTTCTGCCCCCTTTCTAAGCCCAGAGATAAAAGAGAAACCACTAAAATCCTGACAGCTCCACAAACGAAGCATACAAATGTGTTGTATGGACCAGCGTCTCTGGAGTTAGATGTTGCATCCACAGATTCTGCCTTCTCCAGCTTGTGTGTCTTTAAATCATTCCATTTTCGGAGCTTCTTTTCCCCATTTAAAAATAGGAATAATAAGCCACCACATGAAGATCTTCATGAACATTAAATATAAAATAATGCAAGTGAAAATTCCTCACCCAAATTGCAATAATGAGAAGTTACTTTTCTTTGCATCAGTAGAAAGTACAATGATGGCATCTATTTGGTCATCAGGTTATAGTTTTCAAAGCACAACAGGTTTTTTTTTTTTGTTTGTTTGTTGTATTTCATATTTTTCTTTGGTTTGGGGTTTGAGGTTCGGGTTTTTTTTTTTTTTTCTTTTTTTTTAGGCTTGTAAGATTTTATTCTTGTGGACAATGAGGTTTCCTTAAGTCCAAAGGCAAGCATCAAAATCTGCTCTAAGTTTTCCCAAGACCAACACACTTCCAACTATTGAACTGACCTGGTGAGATATTAAATATGCCACAAGACTAATAATGGTAAAATTAGTTTAAAACAAATCAAATTTTTCAATGAAAGTTCCACAAACAACAACAACAACATAGTATTTAGGCTGTCAGTCAGAGTTCACACAATTTTATATAATAAAATTGAATTTAGGATGAATTGAGTGGGACACCCCTTAAATTTTCTATAACTAAAATTTTCTTGATTTGGGGGTAGCATTAGCAGTAAACAGCAAGATGCCTATAGCAGACTGTTAATTAGGTCAAGGATCAGTATGGGGTTACTGATTTATAAGAGACCCTGCCAATACATCCTTATCCTGCTGACATTGTTTTGAGGGAGCAATTAGTCACTTGGTGCTAAAGCTAGAAAAGAAAAAAAAAATGGAAGAAAACAAGCATTTAAACAAATGTAAACAAAACTGCCATGAAAATACCTTTGGTCATAATTATAAGAAAGGGTTTCAGTTTTCCTGGTTATCAGAGACTCTATATTTATTTGCTTCTGTATCTTTTTTGCAATTGTTCACTTTAAAAAATGTCAAGGCTAATATTTGTAGCCACATCAATTCATAAAACATGGCCCCCTCTGTTGGTTTCTTGTGTACCAAGGAAAATATTGATAGTAAAACCTTGCCTGAGATTGCTACTAAAAATAAACTTCATAAATTTCTCATGCCATTGTGATTTGTCTCCTGAGGCTGTTTCTACTTGCAAAACAAGACACCCTCTTCTAATGTATCTGCATATGAAACCAAAGCCTAGATTTCTAAAATAAAAGTATAGAAACAAGGATTAAGAACTCTGAGCTTGTTTTTGGCTCTAATATTAGTTATTTCATGGCCATGAAGCCAGGGCCTGCCTTTTACTTTCAATGCCAACCTATTACATAAAATGAACTAAAAACCACACTGCCTTTCAGAAATCTTTAATATTATTGGGAGGATAGGGCTGATTTGGTATTATTGTTCACAAATATTCATTGCTGCTACCTGAGGAAGAATTTTACTCCCTCAATGTATAGATGTCAAGTATTAGGGGGTTTTTTTGTTTGTTTTTTGGGGGGTTTTTTGTTGTTGTTGTTTTTGGTTTTTGGTGTTTTTTTTTTTTTCCATTGGACTTGTTTAGATCAACAGAATGTGAGCAGAAGTGGCACACGTCACTTCTAGGTAGAGGCTTCAGGACTGTCACAGTGACTTTCTCTTCTTCCCCTAAAACCAGCAGTGTTTAAGATGGTGAACAGACTGGGTCTCAGAGTGAAGTTCACAAGGGGTAAAGCTACAGATGATGCACCTGGGACTCAGAGAAGTCTTTCTTTGTGCAAGCCGCTGAGATGTGAGGGACATTTGTTACCACAGCATTACCTGGCCTATCACAACATATACACAGTTAAGGAAAGTATGGGTTCTCTATTGAAGCAATGCATTCATGCACTGATTTCCACTTACCTATGTGACCTTGGGCAACTTTCTTAACTCTCTTGGATTCCTCATCTGTTAAATGGGGGTACCTACTTAATCAGCTTTCTTATATGGAGTCCATGAAGGAACACATACTGCCTAGCTTTAGTTACACTCCATAAAGCTTAGCTATTATTAAATAAGGGCTCTATAGTAGTTCCTTTCAACAGAGATGTGTTAACATCCTCTCCAAAGCCCTCAACTAGAAAAATAAGGTAAAATTAAAAAATAGAATCAAAATCATTCCACAGAAAAGACAGGGAGCTCTTTTATCAAGTGATCCCAAAGGTTCGTTTCGGTTAGCAAATAAAATCTAATCTTCTCTATTTTGATCTAAATAATTAAATTCTGGCTTCCAAAGCTAAAAATAATAGAATTGATCATTTTGCATTCTAATACTTTAAACTTATCCATGTATCATATATCTAAGTCTTTAAGACTTTATACCTGTTTGTAGGTCATATTTCTTCTTTTTCTAAGATTTTATTTATTTATTTGAGAGAGGGAGAATGAGAGAGAGAGAGAACACAAGGTGGGGGGAGGGCCAGAGGGAGAAGTAGACTCCCTCCTGAGCAGGGAGCCCAATGCAGGACCCGATCCTGTGATCCCAGGACTCCAGGATCATGACCTGAGTCGAAGGCAGTCGCTTAACCAACTGAGCTACCCAGGCGCCCTGTAGGTCATATTTCTGTGAGGCCACCTTTACCTTCCTTAGGGACCTAGAGCTGTAGGTTGAGGTCCCATGGCCTTTTCCTTCCTTAGAGGCACTTTATGTCCCCAACTTTCATTGTTTCCTTCCTTCTACATCCAGACTTCCCTTCATATATTGATAAATTAAACTCATGAGCCAGTTTGAGCTGATGGGTTACTGGCATCTCCCTCCTTTCCTGGAGTCTTTGCAATTCCACTAACTCTCTGCATGAAGATGAATAACCACAGTGGTGCCCCATCCAGAACAGGGAAGTGAGACAAGGGATGCCTTGCCTGAGGAGCCTCCAAACTGCAACATGGGTCTATCAGTGTAACCATCTTTCCAAACACTCATCAAAATGAGAATTTGTTGATTATAGAAAGAAATGTATTTGAGCATCCATATAAAGAGAATCAAATGTAAATTCAATAATTGCTCTTAGTTCTCTTAAGAGAGAGTTCTGATGAGTTATACCCAATTAGAGTTCAGGTAAATGTTTGGGATGATATTCTCTTGCATAGGAAAGTTGCTTGGGAATATTTTAGATGATCACAATCTAGTTCTAACTTTGCTTAACATGTCCAATCAGAGGCTTGAAAGAACGTATTATGCCCCAAGTCTCATAAAACTAATGAAAATTCCCCTCTATTGGTCAGTGGAAATGGAGCCTCACATTGGTCAAACACAAGTATATACCGCATATTTTAAAAAAAAAGTGGAACTTTTTTTCTGAACTTGGAATAAATATGAAAAAGCAGCTCAGACTGGGAGACAAGATAACACACATAAGCCAAGTTTCCAATTTTAGATGCACTTCAAAACAATGATTCCCACAACCCCTCCTAACAAACATCCTTTGACACTGTAAAGACTTTAAGAAAAGTGAGAATTCATGCTTCGTAGTTTCTAACACACAAAAGTGACGTAAGCGTATTTGGATTCCTGCTGATATTTTTTCAAATACATCAGACTCATCACAGTACCCCCTGAAAAACCTGACAAACATTGCATTTTCCCCAGGCATAGCAAATAAGACAAGTATTAAAAAAGTGAAACCACTGTGAGCATTAATTTAGAAAACTGCTGAAAAGATCTAAGGTTCCACAAGTGCTCCCACTAAATTGGCACATGCCTACAAATGCCTTTCTAATGCTTCTTTAACTGGCTTTGAAAGCAAAATAACCAACAAAAGATTTTAAACTCCACCATAGTGGGAGTCAGATTATTTAGGGATTGCAAATATCCATGATGCTTATAATTCCGTGACAGTTATCAGAAATGATGAGAATCTGGCTCTTATTCCAGAGACGAGAGGTAAAGAGTTAGCTTTGGCATGCAGTTACACAGTGTATCTTTTACCTGATAACTAAAGCATTAAGGACTTGAGAACTGCAAGCATATTACAAAGATATAAAAAAACAATCATGGGGCACCTGGGTGGCTCAGTGGGTTAAAGCCTCTGCCTTTGGCTCAGGTTATGCTCCCAGGATCCTGGGACTGAACCCCACATTGGGCTCTCTACTCAGCAGGGAGTCTGCTTCTCCCCCCCCCACCCCCCGCCGGCCTCTCTGTCTACTTGTGATCTCTATCAAATAAATAAAATCTTTATAAAAAAAAAAAAAAGAAACCAATCACATTGGAATAGGGAGGGCACTAAAATATTTGTTATACCACCACATACTACTCTTATACTACTCTTGTCTCCCACTGAGCTTGATTTGGCTTAGAGAAGGCCTAATGCCTACTTGTATATCCAGACAATGTGAACTAGAATCCATGTTGTAAGATAAGTTACACAAAACATAAAGATCCCAGATGAGATATTCACGTCTTGTGTCTCATCATTAACCTACAGACTTATTTTTTCTCATAAAATGTATACATTTTCCACCACTAACTGGTTTAGATAAGTTCCAAATGCTCATAATTCAAGTTCATGAGTTCTACCAATCACTTCTACCAAGTACCACTAACCACCACTACTACCAACCACTTCAAAAATGTTGCATATACTGCACCAAGTACCATTTGTTGAAAGACAATTCTCTGTGATGATTTGCACGTTTTTGTATGATCTAGGGTTTCTTAGCAAAGAGTATTGGCAAGTTTGATTAAAGGATGATTGAATGGCAAATATGCCTGGGAAGTCAGAGATAGTAAATTGTTCTGGAAAGATTTGGAGATGCATTTTCTCTAGAGCTATTTGCCCATGAAATACAACCAAAAGACATCTTTCCACTCTTTCCCTGCATTACAGAATAAAACTCTTTCTCTCTGTGCAGGTAAGGAAGGGTGGCTGTGCCAGCTTCCCCATGTAAGCACCAAGAGTCATAATGTTAGGGTTCCTCTCACATGGTACCACATTGCTGCATGTGTAGAGGGATAGTTGGCCCTCATCATAAAATCCCACAGGGAATGGGACTTGGGAAAGTAGGACTAAGATATTCTTTGGGAAATAAACAATCTCCTCTGTGATCCAGAGGTCTCACATTTCCTAAGAGCGTATGACTACATGTAAGAACTTTACACCATTCCTCCCACAAAGGTACTATCACCTGTGACTCCTAAAGGCATCCCTGCCTTCCTCCTCAGTTATCCTAAAAGCACAGTTTATTGGACACGTTGCAGAGGACTGGTTAAGAGGAGTATAGAGATAAGAAGTAGGAAGCCACAAAATAACAAGTGGAACTGTGAGGATTCAATATGATCTTGAACTTTTTCCTATGTGCTTTATTATTATCATCTAATAATCCTGGAATTTAAACTCTTTATCATGTGAACAGTTAAGAGGTTAGCGAGGAAATGTCAACTTATGCGAGGCTGGGTTGAGCTGTTCCATTTCCAGAGGAAATAAATGTGTTCTGATCACTTAATTTATTATCTTTTCCTTTTTTTTTTTTTTTTTAACGAACCATTACTAAGATTTGAAAGAAAAAAAGGAAGAAGATTGGCCATCGCATAGGGTGAGGTTTCTCGTTCATAATTCACTGCCAAATTCAGGACCTAGCAACTATGTGGGAATTTGAAAACAGGAACAATTTACTAAAGTGTGGGGAAAGAAGATACTTTCATTAGGAGTGTCTTGCCAGTAATAAATTCAAAGTGAGAATTATCTGAGATACACACTATTTTAAACAAAAAGCACAAAGCACATATCCAGAACTGGATGGAGAGGCCAAGCTTTATCACTGAGCTCTGATACTAGACTGAGCCTAGGAGTTCAGAAACTGCTTTTTAAAAAGATGTTACAACATGTTTTTCAGGAATATCTAATAGATTTTATTTTGGTTGAAAATCATCACAGAATTCCTCACAAAAATTTTAGTAATATACAGACTAGCAGATAGCAGATAAAACATTCGGGTATTGTTTTCCTCACAGAGTAGGTATATAGCACCATAAAATCTGTTTGAGAGAAAAAGGCTTAAAATATAAAAGTATAAAAATTGTTTTATATTAATCCAGATTGAATCTCATCAAAACGTCATCTCAATTTAACTTGACCCAGCACCTGGCTATAAATATGTGCTAATTAGTGAATTACAAAGCTGACATTGACTACTCTTCCTCAATGTCATGTATAGCCTTCAGAAATTTATACAAGTTGACTTTAATGTTTCTTTACTTTTCTCCCCCCACCTTTTTTTTTAATTTGAGACAGGCTTGATAAATACCTTTCTAGTAGGATCCACAGAAGTTATTTATTTGCAGGTACAAAAAAAGTAATAGCAAAATCAGTGGTTGTTCCAAAAGATCAGTTCTCTCTCCCTCAAAAAATACTTCAACCTAACTTGTAGAAGTAGCTCTACTGAAACTGATTTAAAATATTAAATGTTATTTGTGCATAAGGGTGATTCTCTAAGGAATGAATACATAAGATTTATAATTAAGTGTTTTCTGTAATCTTAGAAAAGGAATTTCAGATGATGAGATTGATTTTAAAGTAAATGAGTTTATACAAATTTAAAACATGTCATATTTACATACAATGTAATTTAAAAGGAACAACTTTTGCAGAGTGCATAGTGTTTTTGTTTGTATTAGGAAAACAGCTCCATTTTTTTCATCACAAGCCTCAGTTCTGAGAAACTTTAAACAAAGAATGAAGAATCAACTGGAAAGAGGGATATTCCTGGCTCTAATACATTGCACACTGATTTCATTTAAGGAAAGAAAAATGCAAATATAGAGAAGATTTTCTAATCTATCTAACAGCATGTTTTTCCCTCATTCAAATGCAAATACTCTCCATATGCTCTGACTTTGCACGTGTAATAAATATTATGAGAGATAGCTTAGTGACCCTACCAGTGGGCCTGATTCATTAATTTTAGAAGCTAGGAGAAAAGCAGGAGCCTGTGGCAAAGCACTTCTGATCCTCTCTAATTGCTTATGTCAGTAGAAAGCCTCTGGTCCACCACCCAGTGACGGACTCCCCTTTGGACTTCCAGAACAAGGCCCAGCACTCCATCGCAGACCTTCCTGACATAGAGAATGATAGAGGGGAACAAAATGCTTGTTCCAAAGTGAGAAGCGCTGAAATGCTGGAGAGAATATTCTTAGGCATCCCTAAACACAGAATCCCTCCCACCGTTTCCTTGTTATCATCTTGTTCAGCAACATTTGCTAGGTACTTTAGGTCTTGGGGAAGTGCTGTCTCCTTTGATAGAGACTTTATGCAAGCACTACTCAGAGGTCCATCATGCCAAAAGATAAAACCATATGACTAGTAGCTCTTATAGGATATTTTCTAGTAAGAGACATTCTGATTTTATATCTAGTGTTCTTATTTTTTCACAGAAAATACTTTTAAATATTTTAAAATATATGTATAGCTTATCTTCTGCCTTTTGGAACTTCATTTACATAACATTTAAATCAATCAGCAGGTGAATAAAAATAAAAGATGAATTTTTATAGATGTCAGGAAGAATGTCAAGGAAACACTTAAAAGGGCTTTGTGTGTAGAGCTGAGGAGGCAATGGCATTCATTTGGCCTTTCTTCTAAAGATGTCCTAGTAGAACAGCACAAGCCTCAGAGGTCACATGGAGCCAGAAGACCTAAATTCTAGTTCTGATTCTCCTCCTTATTAGCTGATCCAGTTTGGGAAAGTCTTTCCAACTTCCTGAAACTTAGATTTTTAATACCAACTCCTCGTCTAATTCACAAAGTAAGGATCCAAGGGAATAATGTGCTCCAGATTTTTTTTAACTTTTAGAGAATGATACAAATGTAAAGCATATCAGGAAGTCTTGGTCAAGGTTATGATTTAATACAAACTCCTACCTTTGTAAAGTTCTTTTTCTAAAGACACTTAATAAGGGGAGGAAGGAAAGGAGGAATTACAGGTACAGGGATTTAATCTTAATATCTAAATCATAATTATGCTGGAATTCAGGTAACTTACATGTGACTGAGAAACAATGGTTGCTCACTCACAGGAAGAACGAGTAGAGATAAACAAGTGTGACACAGAAAAATGAGCCAGGGCTAAGGACAAGAGGTTCCCTTGGCAGAGGGACACAGCTCTGGCCCAGGTTCAGGTGCTCATGCCTCAGTCTGAGGGAAAAGGGGATATCTATTTACAGAGAAAAGTTAATGATGTTTCTTTACTAAACCCAAGCCCTCACTGGCACTGTGGCTTCAGAGGTAACAGAAAGTGGCCTTAGTGCATCAAAACCAGACCAACATTGGTGCCCTACTCCAGGATATCAAACTCCTCCCCAGGAGATGTGAGAGTGAGAATCCAGGACAGGAAGAATGGAAAATGGCTTTCTTTTCTTTTCTTTTCTTTTTTTTTTTTTTAATTTGGGGGTCCAGGAATGATTTGAGAGAAGAGACTTGCAGAGGGTACGTTTAGGTAGGAGCAGAGCCAGAAAAATTGGCTCTGTTAACTGTAGCCTGACTTTTACTCTCATGCAAATGGGCTTTAAGAAATGTTGCCAACAAACAGAAACATTAAACAGAGAAGAAACATTTGGAAGACACAGTATATATTTGCCCCAAAGGTATTTATTTATTAATTATAAGGGTAAACACAGCCAGTGCTGCATTGGATCATATATTATTCCTAATAAACATCCAAAATAACTTTTAGCAAAATATTTTATAATGAATTTACTGATCTGACTCGAATAGCTAATATGTAATGAATACATATTATGGGCCAAACACTGTGCTAAATGCTTTCGTATGAGGGGCCCCTGGGTGGCTCAGTCATTCGAGTGTCTCACACTTGATTTTTGGCTCAGGTCATAATGTCAGGCTTATGGGATCCAAACCCTCAGCCTGGAGTCCTTTCCCCCCTCTTTATCCTTTCCTCTGCTCACATTCTCTTTCTCTCAAATCAATAAATAAATCTTGAAATGCTTTCACATGGATTCTATTACTTAGCTCTCCCAACAAATCTAGAAAGTGGTTTCATCCTCCCAGTAATGCTATTTCACAGTTGAATAAGTGAAGCCGGGAGAGCTTTCGTGACTTGGCCAAGGTCAAACAGCCAGCCAAGGAAGCCAGGGCTGGAGAGTAGTAGCAGTCTGACTCACACGCAGCCCACCAGAATGAACACATGGCAGGTTTTAATCCCTGCAGCTAGGGGGCGAAGACAACCAGTCAGTAAGGTCTGCAGGATTACTGTGCCAGAAAGACATCTACAGCTAGAAAAAGTCCACGGGTGCCGGATGAGGCCATGCGCATGCCAGGTATATTCCAGGCCATTATTGGCTCCAGCTACATTTTGCAACTTGTATCTAAATAAAACTCTGTGAATCTAAAAACATCATTCTTGGAATAAGATCTGAGTACAAAACCCAAACTTAGCTTTTTAACCAGTATGCAAACTTTGGGAAGTGACAAGCCCTCTGAAACTGTTCATTAATGTACAAAAGGGGAGATGAGGAGTAATGATGCTCATTCATCTGAGGAATTGTTGTAAGATTTAAACGAAATAATAGGGCTGGAACAGTTAGGAAAATCCCAACAGCATAGTCAGTAATAAAAGTGGCAACACACTCTTACATCACATAAAGCTATTTCTTGTCAGAAAATAAAAAATCGTGTAATACCAAGTGTCTTAGAGCATACACTGCAAAATAAAAAGTGTCCTATACTGTTTTCATGTAATAGATAACCTCTAATTTTTTTTAGAAGATTTTATTTATTTGACAGAGAGAGATCACAAGTAGGCAGAGAGGCAGGCGGAGAGAGAGAGGGGGAAACAGGCTCCCCACTGAGCAGAGAGATGGATGCAGGGCTCGATCCCAGGACCCTGAGACCATGACCTGAGCTGAGGGCAGAGGCTTAACTCACTGAGCCACCCAGGCACCCCAATAACCTCTAATTCTTCACAAGAAGTGGCAATGCTCATACTTGCTTATATACAAAATATAATATTAACAAACAACAATGACAAATATACAAGAAGTCATCAAAATATATAAGACAACATAAAGTATAGCCATGTGGGGCAGCTGCAGGCAGAAAAAAGTAAAAAGAACTTGGAAAAGGAAACGATGGGTTCAGATCTCTTTCATTTTCTTGCTTCAGTCTTATCAATAGAGTTTCGATCAGCTGACCTCAATGGTCCTGTCCAAATTTGAAAACAATCACGCAATTCTATTAATTTTCAAATATTTTTGATGATTAGAGTAGCTGGACCCACGTTTTTGAATAGGTCATTGCTACACCCAATTTAGTGACAAATTGCAATGTCTTAATGTCTGGATTTATTCTACTACCTTGCCTGCTGCTCTCCTCCTGAACTTGAACTGACAGTCTAAAGTAATACAGTGCTCAAGAAGCAAGGCACCAGGGGTAAGAGAGAACAGAAAAAAAAAGATGAAGGAAGGAGGGGAAAGGGAAGGAGAGAAGAAGGGAGAGGAAGAAACAGAAGAAGGGAAGTAAGTGGGAGGGAAGGAAACTCCACATATTGACTAATCAGGTTTCAGAGCAAGAAATGATCACTAAGGGGCAGTGGGTGGCTCAGTCGGTTAAGTGTCTGACTTCAATTTAGGTCATAAGCTCAGGGTCCTGGGATTAAGCCCTGCATCATGCTCTGTGCTCAGTGGGGAGTCTGCTCTCCCTCTTCCCCTCTCTGTGTCCATCCCCCATTCATGTTCTTATGTGCTCTCTCTCTCAAATAAATAAATAAAATCTAGAAAGAAAGAGAGAGAGAGAGAAGAAAGAAAGAAAGAAAGAAAGAGAGAAAGAAAAAAAAGAGGGAGGGAGGGTGGGAGGGAGAAAGAAAGGGTGGGAAAGAGGATCACTAGGCTGTCTCTAGAAATTCCTACTGGAAGACCACTCTAGTTCAGCAGTTCACCAAGGCTCATCCAGAGACCATCAGCACCACCTGAGAACTTGTGAGGGGTACAGATTCTCAGGTCCCATCCAGACTTGGTCTATCAGAAACTCTAAGGGTGGAGCCCAGCAATTTGTGTTTTAAAAAGTCCTCTAGGTGACCTTCCAGCACACTAACCCCTAAAACTGTATTCATTTTTGTTCTTCTAATGAATTCCAAGATCAAGCTTTTTAACATTTGCAATCTTTAATACTCCATATTTAAGCAACTAATCCTACATTCTATCAAGGTTCAAAAATATCCCATAATCCATTCTAAAGCTTGAAATTTCACAGCTGTTATATATGGGGAGTATGTGATACTCTAAGCTCCCACATAATCTATTTCTATCTAGGAAGTCATGAAACAATTTTAGATTCCAAAGTAGCAGAAATGACCAGAGCTTAGAGAAATAGCTGTAGGAGTAGAAGGATATGAGATCTTGCTAACACAGAGTTTGAGGTACTTATTCAATATATAGATAACATAGCAAGAAAAACAGGCAATCGGTAGGATTATCTAGCAGTCTAGTTAATGTGTATGTCATCTTAATACTAAGAACATTTAGGATCTTTTGTTAAATTGCAAAAGTCCCTTCTCTTGGTGAACTTCTCTACCCTTGAACCTATTCCATATATTCTGATCAGGGGCATCATGCACATTTCTTATATACTATTAAATATAAAAATGAATAGAACAAATACTATAAAATAGAAACAGTGATTGAGAGATGGGATCTCTAGCTACATTTAGTAAACTCACTGGGCAAAACAGAAGACCAATAGCAAGCAGTAGACCCAAATGAGATAGAATTTAAATGGTACACTAAACATACACATCTATCTCCTTTCCTCTCCCAAATCTCATTGAAATTAGGAAAAACTGTATTTTAGAATAAGTTCATGCCACCACTGCTAGAAAATTTTTATCTATCAGTAGATCAGAAATTGGAAACAAAACAAAAAGCCCCAACAACAATCCCTAAAGCAGGTAAGATTAACTAGTGAAGAAAACAGAGGAAATCTAAACCCAAACTTAAGTAGGAGAAATTTACTATAAGAAAGATCAAACCTCCTTAAAGAAACTCCAGACAGAGCTCTACAAGAAACACCCCACTCTCAGAGTCAACCAATCCACAGACTCAAGAAGCAGTAACCAGGATAATTATGAAAGGACCATGGTATGAACAGCTGGTGGAGTTTGATGCCTTCTCCTATGTCTCTGTTTATTCTGTGACTAGCAGCCACAGTATTCATCACTAGAATAAAGTTCTGAAACCCACTTTCTAAATAAAGTTAACCATCTGCCTTGGGAAGGCTCCTGGCCAGAATAGAGAGAGCCATCACAGAGCTTGAAGCATTCAGAATCTCCTAAAGACAACAGAGGAGAAATAAAGAGACAAGTTATTCACAGGAAAGCAAAACCTTCATGAAATCCTTAGATATACTGCCTCATGCAACAACTATTTCCTCTGCACCCACCAGATAACAAACATGATTCAGTATCCCTGGAGATACCCTGATGAAGAATGGTCAAGTTCCCACCCTAGTCGTGTTTCCATTCTGGTGAGGAAGAACAAAAACAAACAAGTAAACTTATACTGATCACTAGGCAGTGTTATGTGCTATGAAAAAAAAAAAAAAAAAAAACCAGGAAAGGGAAAGAAGAAAATGAATGACTGGATGATAATTACATAAGCAGTAATTCTCTTCTTTGGTGTGACATCCAATTAAAGCAATACCTAAAGAAAGAGTGGGAGGCTGAGGAAACAAAGTACAAAAGCCCTGATGTGGGGATTTAACTTCTAAAGACAAGAAGGCCGGTATGACCAGAACACAGGGGTCAAGGACAAAAATTGTAGAAAAGAAAGTCAGACAAGTCAACAGGAGATTGTCAATGGAAGACCATTCTCCTTAGGCTAAAGAGCTTGGATTTTATGGTCAATACATTAGAAAGATACTAGAAAGGTTTTGTTATGTTATTTTGCAGTAAGTGATGGGACTTATGTTCTAAAAGATTCTCTGAGGCTGCTGAGGAGTTAATAAACATGCAAAGAAGAGTAGTTGGGAAGCCTCCATATTGGAGGTTACTGCACTAGAAGAGGTGAAAGATGATGGTGACCCAGATCAAGGATGTAACTGGGAGTGGTGAGAGGGAGCTGGACACCTTGACTGAAGGTAGAGGTGGGGGTGGCAGGACTGTTCCTGCATTGGATGTAGAACATAGAAGAAAGGGAGGATACAAGGATGAATTTGAGTTTGGCATGAGCAATAGGGTGAACAGTATCATCATCTCTGATATGGGGCTCTAGGAAGGAAGTGGGCCTGCTCTGCAGCAGGAGTTCAGTTAGGGTCTGTCCTGACCCGAGGCCCAGTGGACATCTGAGTTGAAGGTACTGAGTAGGCAGATGGATTCATAAAACTGAAGTTTAAGAAAGAAGTGGTGGATGGAAAGTTCTGACTCCAGAAAATTATTTAAAAAAAAAAAAAAAAAAGAGCCCTGAGGTTAGAAAAGTAGAGCATTTAGGCTCTCCAAACCCAGTGTACATATCACCTGGCTAAATGTCCTGCCATTCCTCTTCAATCACAAGAGAGCGATGCATAAATAGGAATATTGAAAGAAAAAAAAATGCTATTTAGACCCTGAATGACAAATATAAACAGAAAACCAAATACCAACAAACACGTGAGGAATAGTAACAGCAAGAAGGTAAGGCAAACAAACATTATTTGGGATGGGCTAATTGTTAAAAGACATAACAGAAAACTATCAATGGCTTAGTGAAGTTTATTTTTCACATATATCACAATCCACTGCAGGCTGGTGGGAGGTGAGATAGAAAGGGAGATTTTGTCTGTAGTCATTCAGAGATCCAGTATCCTACATCTAGCAGCTCTGCCAACCTGTATGACTCAGAGTCTTCCACTGGATTCTTTGTATCCTGCCAGCAATCAAGTGATGAGAACATGGAGAAGGCGCACTGTCTCTTCTTCACATCCTCCCTGGAGAGTATTTTAGGAGCAAAGCCCAGAAATGGTATAAATGACTTTTTTTCTCATTTTACTGGCTAAAATCCAGTATGGCCTATTTAACTACAGGGGAGGCTGAAGTAAAAAAAAAACAAAAGAAAATAAAATAAAATTGAAATGGGGTTTCAAGATGCATGACTTATCTCTGCCACACCAACCCAACAACAGAAAAAACAGCTCTCAAAAAAAACAATAAAAGCAGTAGAAATTGAAATTGAATTTTTGAAATTTTTGAAATTGAAATAATTAACTATCTTAAGGTATTCAATAAGATCCCACATCCATGGGCACCTGGGTGGCTCAATGGGTTGAGCCTCTGCCTTTGGGTTGAGTCATGATCTCGGGGTCCTGGGATGGAGCCCTGCATTGGGCTCTCTGCTCAGCAGGGAACCTGCTTCCCCCTCTCTCTGCCTGCCTCTCTGCCTACTTGTGATCTCTGTCCGTCAAATAAATAAATAAAATCTTTAAAAAAAAAGAAGATCCCACATCCACAGGAAAAAGTGGTCAGTATTAAAAGAAAGAAAGAAAGAAAGAAAGAAAGAAAGAAAGAAAGAAAGAGAAAGAAAGAAAGAAAGATTAAAAATATACCCACTCTTGTGGTGCCTCAGTCAGTTTAGTGTCTGCCAGCGGCTCAGGTCATGATTTCAGGGTCCTGGGATTGGCCCCTGTGTCAGTCTCTGCACTCAGTGGGGAGTCTGCCTCTTCCTCTCCCTCTGCACTCTCTCTCCCCCTGTGTTCTCTCACAAATAAATTTTTAGAAAAGTCTTTAAAAAGACACATAATCACTCTAAAAATAAAATTATAAATAGGATAAGTAGTAGATAGTGACTGGTAAAGACTACATGAGCTACAGTTTCGATCCTTGAGGTTGTCCCAGATTATAGAACAAATAAGTAGTTGAAGAGTACAAAAGAAAAAAAAAAAAGTCAATATACACAGAGGATGGAAATAGGAATTTTGACATGTGTCTATTAAGATATTAAAACATACAAAATGGGATGGATGAGAGGAAATAAATAACAGGTATATTTTCAAACTGAAGGAAAAGGCATACATTTTTAGATTGAAAATTCCCCTTGAGTACAGAAGACTAACACAACCTTCCCCGAGATATACTGTGATTAAATCTCAGAACTCCAAGAATGAGTAAATTTTTAAACATTTCAGAAATAAAAGCATGTACTTACAAATAAATGGGAATTAGATTGCTATTGATATCTCATCTCTAAGGCTATGTGCTAAAACAAAAGTTTTCACAGGATCAGAGAGAAATATTCAATAATTTTTAAATTCTAAACCTATCAAACTATCATTCAAATATAAAGACAAAGATATTTTTGCATATTTAATTGCCCACAAATTTAATAACTATAGACATTTCCTGAAAAACGATTCACCAAAACAAAAATAAAAATAACTCAAGAAAGACCTGGGGAACATGAAACAGCAGGAAGCAAAGAACAGATGACTTATGTTCACACCTAAAAAGGATCTGTTGCAAAATTTGAAAATGGCAATCCAGATGTATTACCCAGTTATTTATAAGAAGATGATATAGAAAGGGAAAGAATTGTAAGGATGAAGCTTTGTGCAATTGAAGGTATTAGTATTGACTAATTATGTCTAGACATCGATATACAATGTGAATACATATGTTTTCCAAAGCTTTAAGGGTTGTAACTGGAAAATAATAACAGGAAATTAATTTTGAAATTCAGTAAAGGAAAAAAGATGGAACAAAAACAACACAAAGATCTTAATTCAAAAAAGGGGAAAAATGATAATGTGGAAAACATGAGGAAAATGAGGAAAAAAGTGTAGAAATTTAAAAAATAAGAGGGAAAGAATAAATATAACCACTATGAATTACAACAAACATAAATGGGCTAAATTATCTCATAAATTTATTATAACTTAAAAACTAGATTCTTTAAAAAATTTAGGACTGAGTAGTGAGACGGAAGGAAGCTACAGGCTTTTTGCAAGAAAAACAACTGAAACTAGTACAAGATGTGAAATTAAGGGGCACCTGGGAGGCTCAGTTAGTTAAGTGTCTGTCTTCAGCTCAGGTCATGATCCTAGGGTCTTGGGATCAAGTCCTGCATTGGGCTCCCTGCACAGTGGACAAACTGCTTCTCCCTCTCCCTCTGCCCCTCCCTGCAATATGTGCTCTCTCTTGCTCTATCTCAAATAAGTAAATAAAATCTTTAAAAAAATAGATGTGAAATTAAAAGCTAGAAAATATTTTCCAAATGTGAGCTTCCACAAAGCTTGAAGGTATGTCATCATTAACATCAGAAAAAAATTATATATATATATATATATATATAAAGACACACACTATACACACACACACACACACATATTTAACATATATTAAGGTAATGAAATTCAACTTGAAGTTAATTACATAGGCTAAGATAAATAAATCATAACACTTAAAGTAAAAGAAAATTTTAAATGATGCATGCATTAAAGAGAAAATGAATGTTGAAATTACACACTACTAGAAATGAAAGTAACATTACTTATCAAAATCTGTGAAACTTGGCCAAAGATGCATTTCAATCAAATAAGTAGCTTTACAGGCATGCAGCATAGTAGACCAAAAAAATAAGTCAACTAAATAGTCATCTCAAGAAACCACATACATGCAAAGGAAAAATAAAGATGAAAAGCAGGTATTAACCAATTAAAAAGAAGAACATTAGACTTAATAAAATCGAAAGTTGGTTCTCTGAAAAGAATGCTAAAATATACAAATTTCTGAAAAATCTTTGCCATTAAACAAATCTTAAATCCTTTACATTGTATTTGCTTCTGAATCATCATCTCAATCATAAAAACATATGCAGGTATGTATGCATAGAAAAAGGTACAGAATGGAATAGAGTCAAACCATAAACAAAGATATAACTTAGGAACGATGTGATTAGAGTTTCTCTTACTTTTTCTCTATATACTTTTTAATACTTGATTTTTCCTCTAAGTTTTACCATTTTTTAAAGACTTTTATTTATTTATTTGTCAGAAAGAGAGAGTACAAGTAGGCAAAGCAGCAGGCAGAGGAAAACTGAGCAGGGAGCTCAATGCAGGGCTCTATCTCAGGACCTGAGCAGAAGGCAGCTGCTTAACCAACCGAGCCAACCAGACACTCCTGTTTTCCCATTTTAAAGATTATTGTTTCATCAACAAAATCTGTAACATCAATTTTAAGTGGTTAGAATATAAACCAAAATGTTAATGTAAATCATCTTTACTTCTAAGTGGTGAGATTATTAATGTTTTTTTCTTACCTATAGCTTAAAAACATTCTAGAATAAATATCATCCATCAGTGTTATAATTATATAAAAGAAGAACATCTGAATGCAAGGATGAGAATCAGGAAACATAAGTCCAGATATTACCTCTGACCCAATCCAGTAATATGAAAGCCAATCTTAGCCTCTGTTGCTTTGTTTACAAAATGAGAGTTTAAATGACCTCAGACAACCATTAGACCTATCACATTCTGTGACTTCTTTCTCCCCTTACTTAGAAAAATGAAGTAAACGGTCTGCAAGCTCCCTGAAAAGAGGATCTTTAAAAATAAAAAAATTAAAAAAAATTTTAAAAAAAGAGGATCTTGTTCTCTATCACTTAAAATGATAATTTTTTTGAATTAAGAGTATGAACGTTTAGTGGTTATTCTTTTCTCTTTCTCCCTTGTTCCCTCTGATTCCTTCTTTTCCTCCTATGAATACTGAGCACTTATTATGAATCAGGCACTGTGATAGCTTGGGAATATAAAACAAAAATTGATAGGATAACCATAAACTCTGCCCTCATTACTTGTCATTCAATAAAAGCTAAAGAGGAATTACAACAAAATGTGATTTAAAAACCAAAACAGGGGTGCCAGGGTGGCTCAGTGGGTTAAAGCCTCTGCCTTTGGCTCAGGTCATGATCCCAGGGTCCTGGGATCAAGCCCTGCATCGGGCTCTCTGCTCAGCAGCGAGCCTGCTTCCTCCTCTCTCTCTGCCTACCTCTCTGCCTGCTTGTGATCTCTGTCTGTCAAATAAATAAATACAATATTTTAATAAATAAATAAATAAATAAATAAATAAAAACCCAAAACCACCATCATCACCGAAACAAAGAGTTTCCTATTATTCATGTAAGGGTCACATTCAATGGTTAAACCTCAATATGCTCAAATAGCACAATGAAGCCTAGAGGACAAAAGAAGGGCACAGATGAATCCAAGTGTTTTTGCCATGTTGGAAGAAAATTAGGGAAAGCTAAGAATCCCTCACCTCCCAGTCACCTGTTTCCTGTGTCTACTCAGGATGAGGCCAGCATTTAAGGCCATTCAATTGTGATAAGAAGTAAGTGTGACAAAGTATTTCCCCTTTAATTGTGGTAGTTTTCTTGGGAGATGTGACCCGCGGTTGTATTCTATATATTCTGTAGACACAGTTTTACAGAACCATTGCCAACACTTGTACTCAAATCTCTAACAGTTACTAAACTGTTTACAAAACAACAAGAACCAACTGAACAACAATTCAGTTCAGAAGGCTATCACATTGATTACGACATCTTTACATGCACACTGATGGGTTGGTCTTATGAGAAAGCAAGATCACATAGTTACAGCCTCCATTTTACCATTTAATTTATTGTACTGAATTAAATAAAGTCCCTTATTAATGTCCCTGACAATCAAAGGTGTTTATTATTACGTTCTGTAATATGATTAATGGTCGACGTATGTTTTGATTAAAATTAAAGGGATTTCTTTTCCCCAGGAATTAGCAAAAATGAGAGGATATTTAGTTTGGGTAATTTTTTAAAATCAATGCAATCAGTGCAGATATCTAAATAAATTACAGTATTTTACTAGAAGATGGGTAATCTATATTCTCTGAAGCAGACGTAATTGTTCTACAATATTTTTAACTTTATATTATTATGGAATGAACCTCAGATTGATGGGAAAGTGAACAAACTGTGGAACATTAATATATTTGTAGCATAATTAATGTGTGGATGATGCCAGAGGTAAGAATATTAGCATGTAAATGGACACTATGCCAATAATTTATTTAGCTTAGTAGAAGTTTTCATTTATAACCTAATTATTTAACATTCATGTAAATCATTACTACTTGCTGTAGAAATTATATTTATAATTGAGCAACAAGTACATTTAAGACGTAATTCACAATTTTCCTGTTGATAACATATATGGCCTAACTCTAGACAATTACCATGCACCTCTTCTTTTTGACTATTACAACCAGGATTTGGCAATTTACTGAATATAAATTACTTCAAATTAACAATAGTCCTATATGATTTGCTCCAGCTAACTTTCTAATGTTATAATTTATACTAATGTATTTTTAAAAAAATTAACCCTGGTTATATATGTCTTCTGAGAAGGCAATGTTGGCAATGATTGAAAGGCATTAGCATGCACAGTGAGTAAGTGTATTTTATTTAAATATCTCCCATGTGAATCTTTAGCAATGTTGTGCAGAAGTGCTATTGTAGCCATAATTGTCTATTATATACAGAGAGTAGAGATGGCATTCACTTCTTCCTAAAGAAAACCAAACAGTGAAGATTTCTGCTTATAAAAAAGATGTAATAGGCTTATTTTAAACAAATACAGCTAACTATGCTATTTTATCTGCAGTAATTATCTATAGAAATCTTATGCATAGTGAAGTTTAATATTAAAAAGGTCTACAATGTCTTGAATACAGCTTTTGTAATTTTTCCTATTCTTACGTGATTAAATATTATATAATAGCCTGTGATAATACAAGTAATTTAAAGCACAAAGAAGAAGATATTCAATCAAGTTTAGGAACTCTTTGGTCAATCCTTATTTTTATGATAAAGACTAATAAATCTAGATGTCCTCAACACCTGAAATGTCACCAGTACATAACAATGAAAGTAAATTGGTAACATTTGTTCCAAAGCCTCTTACTAAGAAGAGAATGAAACTCAGAATCAAAAGTATGACATTCAATCCTTTCTGACAATTTATTTAAATTTTCTCTATCAATTTACCTAGGCTACAGTACCCAGTTATTTAATCAAACACTAATCAAGGTGTTTTTGTGACAGCATTTTGTAGAGGTAGCTAAGTAAAGGAGATTACCCATGATAGTGCGACAGGCCTCATCTAGTCAGTCGGAAGGCCTTCTGGGTGAAACCTCAGGTTTCCTAGAGAAAAAATTCTGCCTCAAGACAGGAGTACCAACTCTGGTTTCCAGAATACAGGCTGCCCTACAGATTTCTGATTGACCTGCCCCAAAATCACAAGAGCCAAATTTCCTCAAAACAAACGCTCTTTGACATCAGGATATATAACAGGTTCTAATATATAATATAGGACCTCTGTTCCTATGGCTCTCTATTTCCCAAAAGGAAAGGTGTTCCTGTCCCAACAGTGGGCAAAAGTGGAGAATTCAACTCAATCTGAGAAGGAGTTTTGTGATGGGTGGGAAATATGCCTGTCCCTTTTGAATATGAACAGGTGTAAACAAGAGTAACTACAAAAGACATCAGATAGCTCAGATAACAGAAAGCAAAGGCTGCATTAGGCAGGTGGAAATGCTTGCAAGCATGTTTTGTGTATGCCCAAAACTCTCTAAGTAGTCCAATATTACTAAACCTCAGGGTTTTAAGTTCATTCATTCAACAAATTCTCATTGTTTGTTTAATGTGCTGATCCCCTGTTGGCTGATAGAGATACAAACTGGACATCAAGGCCTCTGCTCACAAGGAAATTACAACCTAGGGGGAAAGACAATTAATAAAGATATAATTAAATAATGGTTAGTACCATTTAAAAAATAAAATACCATAGTGGAAGGATTCTGATTAGGAGAGCAAGATGGGAACTTCTACAGAAGGGCCATAAAGGTTGGAAGATGAGAACACCAGGAAGCTTCAGGCAGAGAAAACAGCAAACACCAAGGCTCTGAGACAGGAATGTGCCTTCACTTTCAGGGAAAAAGGAAGCCAAAGTGGTTGCAGCAGAGTACATAAGGGTCAGTGGTAAGAGATGAGGTTCTAGAGAAAGGCAGAAGATAGATCATGAAGATCCTTCAGGCCATGGAAAAGAATTTCTCAGATGAATTCTAGGTGCAAAAGGAAGTGAGTCTAGGATTTTAAATAGAGGAAAACCATGATCCAATTGATAGTTTTGAAGAGATCATTTTTGCCTCTTCTATTCCTTATGGAATAAGTAGCAGAAAGTTCTGGAAGCGGAGAGATCAGTTAGATTATTTCAGTGTTCAAGGCATAAGATATTAGAGAGTAGCAGTGTGGGTAGAGATACATGATTAGTTAATAAGATTCATGTTGGAAGTGGAGTCAGTAGGGCCCGGTATTGGACTTGAGAATTCCAGAAGTTATCCAATGTGATCACTAAGCTTACCTGAATTAGGATAAACTCCTAGCAAAACTGAGGGTAAAGAGAAAACTTGGGTTCTACTACCAGGATGCCATCTGAGAGGCTTTGGGCAATTATTCTACTCTCTGGTCCTCAATTTCCTCACGCATGAAATGAAAGAATTGACTAAGACGAATTCTAAAGCCTTGCAGAGCCCTGACTTCTCATGAATCTGCAGAAAGGTTAAACTGCAAGCACATTAAAGAAAGACCTTTTAAATATATCAACCTCAAGAGAAAACTAAGTTCACCAATCTGGTCCTTGCTTTATTTTCATAACATTTCTCTTGCTAGCAGGTCAGACTATACTTAATAAAAGGAGAAGTAACCTACTATCTATCATTCTGAATCACCATTCATAACACGTGTAAACACTCTCAAATTAGCATATAGGTGATATGTGAGTAATATCAGAAGAATAAGCCAGGGGAACTATTCTGTACTATGGTACCCCCAAAGAGCAACAAAAACCATCATGGGTGAATTCCCACAGTTGACTCTAAACATCAAAAAGGCCATTTATAGTTTATTTCCTTTTATTAAAAAGTCCAAATATGAAAAAGTGAAACACCTTTGCCATTCTACAAACTCCAACATTCACTCAAAGCATCAACAGATCCATATTGCGCCCTGCATTTGAAGTGATCTCAGAAATAGCCTGTTTCATTGAGTCACTCAGATGCTATTTTCCAAGAGACATATGCTCTTCTTGTTCCTGGTTTACAGGTTGCTGATTTCTCTTAGCATCCAAAAGGGATCAACACAGCATTAAAAATATAAGCAGTGGTAGAGCTGTGCCCAGGAGGATGTGGTTTCACAGTTATACTGTTTTGAGACATATTAAGGATAACTACTTACAGGAGAAAGAACTAAGCAGCACTGGGAAGAACAGCATATGAATAATTCTTAGTAAAAGCCAACTTCTTCCTGTCCCTTTTTGGGGGGAATCCCTTTATAAAAACATTTCATCCATGACTCTCAATTTTTTAATCCTATGAACAAATGTAACTCCCAGAATATGCCTATGTGTACAAGGGACTGGAAGATTGAGTAGAGGTTTTTTTTTGGTTGTTGTTGTTGTTGTTGTTTTTTTAAAGATTTATTTATTTATTTATTTGACAGAGATCACAAATAGGCAGAGAGGCAGGCGGGGGGGGTGGGGAGCAGGCTCCCTGCCAAGCAGAGGGCCCGATGCGGGGCTCGATCCCAGGACCCCGGGATCATGACCTGAGCCGAAGGCAGAGGCTTAAACCCACTGAGCCACCCAGGCGCCCCTCGAGTAGAGGTATTTTTTAATGGCATATTTTCTCCTGTGAGAAACACTCACTGAGTAGAAATACATTTTTATTTCTGTTTGTAAAGAAAAGCAGCATGAAGTAAAGCCAGATGAAGATAAATGGAAAATGGAGGTAACTTGCTCACATTTTTATCTGTAAAGACACGCTTAACTTAAAATATTTTCTGAAAAAGATACTGAGGATAGTATGTGACTAAAAGCAAGAGCATTATACACATTTGGAAAACAGTAATGGAGAAGGACTCTAATATGCTATCAATTTGGAGAATAAATTTAAGATTTCAAAAGGTGGTAAAAATAACTGATTAATAACAAGTGATCAATTTCAATAACGGGTCTTTCCTGGAAGTTAGTTTTACAGAGAATGGATCTTGGGAAGAATCCCTTATGTCAAGACAGTTCACCAAACAGGTCTTCCCAGTGAAAGCGGTATCTGCAGATTCCCTCCAGCTAATCAAATATAGTGTGGAAGTCGAGCCTTAGTGTAAAGGGGGTTGAATCTTTTACTGCAATAATGGCAGCACAACTAAACATGCAAATAATTGCTGGAGCAACTGATTAACTCCTTCACTGATCTTAAAGGGTTTTACTTTTTATTAAGATTTTATTTATTTATTTGAGAGAGAGAGCACATGCAAGCAAGCACGAGCAGTGGTAGGGGCAGAGAGAGAAGCAGACTCCCCATTGAGCAGAGAGCCCAATGCCAGGCTTGATCCCAGAATCCGGGGATCAGGACCCAAGCCAAAGGCAGACACTGAACCCACTGAGACACCCAGTGTCCTCTCAAAGTGTTTTATAAAATATTTCAGCAATTCTTAGAATTCCATGTTAGGGCGGTGATAAAGTTTTCTCTCTATATATATAGCATACCAAACCCAGGTTTGTACCCTTTATGAAGTGGAATTGACTACTCATTCTAGAGCTAAGTAAATGATCCTGAAATCTGAACTACTCTTTCATTGTGCTAGCCACAAAATCATGCAGTATTCCCTAATACCTGTCACAAAGAAAAAAGAAACAAAAACAAAAACAAAAACCTCTGCATTTTAAAGTAGGGAACTATATGTTAATGATATTGTAAAGAAAAAATAAAAATGACTAAATAATTTTTATTATGTGTTAAAAGATATGAACAATTTACAACAGAAGAAAGGTAAATGGTTCATACACAAGAAAAAATATGAACCTCGCTAGTAATAGCAACTTAAAAATCAAACAAATTGAAACAAGGTACATTTTACCTATAAAACTGACTAAAGTTTTTTTTAAATAATTTTACCACAAGATGGCCAAAACAGCAGGTTATAAAACAATATGCATCATATGATTCCACTTGTGTTAATCAACAATTGAACACAGATTTAGAGAGAGACTAAAAGAATTTAGATTAAAAAAAAAAATCTATGTCAAAATGTTAACCCTGACTTTATCTAGATAATGGCACTTCATTTAAATTCTATATTTTTTATTACAGTTTTTCTCATTTTTCCAAACTTCCCAGAATAAGAAATTTTATGGTGAAAAAAAATACTCTTTAAAAATTGGATTAACTTAACAAAAAATTCAGTCAGCCAAAGCCTATGATGTCATTTATATTTATCAACATTCTTAGAAATACATGTTTATCAATACAAATAAAGCACTTTTAATCACGGGAAAAGATACGCATTCCAAGAGGGTAATTTCCATTTGAATATTTATCTCATTTGGTGAGGATCATCCTAATAGAAATCCACTCAACTTTATGAAGATACATGTTATAAAAATGTTTGGTCACTAAAACACTTGCTTACCTTGTTTAAGCATTAAAAACACTGCAGCTGAACGTGATTCCAAAGATATTGGAGATTTAGAAATGTAATGACAAGCTAATATCACCTGGTCAGAGTAAAAATAAAAATTGTTTGCTTTTTGGCTCTTACATCAGATGTTACTGTCCTAGGCAGAGAATCCCCATTACTTTTTTGAAATGATAATAGGACTATAAGAGTTCACCTTAAGATGATCTTAAGAAAATAAAGAAAAATGATCTTAGGCAAACTAAATAAGAAAACTAGGAGATACGATTAAATTACCAGAGGGATTATTTTAAAGATTTTTAAGACATTGTAGGTAAAAAGATGAAGAGGTTTCCAAATTAATTACATCTTTATTAGCATAGGTTCAGTATTACTTCAAATTGTTTTTTAAAATGTTGTTCCAGCTCTATAAGATAGAAAAAAAAAACACTTTATAAATATTAGCATATCACACTGACTGCTTCCTTGATTAGTCTTAATAAATGGAATTTTAATATATGCACAGAAGCTCCCCAATGAGATGGATGAGTTGTGATGGTATTAAAAGAAAACAATGCATCTGTCTAAAACAGAAAAAAAGTTATATAGACAAACATATGCACACATCTCAAATATAGATATGTTCTAACAAAGTATTTTATATCTCACCGGAATCACAGGAATGCAAAATAAAATAATGTTATCATTATGTCAAATAGAAAATTGGAACACAAAATTATATAAAAGATTATTTTATGTAATTCATATTATATACTATAAAATAATTATCTTTACTATATATTGTAATATGATAATATATAATTATAATATATTATGAAATATAAGTTATATTATATACATATAATTATATGAAATAATATAAAATATTTTTATATAATTATATAAAATTTATATTTTATATACAGTCTGTATGTTTGTGTGTGTGTGTGTGTGTAAAAGACTAAATGAAACCACCATGTTCACAGGTTGGGATAATAGATATTGTGGAGTTTTTTGTTTTTTAATGTGTTAACTTATTCAAAGAATATCTAATGATCATATATTTTAAGTTTTGATTTCAATTCTATTACTTAACATACAGTATTATATTGGTTTCATGTATGTAATATAGTAATTGAATACTACCATTCATCACCGTGTGCTCATCATGACAAGTGCACTTCTTAATCCCCATCACCTATTTAACCAATCCATTCACTCCTCTCCCTCTGGTAACCACCAGTTTCTTCTCTATAATTAAGATTTCTTGATCAGTCTTGTTCTTATTTTTCCTCTTGCTTGTTGTGTCTTAAATTCCACATATGAGTGAGATCATATGGTATTTTTTTTTTCTCTGACTGACTTATTTTGCTTAGCATAATACTCTCTTGGCTGCAACTGTGTTGTTGTAAATGGCAAGATTCCATTCCTTTATATGGCTGAGTAATAGTCCATTGTATATATATACCACAACTTCCTATCCATTCATCAATCCATGGACACTTTGGCTTGTTCCATATCTAGGCTACTGTAAATAATGGTGCAATAAACACAGGGGTAAAGGTATCCCTTTTAATTAGTATTCTTCCATTCTTTGGGGAAGTGCCTATAGTGGAATTACTAGATCCTATGGCAGTTCTATTTTTAATTTTTTTTTTTAAAGATTTTATTTATTTATTTGACAGAGATCACAAGTAGGCAGAGAAGCAGGCAGAGAGAGAGAGAGGGGGAAGCAGGCTCCCTGCTGAGCAGAGAGCCTGATGTGGGGCTCGATCCCAGGACCCTGGGATCATGACCCGAGCCGAAGGCAGAGGCTTTAACCCACTGAGCCACCCAGGCGCCCCTATTTTTAATTTTTTTAGTAACCTCCATACTGTTTTCCACAGTGGCTACACCACTTTGCATTCCTACCAACAGTTTATGAGCATTCCTTTATCTCCACAACCTTGCCAATTGTTGTTTCTTATGCTAATATGATTTTAGCCATTCTGACAGGTATGGGGTGATATCTCACTGTAGTTTTGCTTTGCATTTCCGTGATGGTAAGTGGTGATGACCATCTTTTCATGTGTCTATTGGTAATCTGTATGTCTTCTTCAGAAAAATGTCTATGTATTCTGCCCATTTTTAAAAGTTTTTATTTAAATTCTAGTTTTTATTTAAATTCTAGTTACTTAACATTTAACATCTAGTTACTGCTCATTTTTTAAAGTTTTTATTTAAATTCTAGTTGCTTAACATTTAGTGTCATATTGGTTTCAGGAGTAGAATTTAATGATTCATCACTGACATGTAAGACCCAATGCTCATCACAAGTGCTCTACTTAATACCCATCCCTATTTAACCCATTCCCCTGTCCACCTCCCCTCTAGCAACCCTCAGTTTCTTCTCTATAATAAAGAGTCTCTCAGGTTTGCTTTCCCCTTTTTTCCTTTCCTCTAAGTGCATCTGTTGCTAAAAGTCAACATATAAGTGAAGTTATATGGTATTTATCTTTCTCTAACTTCTTTTGCTTAGTGTAATATGCTCTTGCTCCAACCACCTCATCTCAGATTGCAAGACTTCATTCTCTTTGATGGCTCAGTAATATTCCATTATATATATATATATATATATATATAGAGAGAGAGAGAGAGAGAGATAAAGAAGATGTGGCATGTGTGTGTATATATATATATATATATATATATATATATATATATATATATATACACACACACACACATATTTGATTTGCATGTGGCATGTGTATAGATAGACAGATATAGATATCTAGATATAGATATAGATAGATAAAGAAGATGTGGTGTGTGTGTATATATATATACACATATATTTGATTGATTTGCATGTGACATGTGTATATATACACATGCCACATTTTCTTTATCCATTCATCAGTGGAGGGACATTTGGGTTCTTTCCATAATTTGGCTGTTGTTGATAATGCTGCTATAAACTTCGGGGTGCCTCTCCAAATCAGTATTTTTGTATCCTTTGGGTAACTATGACGTAGTGCATTTGCTGAGTCGTAGGTTAGTTCGATTTTCAACTTTTTTTTTTTTTTTTTTTTTAGAAAGTGAAAGATCACAAGCAGGCAGGCAGAGAGAGGGGGAAGCAGGCTCCCTGCTGAGCAGACAGCCCAATGGAGGGCTCAAGCCCAGGACCCTGAGATCATGACCTGAGCCGAAGGCAGAGGCTTAACCCACTAAGCCACCCAGGTGCCCCTATTTTCAACCTTTTGAGGAACCTCCATAATTTTTTCCAAAGTGACTATACCAGTTTGCATACCCACCAACAGTATAAAACAGTTCCCCTTTCTCCACATCCTTGCCAATATCTGTTGCTTCCTGAGTTGTTAATTTCCACTATTCTGACAGGTATGAGGTGATATCTTGTCGTGGTTTTGATTTGCATTTTCCCTGATAATGACTGATGTAGAGCATCTTTTCATATGTCTGTTAGCCATATGACTGTTTGCCAGTCTTCTTCAGAAAAAAATGTCTATTTATGTCTTCTTGCCCATTTCTTAACTGCATTGTTTTGAGGGGCGTTAAGTTTGATAAGATCTTTATAGATTTTTGGATACTATCCCTTTGTCAGATACATCAAATGGAAGTATCTTGTCTCATTCCGTAGGTTACCTTTTAGTTTTATTGATTGTTTTCTTTGTTGTACAGAAGGTCTGTGTTTGGATGTAGTCCCAATACTTTATTTTTACTTTTCCTTCCTCCCCTTACCTCAGGAGACATATCTAGGAAAAAAGCTGCTTTGACCTATATCAAAGAAGTTACTGCCTGTATTCTTTTCTAGGACTTTGGTGGATTCCTGTCTCACATTTAGGTCTTTAATCCATTTGAATTTATTTTTGCGTACGGTGTAAGAAAATGGTCCAGTTTCATTCTTTTGCATGTTGTTGTCCAGTTTTCCCAGCACCATTTCCTGAAGAGACTATCCTTTTCACATTGAATATTCTTTACTGCTTTGTTGAAGATTAACTGAACACATAGTTCTGGGTTTATTTCTGGGTTTTCTATTCTGTTCCATTGAACTATATGTCTAATTTTGTGCCAATACCCTACTGTTTTGATTACTACAGCTTTGTAACATACCTTGAAGTCAAAAATTGTGATGCCTCTAGCTTTGCTTTTCTTTTTCAAGACTGTTTTTGCTATTCTGGGTCTCTTTTGGTTCCATACGAATTTTAGGATTGCTTGTTCTAGTTTTGTGAAAAGTGCTGTTGGTATCTGAAATGGATTGCATTAAATGTGTAGACCATTTAAGGTAGTATAAACATTTTAACAATATTTGTTCTTCCAATGCGTAAGCACAGAATATCTTTCCATTTCTCTGTGTTGTTTTGAATTTCTTTCATCAGTGTTTTACCATTTTCAGAGTACAGGTATTTCACCTTTTTGGTTAGGTTTATTCCCAGGCACCTTATAATTTTGGGTGCAATTGGAAATGGGATTGTTTTCTTCTCTTTCTGCTGCTTCATTACTGGGGTATAGAAAAGCAACACTGATTTTGTAATCTGCAACTTTACTGAATTTATTAGTTCTAGCATTTTTTTGGTGGAGACATTAGGGTTTTCTATATAGAGTATTATGTCATAGATCATCACAAAATAGTGCAAGTTTTACTTCTTCCTTACAGATTTGGATACTTTTTTTTTTTTGGTCTGATTGCTATGGCTAGGAATTTTAGTACTACATTGAATAAAAGTGGTGATAGTGGACAGCCGTGTCTTTTTCTTGACCTTACAGAAAAAGTTCTCAGTTTTTCCCCATCGAGGATGATGTTAGCTGTAGATTTTTCATATATGGCTTTTATTATGTTGAGGTATGTTCTCTCTAAATCTACTTTGTTGAGGCTTTTAACATGGACGAATGTTGTATTTTTTCAAATGTTTTTTCTACTTTTATTGAAATGGTAATATGGTTTTTATCCTTTCTCTTATTGAAGGGATATATCACTTTGATTGATTTGCAAATACTGAACCACCCTTGCAACCCAGAGATAAATCCCATTTGCTTGTGGTGAATTATTTATTTAATGTATTGTTGAATTCAGTTTGCTAGTACTTTGTTGAAATTTTTTGCATCTATGTTCATCAAGGATATTGGTCTGTAGTTTTTTTTTTTTGTTTTTTGTTTTTTTAGTGATGACTTTATCCGGTTTTGGTATCAGGTAATGCTGGACTCATAGAATGAAAGTTTTCCTTTGTATTCTATTTTTTTGGAATAGTTCAAGAATAGGTATTAAATCCTTTAAATGTTTAGTAGAATTCACCTGTAAAGTCATCTGGTCCTGGACTTTTATTTGTTGGGAGTTTTCTGATTACTACCGCAATTTCTTTGTTGGTTACCAGTCTGTTCAAGTTTTTCATCTCTTCCTGTTTCTGGTTTTTTTTCTTTTTTTTTTTTTTTTTGAAGATTTGATTTATTTGACAGGCAGAGTACGAGCAGAGGGAGGGGCAAATGGAGAAAGAGAAGCAGGCTCCCTATGGAACAGGGATCCCAATGTGGGGCTCAATCCCTGGACCCTGGGATCATTACCTGAGCCGAAGGCAGAGGCTGAATCCACTGAGCCACCCAGGTGCCCCTTCCTGTTTCAGTTTCGGTAAGTTATAGGTTTCTAGAAATTCTTCCATTTCTTCTAGGTTTTCCAATTTATTGGCATATAATTTTTCATAATATTCTCTCAGGATTATTTGCATTTCTGTAGTGTTGGTTATTACTCCTCTTCCATTTGTGATTTTATTTCTTTCTCATTTTTTCCTGATAAGTTTGGCTAGAGTTTTATCAATTTTATATATTATTCTTACAAAACAAAACAAAACAAAACAAAACCTCCCAGTTTCATTGATCTGTTCTATTGTTTTTCAGTATCTATGTCACATATTTCTGCCCTAATCTTTACTATTTCCTGCCTTCTGCTGGTTTTAGGTTTTGTTGTTCTTTTTCTACTCCCTTTAGGTGTAAGGTTAGGTAGTTTGAGGTTTTTCTTGCTTTTTGAGGTAGTTATGTATTGCTATAAGCTTGCCCCTTAGAACCACTTTTGCTTTACCCCAAAGATTTTGGACTACTATGATTTCAATTTTATTTGTTTCCATGTAGTTTTTTGTTTCTTCTTGGATTTCCTGGTTGGTCCATTCCATTCATTGTTTACTAGTATGTTACATAACCTCCATGTATTTGTGGCCTTTTCAGATATTTTCTTGGGGTTGACTTCTACTTTCATAGCACAGTGGTTGGAAAAGATATCTGGTGTAACTTTGATATTCTTGGAATGGTTGAGGCTGGTTTTGTGAGTTAGTATGTTTTCTATCCTGGAGAATGTTCTGTGTGCACTTGAAAAGGATGTCTACTCTCTTGTTTTAGGATGCAATATCCTGAATACATCTGTTAAAGCCATTTGTTCCAGTGTCATTCAAAGCCTTTGTTTCCTTGTTGGTTTTCTGTTTAGATGATCTGTCCATTGCTGTAAGTGGAGTGTTAAAGTCCCTTACTATTATTCTATTATTATCAGTTCCTTTGTTATTGTTTTATTTATTTGGGTGCTCCTATGTTGGGTGCATAAATATTTACAATTGTTAGGTCTTCTTATTAGATTGCCCCCCTTATTATGCCATAATGGGAATATCTTCATCTCTTGTTACTTTGTTTTTTAAAGCCTACTTTGTATGATAGAAGTATTGCTACTCCAGTGTTTTTTGTTTTGTTTTGTTTTGTTTTTTTGACATCCATTTGCTGACAGATGTTTCTCATGCCCTTACTTTCCATCTGCAGGTGTCTTTAGGTCTAAAATGAGTCTCTTCCAGATAGCATATAGAAGGATCTAATTTTTTTTATCCATTCTGCCACCCTGTGTCTTTTGATTTGAGCATTCAGTCCCATTTACATTCAAAGTAATTAGTTATAGATATGTACATATTACCATTTATTACTTGTTTTCTGGTTGTTTCTGAAGATTTTCTCTGATCCTCTCTTGTATCTCTTTCATGGTTTGCTGATTTTCTTCAGTGACACATTTGGATTTCCTTCTCTTTATTCTTTGGATATTAATGGGTTTGATATATAGTTACAATCAGGTTTGTATATAACCTCTTCTACAAATAGCAGTCTATATTAAGTTGATGGTTAAGTTTGAACCAATTCTTCTTTCCTCACCACATTTTAGGTATATGTTATATTTTATATCCTTTTATTGTGAATTCTTTGAGTTCCCTTTAATATATCTTGCAGAGCCGCTTTAGTGGTCACAAACTCCTTTAGTTTTTGTTTGTCTGGGAAACTTATCTCTCCTATTCTGAATATTAGCCTTGCTGGCTGAAGTATTCTTAGCTGCAGATTTTTCCCATTCAGCACTTTGAAGATTTTATTCATTTATTTGACACAGAGAGAGAGAAGACAAGTAGGCAAGAGGCAGGCAGAGAGAGAGGGGGAAGCAGGCTCCCTGCTGAGCAGAGAACCCAATGTGGGGCTCGATCCCATTCAGCACTTTGAATATGTCATGTCATTGCCTCTGGATTTTCAAGTTTCTGTTGAAAAATATTCTTCTAGCCTTATGGACTTTTCCCTTTTAAGTTACAGACTTCTTCTGTCTTTCTGCTTTTAAGATTTTTTTCTTTATCACTATATATTGCAAATTTAATTACAATATGTCTTGGTGTGGATCTGCTTTCGTTGCTTTTGACGGGAATTCTCTGTGCCTCCTGGATCTGGATATCTGTTTCTTTCCCCCAGATTTAAGGAAGTTTTCTATTATTTCTTCAAATTTTCTGCCCCCTTTTTTCTCTTCTTCTGGGACTCATACTATAAATGTTATTATGTTTGATGGAGTTCCCTAAGTGTATTCTTGTTTTGTATGATTTCTTTTTTCCTTTTGTTTAGCTTGAGTACTTTTCATTACTCTGTATTCTAGGTCAATAATTCATTCTTTTACTTGTTCCACCCTTCTATTCATTCCATCAAGTCTGTTTCTCATTTCATTTATTGATTTCCTCTATCTCTGCTATATTGTTCCTTAACTCTATGTTAAGGGCCTCATTCATGTCTTCCACTCTTTTCTCGAGTCCAGTGAGTATCCTTACAATCATTGCTTTACATTCTCTATCAGGCATGTCACTTACTTCTGTTTCACTTAGATCTCTGGCCATGGCCTTGTCCTGTTCTTTCACTTAGGATAAATTTCTCTGTCTCTTCATTTTTTCTGCCTCTCTGTGTCTGTTTCTGTGTACTAAGAAAGTCAGCTAGGTTGTCTGCTCTTGAAAGTAGTGACTTTATGAAGAGGAGGTCCTGGAGTGCCCTGGAGTGCAGTATCCACTGTTATCAGTACCTGACACTTGAGGAGAGTATCCTATGTCTGTTGCTTATGCCCGCTACTGTGTCTGAGTCACTTTTTCCTTTCAGTGCAGTCTTCTCCCTGAGTCTCTGTTACAGACTATGCTCACATTCTGTGCTGTTAGTGGGACCCTGCTGGGAAATTTCGAAGCTAACTAGTGGTATTAGCAACATTTGTGCTGGGCCGCTACTCCCATGCCAGATCCCCCAAACTGCTACAGCACCTGGGGGATGCACACCAATGTGGCCAATGTGCAAGGCTGAGCACAATGTGCAATGATGTTTGGGAATGGCTGGGCATGGCCTGTGATGGTGGCTGTGTGTGCTTGGCTGGGCATGGAGTGGTGGCTGGGCATGACACACAGCAAAAGCTGTGCACCAGGTGGTTGGGCAGGGTGTGTATGCAGATTTAACAGAACTTCCCTTGAGCCCTGGGATGAGGTTACAAGTGTCTGTGCAGCCCTGTCTCCTGCAAGTGGCTTTACATTTATGGGGGGGGGGGGACAGGGACAAAAATGGTGCCGGCCAGCTCCCTCCTTTTCAGAGAAGTCCCCCAATAGGGTCTGAAATCAGTATGAACTGATCTGTCTCCCCTTTGACCCCAGGGATGTGTAAACTTTCATTGGTATGTTGCCTAATAACCTAATTCTATAAAAACCTCAAAATGTTTCTTATTTCTTCAGTTAATAGCCCTTTCTATATTCTGATATGGCACTTTATTTGGGAAGTAAAGAAATATTAAAGTAAGCATAAAAAAGTGATCACAAGCAATGACTCTAATATCAGAGAGACTTGGTCTGACTCCTAATTCTAGGGTCATTAGAAAGTTACTTAACTCCCCTAACCATCAGCTTTCTCACATATAAAATGAAAGTAATAATATTACACAATAGAATCAGAAGACTAAGTCAGATCATGTATACATAACACTTAAATTACACATATTCTATATAAAGCAAGCAAAACTATACTAACAATAATGAAACAGTAGCATTGATTCCTCCCCCCCCCCCCAAAATTGAGGGAAGTAATTAAAGAATGCTTTGGCCTCTGAATAATGGTCAAGTTTCTCTGTTTAACATATTTTTATCAGAATAAGTCAAAGGCAAAGAAGAAATTAATCATGAAGTCTGAAGACTGTGCAAGAAGGCAACAAATTACACTATAACTGAAACATGCAACTTAGGTAGAATCGACAGATTTTAAAACCTAATTTTGGGTCGGGGTAATAAGTAGGAAAATGCGACCATTACATAGGTCTCTCTGTGTCTCTACTGAGATCCACAAATTCTCACAACTTATGGTGACTAAACAAGTATGCATCACTGCCATCAAGAATGGGAAATAAAAACCATCAAGGTAACTAAACTTGGTTCATAGCCAACAGTAAATATCTCTAAGAAAGGAGGTTATAATTCAGTACTATTCTCTCCTAAGTTTTGATTTCTCACTGAGGTGCCAAGAAAAATGGTTACATCTGGCCATTCCATGAAACACTGACATTTTCAAGGCACAACAGAATTTGGACCTTCCCAAGTTTCTAAGTCCACATGTTGATACAGAAACATACCACAAAAATAGATGTGGATAGTGGCAAATCACTGTATTAGAACACTGAGCCTGATTCAATTTCAGCCAGACATTTTATATTCTGCTCAGGCAGTCTGTCTCAGACCTTTACCAAGAATAACATTTCATTAATACTGGGTTGAAAATGGCAGGTTTACCCTTACTGACCCTATATAATCACTGGTTTTGAGAACACTAGGAACACTGTTGATTCTGTATCCCTTATAGGGACTTACTCACTGATAAGTCAGGTTTCTCCTTTAGAATCATACTCATTACAAGAAACCAACATTTCTAGGGAAGTCAGGACAATTTGTCTTGCCAAATCTTTAGAACCAGGAATTACAAAAGGACAGTTAAAAACACACTCTACTTTCATTAGTCATGTTTTTGCTGTTATCAAAAGAAAAACTCTTTTTCTCCTTTTTTGAACAAGTGGTGGTTAGTTTAACTGAATACAGAATAGATTAGCCTGACTAAAACAGAATGACAAGATGGTTGAGATAATACACACATATAAAAGACTGAGCTAAAACTTTCTGGTGTCTTTATCCCAAGTTTTCTGGTCAGTCTATAATTTAGAACTAATGTATATAAAAAATGTGCTAAAAATTTTACTCTATACTGCTTAACTGCATTTTCCATCTAGTTACTTAGAGCAAAATTTTTCTTATACTCAAAATTATTTTTCTAAAATAACTTTACCTGTAGGTTGAAAAAATAAATTTACAAAGAAAAAATAAATAAATAATAAATAAACAAATAAATAAAAAATAAATTTACAAAGAAAAAATAAATTTTCTTTGTAACATGGCACAGAAAACTACTCAAAAAATTAAAATATATTATCAGTGGAATAAAATTTCTTGAGTGCCTATTATATGACAGAGGCTTTTCTAGGTACTGAAAACAAAGGTAAACCAAACCCAGAAACCAAGTTCTTCAAACACTCAAAAACCTGGAACCCCTTAATTATCCTGGTCATAAAATTTGTCCCTGCAACCCAAATTCCACAAAAAAGCAAAACTAATGATTAGCATGCCATTATAATAAATCTGAGTACTTTAACTACTCTAAGTGTGTCTGACACACAGAAGGTTATACCTAAATATTTGTTGAGTGAATATACAAAACAAGAGGTAGCATGCTAGATAGAGCAAGAACTATCAGAAATATACAGGTTAGATCATTTCTGATCAGAAAAAAAGCAAAGCTAGGTTTTAAAATGTCTAAAGGTTTGTTTTGCTAGGTTAGCAGGCAATACAGAAATTAGTGGTTCAGTACCTTGGATAGCTCCATGGAGGCAGCCTCTCTAAGGTCCCAGATACACTTTCCTTCCTTGTGTCTTCCAAAAGAAATCATCTTATTAAAGGGTTATGTCACTTTTATACCAGAGTCATTCCACAAAAAAAAAAAAACAAAAAAAAAAAAACAAAAAACCAGAAGACTCCTCAACCCTATGCCCACCTCAACACATATGAAACAAATATGCATACGTAGAAGTCTGGCCTGTTTGCTAAAATTCTGTCCTAATCAGGGGATAAACACCTGTCACTTTAGAAAACAGATCCAAGGAATCTTGCTTATATCTTGCTATGTGATAGCTCTTCCTAAGAAGAGTTGCTTCCCCTGATCTAGAGCAATAGATTTACTTGCAGGATCTTATAAAGTGGCTATTGGAAAGTTGGAATAAAATATACTACCAAACTTAACTCAGCGTCATAGATTTAAATCAACAAATCTGTCTGAGAAAGACTCAGAATGCTTATGGAGAAGCATGTTACCTCTCCATAAACATTCACATAGGTGAAACAACCACATGTTACCTGCAACCATAAGGTAATGATAATGATTAAAAAGTAACAAGAATGAAAATAGAGCTACCCTATGGCCCAGCAGTTGCACTACTGGGTATTTACCCTAAAGATACAAATGTACTGATCCGAAGGGGCACGTGCACCCGAATGTTTATAGCAGCAATGTCCACAATAGCCAAACTATGGAAAGAACCTAGATGTCCACCAAGAGATGAATGGATAAAGAAGATGTGGTATATATATACAATGGAATACTATGCATCCATCAAAAGAAATGAAATCTTGCCATTTGTGACGACGTGGATGGAACTAGAGGGTACTATGCTTAGCAAAATAAGTCAATCAGAGAAAGACAACTATCATATGATCTCCCTGATATGAGGAAGTGGAGATGCAATGTGGGGAACTTGGGGGGTAGGAAAAGAATAAATGAAACAAGATGGGATTGGGAGGGAGACAAACCATAAGAGACTTTTAATCTCACAAAACAAACTGAGGGTTGATGGGGGGAGGGGGTCGGGAGAGGGTGGTGGGGTTATGGACATTAGGGAGGGTATGTGCTATGGTAAGTGCTGTGAAGTATGTAAACCTGGCAATTCACAGACCTGTACTCCTGGGGCTAATAATACATTATATGTTAATAAAAAATAAAAAAATTAAATAATAAAATGGTAGATTGGAAAAAAAAAGTAGCAAGAACTGTAAAATAAGAAGACATTACTTAATATGTCTCAAAACTATACAGAGCTAAAGTAAAACACTGACAAATACAAAATCCTCATCTTTACTAGTGTATGTCTCTTGCTTGCCTACTGAATTCTTAAACCTTTGTTTGCTTCTATACTGTAGCCATCATCTTAGGGTGGAATATTCATTTGCATAGTTTCTCCCATGTGAAATCAGAAATTCCTTGATAGGATGTGCCACATCTCATTCACAATAGCCAACAGTATCCTAGATATAGTAAGTGCTCAATAACTGTTTATTGAATTAACCAATGGAACTCATCTCTGCCTTATGAAACTTCTGTTCTAAGGGAAGTATAAATGGGATCTATCCCAGTACATAACTATATTACTATAGAGAAAAAAAGAAATGCTGTTGTTTCTAATAGTAAACATAACAAAGAAATTTGAGGCATCTGGAAATATTTACCCCATAAAGAATCCTATGAGAGAAAGTAATACAAACCATATCTTGCTATTGAAAAATCACAGAAGATTCTGTTTTTGTTGTATTTTTAAGTCTCCAAAGACTGTATTATGAAGAATGAGAGAAATATAAAACTGACCTCTTGGGGAAAACATAAGGTCAAGGAAGAGATTTCCTTTAAAGAAAGAAAAAGGAGACAGAGAAGAATAAAAACAAGACAGTGGGTAGGGGGAGATAGTGATGGAGGGAGAAGGAGGGAAAGGAAGGACAAAGGAAGGGAGAGGGAGGAAACAAGGAAGGAAGGAAGGACGGAATGAACTTAGTGCAGGTCATGAAGGAAGATGCTGGTAAAAGATGGTCCTGGGAGCAACTGAAATTCTATCTTGACAGACAGTGAGGTTAGAAAAAGCAGCATCATTCAAAAATTGTACAACTGAAAAATAAGCTTATTCTTATCTGCCCATGGGTATTATACAAAATAAAGGAATGGTGAGTATCATTTTGCTTTTGTTTTTTCGGGTTTTTGTTTGTTTGTTTTGTTTTTTTGGAGGGAAAGAGGTGCTTAGAAAATTATTTCTTGGGGAAGTATTTCCATGAAATGCTTTGGGAGACTTCACTTAGATTGCTTGCAATAGATTCTCAACTTAAATAATCTCAATAATTATTAAGATTTTCCAAGAGAAATTCACATTATGTGTTTAGTCTTACCAAATTCAGATATGATGTCAATTTTTATTCTTATACAGAATGTATCCTATGTGAAATTATCCAGTGTTTGAAAAGAGTTATAGGGTCTGGGGCACTCATTTTAGAAAATTAAGTGTTACTAAGTGAGGTCCTTTTTCATTTCATCAGGTTTTCCATTTCATTGGGAATCAATTCCATCTGGTGCTTCTAATCTAGCACTTAAAAGTCATCCTTCAAGTCCTCTGATCTTGTTTAAACACTAAAATTGTTCAGTACAGACCCAAATTTCCACAAAAGTGACTTTATGATTCCATTTCATTCTCTCCTCCATCTGCAAAGAATAATTTTGTTTGTTTTGTTTTCTACCTCAGGAGCACCTAATCTATACATTTTAAGAAACAGAACTTAAGGGTGCCTAGGTGGCTCAGTCAGGCAAGCATCTGCCTTGGGCTCAGGTCCTGATCTCAGGGTCCAGGGATCAAGCCCTATATTGCATAGGGCTCCCTGCTCAGCAGGTAGTCTGCTTCTCCTTCTCCCTCTGTCCCCAACCCCATTTGTGCTCACACTCTCTTGCTCTCAAATAAATAAGTGAAAATCTTTAAAAAGAAAAAAGAAACAGACCTTGAGTGCTTTGTTGCCAAGAGCTTCATAATAATAGTTAGAATACTCACCTGTGAGTACTAGTTAGTGCTACTGCTTATTAACATATGCTTTTCTAATTCAAATGCAATTAGTCATAGGCTAGTCACTGAATATTCAAATTTAATATACATAAATTCCCAAACTACCTGTGAACAGAGCTCTAAGTTAAAGGGATGTGAGAATCTGAAACATAAGCAAAGTTTTTTAAAATTTTTTTGCTGTATATTTAATACCATTCTGAACATGTATCACCTGCTTGCTGTAGAACCAGAAATCATTCTGAAGGTGCTTCCAAGTCTAGATTTTAAACTGAGCTGGAAGTTGTAATAGCCTCACCATGAATGTCTGGTATCTTCCCACTTCCCTAAGGTTGAAAATAATGTAGAAATTGAGATGGAGCCAAGAACAGTACAATCTTCAAAGCTAAAATATAAGTCCAGAGACCACAGAGATGTCAATGTCCATTAGAAGTTTAAAGAAAATAAAAATAAAATCTAGAACAGTACTGGCTTGCTAAACATCAAAATGAACATCAGTAGTTTTACTAAACTATGAATAAAACATTTTTAAAAAAAAGCTCTAAGTACTCAGTTTAAAAGTAAATCAAATTTTTGTAATTCTAAAACCACTGATGGCAGTGTGGTATAAGATAAAATACACTAGACCAAATACTGGGATGTTCTGGACTTTTTCTTCCTATTGTGTTTCTTCTGACATGGACCATTGAAAAAGTCACTTAATCCTCCTAGGCCCTGAGCTTCAATTTCTTCTTTGGTAAAACAAAGAATTTGGACTAGAAAATAACTAAACTTACTTACAGAAATAGGCATTTCTGTAAGAACTCAAATTTGACTTGTATTTGAACAGCTCTTAAAAAAAAAAAAAACCACTATGTATCTGTTACGTGTTTTAGGTTTCAGAATTTAAACTAGTTCCTTCTAAGATTAATGTGTCTTCTTTTTCTTTCAAATAATTCCAGATGGGGATGAGCTCAAAGACCTGGATCAATGAAAAAGATTATTTAACCAGTTCTAGAAGACCAACCCATTTTCTTCCAAAATCCTGCAAAACTGTAGGAAGTGGAGGGTAGGGGTCAGCATAGCTCTGCTGGTTCAAGGTATGCTTCTTTCACAACTCCCTTGAGCAGACCAAGAAGCCAGAGAATGCCAGCTGTGGGAGAAAGCTTCCTCCAACATCATATATCAGAAAGCCCATATCTGGGAATATAATTCAGATGCTGAAATTAGATATAAGTCATCAGAACCTCAAAGGACAAGCCATCTGCCTTTCCTCTCCCACTACATTTCACTGTCTTGCATTAAGAGGCAAAACTAGAACCAGCCTATGTTCAGGGCTGTGGTCCTGCCCTGGCAGTCTTAAGAACTTAGTCAAATAAGACACACAATGCTAATAATCTACATTTAGCAACATAAGAAATGAGAAACAGCTCAGGAAAACCCAATGAGGATCCAAACCCTGAGAATGATATATTTCCTAATGATCAAATCTCTGTTTGGTCCACTGAGACATATTGCTTCTCTTAGAATACAATACCTTAGACAACATTAAGTGATATTGTGAGTGATGGCAGTTACAAGCAAGACAGAAGAAATACTTTAAGTTCAGCCTCAAGGAACATGTGTAAAGAATAGCCTTGAGAAGTGATGGCAAACATGTATGCTATCCCCAATGCTGTGCACACAGCAGACAACACTAATCGGTAACAGTAGTCTTTTCTGTAGTACCTGGGTCTCTACTTCATAGTCTTTCTCATCAGGCTGGCCCTACCAACTGATATGAGTTGGCATGAGAAAGAAAGTCCATTTATCATCTTTCCTAGAGAAGAAAAAATAAATAAATAAAACCTCTGTATGGAGAATCATGAGGATCTGTTCCTCCGCTGCGCTCTACTAGCAAGCAGAGAGGTAAGGAACTTCATACCGCTAAGATCTCCTCACCTTTATCGATAAAGATCTAAATAATTATCTGATTGATAAAGATCTCCTCACCTTTATTGATAAAATAATATGAGACTATAATATGGGACTATGAGTAAACTCTAAGTTTCTTTGTGTGTTCTAGCCCTAAATATCTATAATATTAAGCAATGTGGAGTATCTATGAATGATGTCAAAAAGTATGCCTACCATGTATGTAAGTCTAGCAAATGAAGTTACTCATTTAAGTTACAAAATATTATTGTAATTTTTTACCTCTTAACGAAGCTGCAGATCCTAATTATAAGATTCTTTGTCCAGCTGTGGTTGCTTAAGCCAAGAAATATATTCTAGTTCAACTCCTTTACAAATGAGGAATCAGAGGTTCAGAGGGATTAACTGATTTGCATAAAATCATGTAGCTAAATCTGCATACCCAGATTATGATTATCAACACCAAGACCATTAGCACAATTATTAGTTTTTACGCACTTTAGAGAGAGGATTTCCAAACCGCAAACCCAAATCTACTAACAAGCCAGTATCTCTCCTCCAACACTATTAGTCTCTAGGCTTTCTTGTTTGTGATTTCTTTACACCTGAATACGTTCACGGTGCCTACATTCTTTCTTTCAATTCCTTAAAATTTCTCTTGATTCCTTGTTCAATGAACACATGTATTTTAGTCATCTTTTCATACTTGCATTTGCAAGGTTCCCAACTTAGAATCACTGAAATGTTCACTGGCAGGTGGTGTACGCTTGGCCCTTGAACAACATGGGTTTGAACTGTGTGGGTCCACTTACATGTGGGCTTTGCTAAACACATGACAGTACTTTAAATGTATGATTTTCTTAACATTTTCTTTTCTCCAGCTTCCTTTATTATGAGCATACAGTATGCAATACATATGACATACAATATATGTGTTCAACTGACTGTTTATCTTATTGATAAAACTACCATTTAAGAGTAGACATTAGAAGTTTTGGGGTAGGGGTGCTTGGGTGGCTCAGTGGTTTAAAGCCTCTGCCTTTGGCTCAGGTCATGATCCCAGGGTCCTGGGATCAAGCCCCACATCAGGCTTTCTGCTCCACAGGGAGCCTGCTTCCTCCTCTCTCTCTGCCTGCCTCTCCACCTACTTGTAAACTCTGTCAAATAAATAAATAAAATCTTAAAAAAAATAAAAAAGAAGTTTTGGGATAGTCAAAAGTTACATGTAGATTTTCAGTTGCATAGGAGGTCGATGGCCCAACCCTTACGTTGTCCAAAGGTTAACTTTTACCTTTGAAACATCCTTTACTGCACCATAACTATACTAAGTAAAACTTCACCTAACAGAAGCTCTGTGGAATCCAAAAGGCAGCCATTTATTGCTATCTTTTTGTTTACTAACCTTTCTATTTTCTGTCTGCATGTGATTGCTATATATGAATCTGTGAGCAGTAATGATTTAACTCACTTAAAAATAATAATATATCAAATGATCTCAGTATGTCACTATGTATTCTGTCTAATTTTGAATCTAATTTTCAAGTGCTTTATGTTGATTTAATAAAGAAGGGAGAGGCATTTCAGTTGTGTGTGAAATATAATGGACACAAATTCACCTAGTGACAATATACTTATGGTATTACAATCCAGGACCATCCAAGCAATGGAAACAAAATGAGGTATGACATTTAACATAAGTAAATGTAAGTGAGAAGTTAGATATGAAGTTGGGGGATCTGAATTCCATCCTCAACTTTCACACTAAAGTTATAGACTTGCACAATTGCCCTCACTTCCTTGAGCCCCAGCTATAAAGTAAGAAAGTTCAGCTGCTTTCTAAGATCACATTCATATTTGTCATTTTATGATTAATACTGCCATGGGAAGCCCCAATACCTCTTTCCCATGGGTGGTAGCTCTCTCTGGGCATCTGCGTAATTTTTAACATGGCAGCCTACACCAGTCCCTGGTCCTGTGCTTACCCAGAATGACTCACTGCCGGTCTGGATGCAGAGCCTCCTGTTTTGTGACTAATCCCAAACATCCTAGGCAGTACTTGGTGACAGCCTGTTTTCAACAAAAAGGAAAAAAAACAAAACTTCTGGTCTCCACTTTCAGTCTTCCCACCACAAAGTTAAGAACCTATGCACCACCATGTCCTCCAGTGCAAAGGGTCAGGCCGACTGACACAGGAACACTTTATAAAGCATCTGGAAAAGTCCCACAACTCCATAAAGCAGACAGAACCAAACTAAGAAGGAATCTTACAGACTTTCACATTTTCTAACCCAACCCTTTCATATTACATTGAAGAATGGAGTGGAAATGTCAGGAGTAGAACCAAGCATTCTTGAGCCAGGCCAGTGTGCTCACATGGGGAAAATATGAAAGAACGGGGAGAACTAACCATTTACACTATCAATGGGTTTGGGTGTGTGGCTCTACAAAACATCCCAGCATACAGTGTTTTCTTAACATTCACATTAAAACTTTTAGAAATCTCCACGTATTTATTGTTATAGTGAGGCAGTATAATATGAAAGAAAAGTTAGTTGTTCAAAAATTATGTGTCTCCTTCACGTAGTGTTTACTGGCCAAGTTAACTTCTTTGCACTTCACTTTATCATCCGAAAAATGGCACTAAAAATGCCTTTATCAGATTTTGTTGACAGATAACTAATGTCACCTAGCATTACTAGCACTGCATGTTTCACACATTCCTTAACATGTTCAAAAGGTATGTACTGTCTGCTGGTCACAATAAATCCTACAAATTTAACCATCTCTTCAGTGTGACCTAATACCAAAGTGAGTCCTTGGAATAATATCCTAAAATGTGCTAACTGTGAAAACTCTCAAAGAAAACATTTTCCTCCAATGAAGGACACTGTGCCCCCAAGACAGTGAGAGCCATCCTACACCGAAACATTATCGGGGATTTGAGAAGAAACTGTCTTATTTAAACTTGTTTTAAAACAATGAAATAAAAGAATGTTCTTATTTTTGTGAAATCAAGGTGGTATAGGATAGGTTTCAAATCTACCAATTCCTGATGGTGAAGTACAAGTAATATCTGAGAACATTAATCTAGACATAGCAATCTGAACGGACACACATGTACATGTTATAAAAGTAAGGATCAGCTGCAAAGGTATTACTAACATAAAATCAGACTTTTGTACCCATGTATCTTAAAGATCCACTTCCACAGAAAGCAGTTTAGTTTTAGTATACTTTAGTATCTATAGCTTTTAGTCCCAAACTGAGGGCAAGCTACATAACACATTTGCAAAGATATTTCCATTTGCAAATGATATCATGGTGGAACCCAAATGAGCCTTTAAGACCACCCAATACAAACTTTTCATTTTATAGATGAGTAACTGGAGAGACTAAAAGGTTATGTGGCTTTTCGTTGAAAGTAAAAAGCAAAAAAAAAGGCTGAGACTGGGTTAGAACTGAATGCACCCCACTAGACTTCTGGCCAGGACTCTTCCCTGGAGCCATGGGGTCTAACTTACACTATATAAGAGGCAGGGTTAAGAAAGACCCCACCTTCAAAAAACAAAACAAAACAAAAACAAAACAAACAAACAAAAAAAACACTCTACCTTAGAGTGAGCCTATTCTCAAAAAAAAAAAAAAAATTCCTCCTATCCTGTCAATATTTTATCCTACTTCTGCACAATTAGTATAGCTTTTTAAATGGTTTTCTTCTTTCATGACTTTTTTGGAAGTATCATTTAATTGCACCCCATCCACAGAGTTGGTAAGTGCTCAGAAAAAGTAGTTTCAGGAAGATTATACATTGTTCTTCTCTTCTCCATTAACAAAGATGTCCATAACTCTAAACATGCTTTTCTCAATAGTTTGGGCTCTGACTTCTGCAAGTAATCTGTCTAGATAAGATTTACAAAAACAAAAATGTGCGATTGCTCTATTTTACTGCAATAAGGTGTTGACAGTTTTGCCTTAACCTATGGATCACCAAAAATGTTCTCCTAGGAACTAGACCAACTGTGAATAAGATAATATTAAAAAAAAAAAAATCAGCATAGGGTTACCGGGGTCAGGCCAGGGAGGAAGAACAATATTTTTTTTGTTGTATCAAACCAGAGACAGTAACTTCTCATCTCAGATCAATATAAAATATAATCCTAGAATCAAATCATAATGCTTGATTTGGAGAAACTGCTTTGTCAGTGGAACCTCTGAAATGATATATGGAAGTATATTTCTATGCACTTTGAGTTTATAATTATCAAAATCAATAATGTTAAATAATTGCCCATGCACTATTTTATACATGCATTAATCACACACAAAATAAACAATGTAAAGTGTTCTTGAAAAATTCAGGGCAAGATAGATAGTTATAAAATAAATGATACATGAAAGAACCTTAAAAGTTCCTTAAAGGAATTCCACTATTTTGCTGTTATTATTAAGGACACAAACTCTTCAGGATTTATCATTCTAAAATTTGCATGTAGTAAGTGTCCTGTCAACCCTAGTCAATGAATCCTGTATCTTGGTTAATTAGCAACTTTATGAGAGAATTACTTAGATTCTGCACATAAAAACCAATACAGATGGTCCCAGACTTAACAGTAGTTTGAATTAATGATTCTCAACTTTATGATGGTGTGAAAGCAATAGCATTCAGTAGAAACTGAACTTTGAATTTGGACCTTTTCCCAGGCTAGCAATATGTGGTACGACTCTCTGATGATTCCAGGCAGCGTCAGTGAGCTGTAGCCCACAATCAGCCCCACAATCATGAGGACACACAACCGATACCCTGACAACCATTCTGTTCCTATACAACCATTCCATTTTTCACTTTCAGTACAACAGTCAATAAATTTCATGAGGCAGTCAACATCTTATCATAAAACGGGCTTTCTTTTAGATGATTCTGCCCAATAGCTTATTGAGTACATTTAAGCTAAGCTACACTATGATGTTTGGTTCATTAGGAGTACGAAATGCTTTTTCAACTTAAGATGTTTTTAACTTAGAATGGGTCTATGGGGATGTAACCCCATCTTAAGCCAAGCAAGATCTGTATTCCATATCACTGGAGTAGAATAACATATACTTAATAATGATACTGGCGATAATTCAAGCTAGTATTTATAGAAGGCTTACCAGAGCTTAGACACTATGTATCTTTACAGCTTCATTTTATAGGTAAAAAACTGTGAAGCTCAAAATTATACAACTACAAAGTAGCAAATCTAAGCTTGCATTTTAGGTCCATGTGACTCCAAAATGCATGTTCTTAACTACTACACTTGCCCACAATTTGATCTTTCATTATGACTTTAACTCATAATTGAGAACAATAATCATTATGAAGATATTCAGAATCACTGAATAGAGGTAGTACTACTGATAGACTCATGAATCAAATCTTCTGGTACCAGTTTTTCCACAAAGATTGTTATCTGTATCATCTGAAATGAATATGGGAGAAAATTCTGCTCAAAAATAGCATGTTATGGTAAAAACACACTAGATCCAAAATCTTAACACAACACGAATGGTAAGCGTGGCATTTTCCTAGATGACTAGACACATACTAAATGATGAGGCCTTTCAACATCATCTGAGCCATCAGAGAAATTTTTCAAAGACAAATCATTCACTGAATCTGACTCAAAATAACAAATACCACTTCAGACTAAAATATTCTCTTTGTCAACCTTCCTGAATATAAATTATACTTTTGAGGAGCACATAAGCAGATATGGCTAGAGTAAACAAACAAATCTAAAAGAGAAAACATAAATTAATCAATTACATTTCTATTCTAATTTCAAAAAAATTGTAATGTTTGATACTACTGCCTATTAGTTTTTATGTTTCTACTAAAAGTCTTGATTCCTAAAAGCAAGAGGTAGAAAATCATCTAAATACTTAAAAGGGGAACATAAAAAGTATGGACATCCATAACTTAATACAGCCATTTAAAAAAATCATATTAAAATAATGCTATGGAAACATTTCCAAAATATATTACCCAAATAAAAATGTTATATATTATAGGACGCATGGGTGGCTCAGTCAGTTAGGCTGCTGCCTTAGGCTCAGGTCATGATCCCAGGGTCCTGGGATCGAGTCTCACATTGGGCTCCCTGCTCATGAGGGAGCCTGCTTCTCTCTCTGCCTCTGCCTGCAACTCTGCCTGCTTGTGCCTTCTCTCTCTCTCTCTCTCTCTCTGTGACAAATAAATAAATGAATGAATAAAATTTTTTTAAATGTTAACATATTATAATGTAAACATCATACTCAACAATGAAAAACTGAGAGCTTTTCTTCTAACATCAGGAATAAAAGAAGAATGTCCACACTCACCACTGTTGTTCAACATAGTACTGGAAGTCCTACACACAGCAATCAGACAAGAAATAGAAAGCATCCAAATTGGTTAAGAAGTAAAACTGTCACTATCTGCAGATAGCCTGAAGCCATATATAGAAAACTCAAAAGACCACCAAGAAACTACTATAACTGATAAACTAATTCAGTAAATTCCCAGGATACAAAGTTGATACCTGTTACATTTCTATTCACTGATAACAAAGTAGGAGGAAAAGAGAGTAAGAAAACAACCCCATTTACAACTGCACCAAAAATAATAAGACATGTGGAAATAAACATAACAAAAGAGGTGAAAGACTTTTATTTCAAAAACTATAAAACAACAATGGAAGAAGTTGGAGATGACACAAATGGGAAAATATTCCATGCTCATAAACTGGAAGAACCAATATGTCCATACGACCCAAATCAATCTACAGATTTAATGGAATCCTTATCAAAATACCTACAACATTTTTCACAGAACCAGAATAGTACTAAAAATTTGCATGGAACCACAAAAGATCCCAATTAGCCAAAACAATCTTGAGAAAGAAGAATTGGAGATATCAGAATCCCAGATTTCAATACATACTACAGAGCTGTAATAATCAAAACTGTATGGTACTAAATCATAGTATGATCCAAATTTTGTGTAAAGATGAAAAGGAAAAAAAAAAAGTCTAAGTGTGAACAGCTCAAAATGTAAACAGAGCTCTCATCCAATGACGGAGTGGTCTTTCTTCCTTTTAGTGTTCCTTTATTTCCCACACTTGCTGCTTTCTTACATTCTTTTACCAATTTGTATTATCTAAAAATATGCTCTACGAAAATTTGACTTGGTTAGTAACTATCTTTATTGATGCAGGGTAGAACTGAAAAGCACCAATCTGTAATCCTAACTACCTAGATTCAGAGTCTGACTCCATCATTTACCAGCTGTGTAACTGGGTCTTTACTTACTCCAGTCTCATTTTCACAGCCACTATGAGAATTACATGAGTTAATATATGCAAAGTGATGAAAACAATGCCTGGCACATGGTCAGGACTCAATATACGCCAACTCTTGTAGTTGTTGTTGATGTTGCTAATTCTATTATTGGAAAATATTGATTCAACCACTGGCCCTGCTGCAAAAAAAACAAAAACAACAACAAAAAAAACCTGTATTTTAATCAAGATAAAGATATTATTAAAAACAAATGATTGTCCCAACAAGAGAAGTACATAGATGACACTGCCAAATGTGTATTAAATCTAAATTATTCTCTACTTATGAAAATAAATTTGAGAATTTTAACAATATCAGATTTTTTCAAATAAACATTGCTATTTTTCTGGTTTTTTTTTTATTCTTATCCCGTCATATATCCATGAATGATCCTTTGTATACTTCTCTAGGTTTGCCACAGTCATTCCTTTCTTAAAACAAAATGATTCTATGATCAGGTAAGTAGTTTAATTAAAGGCAACAGAAAACCGATGCCAGCTTTGTGATATATGCAATGTCGACCCAGCAATGTCTATAAGTAAAGGGATAAAGAACTTCACCAGAGCAAAGATAATGTTTAAGGTCCATCATCACACCAGAAAATTTATGGCATGGGCAACTTACTTGGCATTAATAAGGGTGATCAAACCCATCATAGAAAACTCAATGGACTTCTCTCTGGTACAATAACATGCACATATAATTTAGGCTTTCTTTTTTCTTCCTACTGAAACAGAAACTTCCATGATACCAAACCTCCCCTTGTCATGCCAGGGCTTACCCCAAACTTATATAGTACAGAGCATACACTTTTCCTTGCTATGTCTCCTAATTATAAAATAAAACTCAATTTTTTTTTTCAGGAAAAGGCAAGTGTTACTTTGCCTCCCTACTTCTACCTTAACACAAAACCACTAAACATCATTGTTTGGCATACAGTAGGCTCTTTTAAGTTAATATTTTCTGAATGAATTAAGCCTTCTGATTTCTCACATTATTCAGAGATGTAAGAAACTGCAAACACATGCTTCCTAGATACAAACTGTGAAGTGTTATTTCCTCCAATCTGAAATATTAGCTCCATATCTAGTCCTAAAGGATGTTTTGAGTGAGAATTGAGGTAGTCTGCCCAGGTTCCACAGTTTGTGGCCAAGAGGAAAACTACATAGAGTTATACATAACTTCACTGGACATCATGTGATAGTCTTTCCCAAAACAGAATTCTTAAGGTCATTTCTTTGAATATGTGATTAACTACAAGAAACTGGATTTGACCCTATGTTTAAGTAGAAATAACTCAAAATTGTTTGAAGCACACATAGAAAGTAATTTCTACATTTAATGATTTGATTATGTTGAATCAAATGAAATGATAGAGATCTGAAAACAAATTTGGCAAGGAGACACACCTCAAATATTATCTCTTTCAAATCTTGTCTTACATTAAAACTATGTTTTAATGAAGAGTCAAAGGCAATCAGTTCCAATATATTGCCTCCTTTAATCCCTATGACACTAGAAGAATACAGGTGTCTTCTCAACTCTCTATCTGGTCCTTCTCCATTGCTTTATAGGCTTGCTGTTCTTTTGTGTACCTGGACTTGTACATGGCTATGGGGGAGGGGTCTTCGCAATTCCATGTTCAATCTTCTGTCCTCTTTGTTGACATTAAAAAACACATTCATTCTCTGGCCAGTGCTTCAGCTGTCAATCCCTGGCGGGCAACTCCCACTCCCAAACATAGGGCCCTGTGTGTACTTCTGAGCCACAATCCTTACCCCCTTTTGCCCATTCTAGGTTCATTTAAATGTCCTACCATCTCACTCAAGTTAAAAATGCTTAGCACCAAATTCACCACATTTCCTTCACTGTCTTTTTAATACAGATTTCATCTTTTCATCAGACTCAAAAAGTCCGTAACAGGCCTTTTTGTGAACTTAACGCAGTGCCATTTTGAGGAGTGAATGAACAGAGCCTCTGTTCTCAATAAGAAATTAGCAGTCAAAGGAACTGAAATGAGGGGGAATGTAATAAAGAGAAAGATAGTTCACATTTATTTGAATATTTCATAATACTGGGGGCTTCTTTGTATTGACTGCCCAACATCTTTGGACATATTCCTACATTTTGGGGTTTTCTCATACTGAAAGTTCAGTTTTAGAAGCCAGAAAACTGAGAGACTACCTTATACCTGGACGCCAAACTAGAAGAACCGGGTTTCTGGCAGGAGTGGTTGGGGAGGCATTTGGTTCATCAGCTTCCAAAGGCACATACCTGGCATCACAGGTTATGAGAAGCCATGTGATCAGAGAGAAGTCCTTGGGTATGACTAGACAGGCACCAGGCTGTCTGGCACCCTCCCAGAGATTTTGGAAGCTCACTAATATCTGTCAATACGTTCTTCTTTCTGATTAAACTAGCCTATGCATATTCTGTTATGGGCAACTAAGAGCCCTGTCCAATACTCACATTTAAGTATTGAAATTCTGTTCATTCACAGAAGCACAAATTGAGCATTAAGAAAAAGTGGTCAATTTCAAGAACAGTTGCATTTATCTTCGCCCTAGGCCATTTTAGCATACCAAGCTATGTTTGCCCTGCTAGAGAGCCACATAAAATCCATGCTTCCACGAAATGGGAATGCTGAAGCTCTAAGCTCATATGAATAAAAATTTCACCACGATTAATCAAGAGTATTTAGCGTTTCTTCTGAAAAATAACTTAGAATAGTTAATTAGCTGATAGAAGTTTATAAAAATCTCTTTTCTTTACCCCAAGGGTACATTGAACCAAAGAACTTTAAAATCTAGTTCCCTAAATAGATGTCCCAAGGTCACCAGTAATCAAGGTGTTATGGTTATGAGTACAAGAGAGACTGGTCAGTAGCATGAGCTCTAGTATCAGAAGATCTAAATTTGAATCCCAACTCTATCACTCATTAACTTTGTCACCTAGAATATAAACCATGTATCTACCCATCAGCTTCTTCATCTGAAAAATAAAAATTATAGGACCTACTTCAAATAAGTTTTTAAAAGTATTTCTGCTACAGAAAAGATATGGTGCTTAGCACACTGACCAGAATACATTAAGTCCTCACTAAGTGTCATCCACTGGGATGTCTAGTAGCTTCACTGGCAATCATGATGACAATGATACTATAACAACGCAAGGGAGTCTAGCATGTAACACATTTGACTAAGCCCTGCACTAGTAGTCTATTAGAGTCTTTTAATATTAAACATCCCAGTTCTTCCAAATATCTTCTCTTGTTCATTTAGGGGATTATTACTTCTGATTCTAAACTGCACACTCTCCTTCCCTGAGAAAAACGCACCTGGGGATAAGTTGCCTGACTGAAAATCTGTGCAGCTCTCGATGGGCTGTTTTTTGCTTTGTGCCTGAAAACAGCTTTTCTATACCAGTGCCCCGTCGAGGGTATTTTGGCCTCAGATTAGAAGGACAGTGAGCTACTGCAATGGCATTTTATAGAGAGCCTCAGAGTTTCCAAATATTCGTTTTTAGCCAATGTTTCCAGCTGGGGTCCATTTCCAGTGGCTAGGGGAAAACAAATATTTGTCTTGGGATTGTAGGGTTCCAAGCATTTTGCAAATGTTTTCACCTAATACTTCCCATGGAAAATATCATCTCTGGTAAACGTTAACTTAAAAAGTAAGTTGTTTGTTTAGCAAAAAAACTGTTGTAGTAAAAACACAATCTTGTAAAGTACTTGCAAGCATATATGCGGGGTTTTTTCACCATTGTAACCATGGTCATGATGCACTTTGGTTTGATACCTCAAGTTTCCTTTGTTTAACATCATCTGTTAAAAAATGGCTGCCAGGCCTTGTTTAGCATTATCACCCCTTTGAGAATCGGATGTATGTCGTCTACCATTTCCTCAGAAAAAGAAATTGCCAGATACATAATATGTGTCTGCATGCAGAACAACGATGCATGGCTAACGATTTAAAGTTCTATTTTAAAATGCATAATAAATTACCTGTTTATTGGCATCCTATTAATCAGAAAACTCCAGAAAGTAGTTTTGTGCCAGAACAATGACACATATTCAAAATAATGACCCTGCCTCTGTGAACCCCTTGAATCCACCTATGGATATCCGCCTTCAAGCCTTCCTACTCAAAGCACAATCCTTGGACCAGCACCCTCATCATCATATGGGAGACTGTTAGATATGCAGAAGTCCGGCCCCCAACTCTCCAACCCACATCTGCTGAATCAGAATACATAAATAACCTAGTTATTTATATATTTATTTATCTTGTATTATGTTCAATTAGCCAACATATAATACATCATTAGTTTCTGCTATAATTTTCCATGATTCATTAGTTGCATATAACACCCAGTGCTCATCACAACATGTGCCCTCCTTAGGCACTTATAAGAGGATACCCTACTGATTCATATGTACATTAAATCTTGTGAAATGCTGCTTTGGGTATATGAACAGTCCTTTAAGAACCTCTGGTCTCCAAGAATCTTTCAGTGTTTGAGTCACAAGTTAAATTCTAATAGTGCCTTCTAGAAGCCCCCAACATAATATATATGAACAAATACAAATTAAATGCTAACAATTTCTTCATATTCTCAACAAATATTTACTGAGCATCCACTGTGTGCCAGGCCAGCATCTACTGTGTGCCAGGCTCTATCTTATTCTAGAGGGAAAACACAGATAAACAAGTATGCAAGTAAAAATGTAATCTGTCAGATGCTCATTAGTGCTATGACGTAAAACTGAGCAAGATGGATACGACAGAGAACGCTGGTGGTGACCAGAAAAACCTGTGGGTAAGATGGCATCTGAGCAAAAACCTGGAGAAAGTAAGGAGTGAGACTTGTACTACAGGAAAGAAGAGCTTTCCAGTAGATGGCAAAGTAAGGTAAAAACCCTGAAGCAGGAAGGTATTTGGTGCATCTGAAGGTTCAAGGAGGGGGTCACTTCCAGTGGAGTTGAAAAGCAAGAGGGAGCAGGTGAAAGCAATGAGGTGGGATGAGGGTGGTCATGGAAGTACTAACAATCACTGACCACATGTACCAATTGCTTACAAACATGAGGAACGACAGTGTGACAAGTCCAGATGGGTTCAGTGGAGGGGAAGACTGCCCCCTCTCTTCCACTCAGTCAGGGACAGTCCGAGATTTTGGTAGGGGGTTCAGAGCCTTTTTGAAATACAACTTACCCCCATCAGAAAGCAATTTATTCATCTTTATTTTGTGGGGGGGAGGGATTTAGGGTTAAAATATAGTTGTTAAGTACCTCTGGCAAAAACCAGATTCCGTTTCAGAGGGTCTGGCACATACTTGGCAGGAAACACACTAAACTGGAATTAAACAATAATCCCATGGCTGGCTATAATTCAGAACCCTATCTTGGCTACCTTTTTAGGCTTATGTTCATAATTATTCTAGACCACATTTCGACAGTATCCTAGCCATCTTGTCTGAACATCTGTTTCAGGAACTCTTCTGCCTTTGGCCAGTGTGTGCTCTCACTGCAGACAGCACACCAGATGACCAGTGACGGCCCCTTCATATTGTGCATACACATCTTGAGTTTTTGAGTCTATGCCAAGTTCCTGTTGGGAGACACAAGGTTTTGGTAACCAGGGATGTGTGCTTCTCTTGTTGCCACATGTAAACCACATGAAAGGAATCATGACTATATTGCTTAAGAAGTAATGCCAGTAACTGTAAAGATCAGCCTAGCCTACAAATAACGGCTATCAATTTGTACAACCTTTGTACATGGGATAATCTAATCCATGCTAATCTCTCTCTGTTATGGCAATGAAGATGCTATAATCACTCTTCACACAGAAAGGCTTCAATCACATTAATGTTCCATGTCAGCTCTATCTTAAAATATTTCCTTTTCCTCATCCAGCATGAAAAGTGAATAAATCTGTCTATGCTGAATGAGCTTCCCCAGGATTCTCGATTTAATCTAGCCAAAATGGAATGTATCAGTCAAAATATCTAAATAAAAACAAGGACGAAGGGAGGCCACTATTCACTTAGAGAAAGGTATAATCTGCCTTAATAAAATTAAATTACGAAAAGAAAAATCATGGGATTATTTACAGAAAATTTCCTTTTCCCACTCAATTATTTGTAGAATATTGGAGCCAGATAGGACCAATGAAGGTCATCATTTACAGGCGAGAAAATGGTGGCTGAAGGAGGCAAAGAGATCTTGCTCAAAAATGAAACACTCTGTGGTGGCAGAAAAAGCACCAGACCAAGGTCCTTCATCATCCAGATAGCCTGCCACCACCACCACACACACTCCCCAGGTCTGTCCTAGGGGGACATAGGAGGAAGGAGGCTTCTCTGATTTGTTCCAATATATTTTCATATATATCATTAACTATGGGGGGTGGAGAGACCACCCATAGTTAAAATGGCAAGAACCACTGCTAATCAAAAATCAATTAGAAATGAAGATAAAGCATTTTTTGAAATTCTAATACAAGTTGATAGGTAAATTGGATTTGATTTTTCAAAATTTAATTCTCACAACTCTCAAGAACATGTCTCTTGTACCACAGGAGGCACCCTTCTAATGTTAGTGAATATTTCTAAGGAATCACCTAGTCCCTCTGTTCCATACTTGACCTATTTTCATTCCGCAGGTGGTTGGTATACAGAGAGTAGAAAACACTGCCACTCAAAATCTGACTTTGTAAAACCTTAAACCTTTTAGAAAAGCGATCAGCACAAAATGTGGCTTCACACCTGTGACCGAAATTATATGAAGGAACAAAAAGTGCCTAGAAAAGCTAGCTAACCCAAATTAGTATTTATATTTGCAAACTTCAGAAAGTTGTATCAACCAATAAATTATTTCACAAGATGTGTCAGTGCATAAAGTATATGACCGGACATCCATAACATGATAAATATTTAAAAATCCCCATAAATCTTCTGCTTATAAGTCATCATCAGAAACTCTTGTAACTAGCGTGGCTATACTTTCCCAGTACATAGCAATGATCCTAAGATATTACAAGATACCTGCATGTCTACTTTTGCCTATATCATTCTGGTGCTGATGGATTTTCTTGGGTTCTGGTTGTTCACATTGGTAATGCTCAACAAAAAAGAGTACTGTACTAGCAAGAGCACTTTGGTTCCTAATGACCATAGGTAACACATTCCATTTTCAGTGATCTGCCCAGTAGAATCTTATATATGTTGAAAGATCCATTCACAAACATAGCCCTCTCATTTTACAGACTAGAAAACTGAGATGTTTAATGATTTTCCCAAAGGCTATTATAGTTTGTTCATGCAAATCCAGGCCAGGAACTTGGGTCTCCTGGCTCCTTATCAGCTGCTGTTTCTACTGTGTCAAACTACCTCCTCTGTGAGTCATCCCCCCACTGTAGGATAGAATCTTACTTTATCCTCCAAATCCAATTCAAATGGCCTACATTTCAACTCATCCATAATTGCTAACTTGAATAAGAAGTTTAAAAGCAACTGCTTCCTCTATTACACTGGAAATTCTGGCTCAATGACTATAAATGTCTAAGTTACAATGTTGTACAAAAAGCCAACCTATCTATCCATAATTTTCTTTTTTTTTTTTTTCCTTTTTTTCCTTTTCTTTTTTTGTACCCTACTGGGTTATCTCTAAGCAAGCATTTCCAAGGCTGTGTGGCACAGGATAAACCCTGCATTCTGTAGCAAGAGAACACATTCACCAACCCAAGGCTTCTGATTCAACTCAAACCTATGGCTTATTTAGGATTTTTAGGTAATGTCTGCACCTAAAAACAGCCGATGTCTTACCCAGTGAGCACACAAGCCATTCTTCCTACTTGTTTCTTTGCACACACAGCATCTCATTTAACTTTGATCATGCCCTAATGTGGCCAAGAAAAATCCACTCAACAGATGAGAAAAATCAAATTCCAAGATCCTTAATAATCTGCCAAGATCAAACAGATAGCAAATAGTAAAGTCAACACCTGAGTTCACCATCATACAAAAATGTTCCTTAAGAATATGCCCAAGAAAGAGCTCCCATTTTCCAGTAGAGGAGACATTCTTCAGGTCCTGTCCTTTCCTGGTATCTAAAGGAAAGAGAGTAAGTGGAAGAGATACTGATAAATCTAATAAGAATAATACTTCAATTACATATGTCTTCTAAATCAACCTCCAAACCATCAAGCCATAATACAGCTTCCTCAACAGCAGCCATTCTAAGCCACAGTAACGCAACTCCTCCTGCATATCCACTGTTCTTATGGTAGTAAAGCTAGACTTCCCACACACTAGCTCCCCAGGAAGCAAGAGTTTCCCCATGTGTAAAATGAAGTTCATAACAGCAGTGCTTAGGGTTGTTAGCAGAATTAAATGAGTTACTATATGTAAAAACCATTGAATCATGCCACATAGTATACTCTGCAAATATTAGCTGCTAATCTTATGATTATCTCTATCCTTACAAAAGTAACAAGCCAGGCAACAGTGCATTTCTTTGTTTTGGGCTGATCATTCAGCTTAATAGCAATTATTTAGCACTGACTGGATGTAAAGATCTACAGCAGGAACTGAGAAAGGACTAATAAAAGGAAAAAACAGATCCACTCCTAGTCCTATGAGGATTGGCAATGCACTTGAGGGAATGCATGAGAATAAGAAAATTGGCAAACAGAAACATTTCATGCACTGCATGTATAATGAACGGTGTGGTGACCGTGGTGACCAGGGAGAGGCTGGCTGACTTCACAAAGCCAGCATGGTTGCCCTGGACCACAGGAGGGCTGTGCCACAGCAGAGTGAAGATGATGGGATTATTGCAGACAGATGAAGGAACAAAAGCTCAGCAGTGGCATTGGATAATATAAGAGAAGGTTTACAGGAACATGAATAAATAACTTGCTTTGTCCACTAAAAAGTGCTCATGTTTAAGGTGATATGATTTCCAGTGTGGATGGCTGATACAGTTTTTAACCGACTGACGCCCGAAACCTACATACCTCTCTCTTCTGAAGTTTTGGCTGTTAGAGGGAGCAACAGAGCTAAGATGTTGGGGACACAGGAGCAGGTGTGGCCCCCCCAAATCACATGGCACTTGGGGCTCTGCGCTGCTGTTGCCCAACTCTGTGACCTTGGACTACCAATCCCTGGGCTTCCTCACCTGCTGCTATTAGCAGGTGAGGCTAATAGCAGCTGTTCCCCTAACAGGGTTGTTGTGAAGATGAGATGAATTAGATGACAAGTTCCTGAAAGAGTACCTGGCACCTCAGAAGTATTATGTAAGTGTTTACATTATCTTAATGAGCTCATTGTATCTATGCTGTTCTCTGTCTTGCTCTAACTCTGATTACTTCATCTGAGACAGATATCCAGTAGGCAAACCTGTAGTACTGCATTAGCTTGGCACGGTTCCAGGGATTTTAGAAGTGGTCTCACAACAGAGAATAAAGAAAAATAAAAGGGAAGTGGGGCATGTACGTTTAAACCCAGTCCCGACAAGAACAAAGGTGGGAGACACAGTTTCTCGGTTTCTTGCCATGTTCTCATGCTCACTCAAGCAGGGGAGTTAGTGGGTTTTTTTCCCACCCTTTCCAGCACAGAGGTCTGAGCATCTAAATGCAAGTAGGGCACACTTAGTACCCTCCACAACATCTACAGAAACCCACAGGAGCCTTCTCAGACTGCAGACAAGATCCCCAGCTGGGAATTAGGAAGCACAAGGACATCTGTTTCTCCATTTATCTCTTTTTCATTTTGCATGGACATAGTCCAATGGATCTCAAACTCATGGCCTACAACTCTCTGAGGGCTTTGACCAGCCCCTGGAGCAGCCCATCATCTTGCCACAGAAGGATAAAATAAAACAGAAAACCTAAGCAAACAAACCCCAAAAACCTCTGAGCTTCTAGCTCACTTTTCAGAGAGCACCCCCAATCAGCAACGTACACTCAGACTAGGGAGACATTATGGATTGCCCACTCTGTGGTTGGCTTTATCTATTAGTCCATTTCATTCCCCCAATAATTTATGAAGGAGGTAACATTAGACACATTTTAAAACATGCAAACTAAAGCTTAGCAAGTTGCAGAGAAATGTTTCATCTTCCAATAACTGGCAACTGATAAGGTTTGGATCTGACACCAGGCAGATGTGACCCTCGGTATAACTAACTCTTTTCTTGTTCAACAAACACATGTCAGAATCCTCTTTAGTATGAGATACTGTTATATGGAGATACTGTTATATGGAGATACTGTAGGAGAAAGACAATATCCTGATCTCAGAGAGTTCACATCCTAAAAAGGAAGACAAAAATAAAGCAAGACATGTAAGATGATCTTGGGTGGAAAAGTCATGAAGAAAATTGAAGCTTAACTGTGGACAGAGTGTAACAAGAGTAAGGGCCACTATTTTACATATGGTGATTAGGGGAGGCCTTTCTGAGGAAGCAGCATTTAGAAAGACATGTAAATTAAGTGAGAATCAGGCAGACAAAGACAGAGGGAGTAGGGAGTGTCCCCCAGAGGTGAGAGCAAGTGTAAAGGTCCTCAGGCATAGTGAAAGAAAAGCAAGAAAACCAGTGTGATTTGGGTAAAGCAAAGAATAGGGGCAGTGGTTGGAAATGAGGCTGGAAGTACCAACTCAGGCCAGATCACACTCAGTTCTGATAGGCTGTGGCAAGGTATCTGCATTGTATTTGATTATAATAGAAAACCACAGGAGGGTTTTGCACTGGGAATAATATTCTCAAAAGAACTGTATTTTTAGATCACTCTAGCTGCTGTGTGGAGAACGGACTATAAAGGAGCAAGAGTCAAAAAAAGGGCAAGTTAAGAAGCCAATTTAGTAGTTTTGATGAGAGATTACAACAGTTTGGACTGGGTTTGTAGCTGGACTCATGGCATTTTTTGAAGGTTTTCTCTCTGGTACAAAACCAGGGTGGTCCTTAAGGAATTCTTCTGGAAGAATTCTCTCAAAACACAGTCTGAGGAACGTTGAAGCCAAGGATGATGGGATATCTTCAGTCTGTCACAGCCCTGACTTAAACTCAATGTTATCACTCGTGGGACAGTGTATCAACCATGTAATCTAGCATTAGGACAACGGTGAACATGAAGCCATGCTGACAATGTCATTTTAACCTTTGTAAAAGGTGAAAGGGCTCACTCTCCTTTTACCCATCCACAGCCAATTCCAGAGCAATTTTATCTAGCTACACAGACAAGTTTTTAATTCTCAACTTTTTAAAAAAAAGAATCTTTGGTCTCCCACATTTCTGTAGGCTTCTCCACAGTTTATCCTGAAACGGAATATTCACAGTGGACATTGCAAGCAACAAATCTGTTCCTTCTCCCAGACAAAGCTCTTTGACATACCCAAGTGCTATCAACACTACCTTTTTTCATATGAAAATATGAGGTTTTAGAGAGATTTAAAATACGTGGATGAGCAGGGTCATCAGCCTTGTAATTCTATGCTACAACCCACAGGTGGTTTGTTGGATCTTCAACAAACAATGATGTGACCCCCACATCCAGTCTAGAACTTGTTATATTATCTCCATATGTCATGACAGCAATCCGATCAGCTACACAGGTGTTTGTATCTGCCTGATTCTGCTGATGAGGACACAGAATGCATCCTCATGTTCGCATAGGGAATTAGAGGCAAAAATCCAGTACAGAATCCTAGGTCTTCTTACCTCCACACCAGAACTCACTTGATCAGATCATCTTATTTTCAACTTGACACCTAACAACCCAGGATCAAAAAAACACAAAGCAAATTTTATTCCTTAAAAAACATCTATTATAAGAGAAAATATACTATCAGCAGATGCAATGATGGTTGAGAAAAATTCAGGGAAAATAGGTCTGTGTCAACTCCTTAAATCCATGTTAAACATGTCCCCAAAGGTAAATATGTAGCCATTTAATGTGTCAAATTAAATACAGATCAAGCCCTTACTATGTAGAGTCCTGATTATGAAGAAATAGAAGGGATGACTTACATGGGAGAAGCAGAATAAACAAAAAAACCCAAAAGCACAAATGTATATGTATAGAAGTATGAAGAGAAGAAACAACTGAATCTTTTTTTTTCCTGGAAATATTTTATTTTTATTCATTTTTTATTATCATGTTCAATTAGCAAGCATATAGTACATCATTAGTTTTTGATGTTCAAAAATGCACTAGTTGCGTATAAGTGAACAACTAAAACTTTAAAGAAAACTTCTTGGGGAAGATTTAGCAGTTTTGAAAACTTAGCAGCTTTGAAAAAGGAAGGAGAAAATGGGAAATAGTTTTTCTCAGTGCTGAAGAGAAAATAACCCAAGTAGAATCAATGAGTTGTGTGTATCAAGACTCACAAATCGGCTAACTCTTCTATGTACTCAAGAAATTAAGTAAAATAATGAATGATTTGCAAACCATGAGCTATAATCATGAATAATGGTCTTTGGGTAAGTTGTACAAGCTGGGGATGGCTATCATTCAGTGTAAATATCCCTAGAAAAGCAGAGAGTAACCACTGAACACACATTAGCATCTGAATCAACGTAATGTTTACACCTAATTTTGCACTGTGCTTGCATTCTTCTGCCCAGTCTGCTGAGAGAAGAAAACTGGTGGAGAAAGGTCAAGTATAAGAGAAACTCTAAATGAGGGGCAAATGCTTTAATTTTTATGCTCCATTGGCACAAAGGACCCCAGCACCACCTAAGAAAAGGAGTCACAAACTATAGCCATGGACCATTCTTTTAAGAACTTTGAGTTTGTTTTGGGATTTTGTTTGTTTGTTTGTTTGTTTTTTTAGAACTCAGGCATTCCTCCTGTTTTTATAATGCTTATTATCTGTTTTCCTGTAATTCTTAGAATATTCTTGACAAGTTAAAAAAAAAGAATTGATGTACATATTTTATTCAGCTAAAAACTAATCATTCTAGTGATCTTTGCAAACTGTTAATCTGTTCTTTATCCTTCTTCTAACTCATCCCATGTGGAGTTAAGACCTAAGAGACATAATACATACTGTCAGAATTCATGTAACTAGGAAAGAAATGGTAGAAAGTGTAATCTTAGTAAGAGTCAAAACGGGGGGAAAAAAAAACAAAATAAAAACAGATATCCTTCAAGGACTGAATGGATAAAGTGTTACATGCATTTGACAAAATATCACTCAACAATCTAAGTACACAACAACTTGGACAGATCTCAGGGTGTTATATTGAGGAAAAGAAAGCTAATCTCAAAAGGTTGCAAAGAAATCACTCTATTTACATAACATTCTTGAAATGACCAATCTTTAGCGATGGAGACTAGTGGCTGCCATGTACTAGGGCTTGAGGGGAGAATGTGATGTTAAAGGAGTAAAAGGAGAAAGCTTCTTTGGCCTAACTGAAGAGTTCTGTATGCTGAATGTGATGGTCACAGGACTCTATACATACAATAGAATTTCACAGAATTATATACCCTCACCCTCCAAAAAAGAGTACATGTAAAAACTAGTGAAATCTAAATAAACTCTATAGTTAAAATACTATTAACTAAAAAAATACTATTATCAACATTAACTTCATGTTTTGATCATTTTACTATGGCTATAGAAGATGTTCTCATTGGGAGAAGCTAGGCAAAAGGTACATGGGAACTCTCTGTAACACTTTTACAACTCCTGAGTCTAAATTATGCCAAAAATTTTTTAAAAAGTGTTTTAATAAGCATATGACTTCATTAACCGCCTTTCCTCAGGCCATTGCAATACCAAGCCATAAAGTTGCAGCAATTTGACTTTTAGCAAGATAAATAACAAAACAGGAAAAATATTTCTACTATAAATATTTTGAATTTAGGTGTTTACTAGACATTTGGCTATAAATAATTTCATATTGAGAGTTCCTTTTCATGTGTACCTTTCTAACGAAAGGCACAGAGAGGTATGATGTCAAAGAGACAACCAAATGTCCTCCTGGAGTGCCAGAGAGAGATCCCAAGAACTGTGCTTAACCTAGATTACCTCCAACCGATCCCCCAAGCTTCAAGAGCTGCATTCTATTTCCAAGATGATTTCACAGGTTCCATTTTATTTTTATCCTTAAGACTATAAAATATATTTTCCTTCCTCTCCTTTAAACAGATGTCAACACTTATTTCTTAGGGATTCTCTCTCTCCAGTGCTATGTCTGAAGAGGGGTATCTCTGGACTTTTGCTGCTGGAAATAAGCACGACAGTTCTTCTTATAAGAGCTTGCTGCTTCTCACTAAAGGGAAGTTGCAACAATACCAAGTACTTTATATAATTTCAATATTACTGTCCTTGGTCTATTTTCTTGTTTCCTTTTCAAAATATCCATAAAACATTAATGCCTTTCAACTTTGTTCTTTGCGGTGACCCTCATCCCCAGCCTTCTCCACCACAAGAGAAGCCAATTATAAATGAGCACACCATTGGTGCCTTAAGTAACTTACAAATGAGGGGATGCCAGCCCCTATTTGCCCCTACTTAGAGGGACACATCTTCAACATTGGCCCCTTCTTTCTCTTATCCTTAAATATATACTTTCCCATTTCCCTAGCTACCATTCTTGAATCTTGCCTAATGCTGCCCTCTTTTTTCCTTGACTCCAATGAAAAATCCTATCTCAGTGTGGGCAGTATGGATAGTTGACAAGCCAAAGACAGTGGACAAGCTGTGGCAGAGCCTTGGAAGCCATGCCCTTTGCAAAAGTGGCCTTCTGGCAATTAAGAATAGGTGGTCACATGCTTCATAGAGCAAGTAATCAGCTTGAGCTGCAGCTGTCTGGGAGCTTTGGGTGATAGGGATAGGTGTCCTTGTACTACCGTGAACTCGTTATGCAGGAGTTCATGTTCAAGATGTTAGATGGGGGTGCCTGAGTGGCTCAGTGGGTTAAGCCTCTGCCTTTGGCTCAGGTCATGATTTCAGGGTCCTGGAATAGAGCCCCACATTGGCTCTCTGCTCAGCAGGGAGCCTGCTCCCCACCCCCTCCGCCTGCTGCCCAGCCTACTTGGGATCTCTCTCTGTCAAATAAATAAATAAAATCTTTATTAAAAAAAAAAGATGTTTAGTTTTTTCCACTATTATTATAAAGTGAACTCTCAGTCATGAAGAGAAGTGTGATGAAATGCCTTCTAGGATTCCTTCCATTCAAAGTTACAGATTTGTTTCTCTCTAAATTTGTCAGATGTCTCTTTCCATTTACTTTCCAATTTCACTTTATGTTTTTCTTCTTTTTAAATACCAGATCCCAACAACTAGATCAAATGCCTAACATCACATATCCACCAATAAATGGTGATAAAATCAAATAATAATTAACTCAAAATTACAATGCTTTGCACAGAACAGACATTCCATAAACATCATCTCAATAAATGTCGAGTAACTACATAATTCATACACCTAAAACTAGTCTTTCTATAAAAGAAAGGATTACATAAATAGCCTGGCAACCATATTAAAAAGGAAAAAAAAAATCTATAAAGGAGTCTTAACTGCAAGAAGTTTTTGTTTAAACAAAAAAGTGGGGCATATACTATAATAACGGAGTGGAACATTTGAAATTGACATCAGGAAGAATTCGCTACTTATGGCTGGTATCATACTATACTGTGTATATAATACACATCATATACTTGCATACTATACTAGCATAATATACTATATTTTAATATAGTACAATATGCTCTATATACTAGAGTATATTAAAGTAACAGCAACTGTAAGTATATACAAACACACATATATATGCTTAATTACACACACATATATACATGTGTAATAATATTTATAAATATTTATATAAACTTAAATATTAATTTATATCATAGTAACATTATATATGAATTACATATATACATGTATACATAAATTATAGAACTATTGACATAATTATATCCCATTTTTTAAATTTTTTTATTATGTTATGTTAGTCACCACACAGTACATCACTTTTTAAAAAAATTTTATTTTATTTTTTTTTTCAGTGATCCAAAATACATCATTAGTTTTTGATGCAGTGTTCCATGATTCATTGTTTGCATATAACACCCAGTGCTCCATGCAATGCGTGCCCTCCTTAATACTTATCAACCGGCTAACCCCTTCCTTCTACCCTCATCCCCTCTAAAACCCTCAGTTTGTCTCCCAGAATGCATAGTCTCTCATAGTTCATCTTCCCCTTCAATTTCCCCCCCCTTCATTTTTCCCTCCCTTCTCCTAATGTCCTTCATGCTATCCCCTATGTTCCACAAATAAGTGAAACTATATGGTAATTGACTTTCTCTGCTTGACTTATTTCACTCAGCATAATCTCCTCCAGTCACATCCATGTTGATGCAAAAGCTGGGTATTCATCCTTTCAGATGGCTGAGTAATATTCCATTGTATATATGGACCACATCTTCTTTATCCATTCACCTGTTGAAAGGCATCTTGACTCCTTAGTTTGGCTATTACATTGCCGCTATGAACATTAGGGTACGTATGGCCCTTCCATCTGTATCCTTGGAAAAAATACCCAGTAGTGCAATTGCTGGTCATAGGGTGGCTCTATTTTTAATTTTTTGAGGAACCTCCACACCATTTTCCAAAGTGACTATAACAACTTGCATTCCCACCAACAATGTAGGAGGGTTCCCCTGTCTCCACAGCCTCTCCAGCATTTTTTGTTTCTTGCCTAGTCAATTTTTGCCATTCTAACTGGTGTATGAATCACAATGTGGTTTTGATTTTAATGTCCCTGATGACTAAGGATGATGAACATTTTTTACATATATTTGTTAGCCATTTGTATGTCTTCTTTTGAGAAGTGTCTGTTCATGTCTTCTGCCCATTTTTTGACTTGATTATTTGTTTTTGGGTGTTGACTTTGAGAAGTTCTTTATAAATCTTGGATATCAGCCCTTGGTCTGTAGTGTCATTTGCAAATAATTTCTCCCATTTTGTAGGTTGCCTTTTCATTTTGTTGACTGTTTCCTTTGCTGTGCAGAAGCTTTTTAGCTTGATGAAGGACCAAAAGTTAATTTTTGCTTTTGTTTCCCTTACCTTTGGAGATATGTCTTGAAAGAATTTGCTGTGGCTGATGTCAGAGTGATTACTGCCTATGTTCTCCTCTAGGATTCCAAGGGATTCCTGTCTCACATTGAGGTCTTTCATCCATTTAGAGTTTACTTTGTGTATGGTGTAAGAGAATGGGTGAGTTTCATTCTTCTGTATATAGGTGTCTAATTTTCCCAGCACCATTTATTGAAGAGACTATCTTTTTTCCATTGGATATTTTTTCCTGAATTGTCAAAGATTAGTTGACCACAGAGTTGAGGGTCCATATCTGGACTCTCTACTCTGTTCCATTGATCTATGCATCTGTTTTTGTGCCAGTACCATGCTGTCTTGGCAATCACAGCTTTGTAATAGAGCTTGAAATCAGGCAACGTGATGTCCCCAGTTTTGTTTTTTTCATCTCCTTGGCGATTTGGGGTCTTTTCTGGTTACATACAAATTTTAGGAGAATTCATTGAAAAATGCTTTTGATATTTTGATCAGGATGGCATTGAAAGTATACATTGCTCCGGGCAGCATAGACATGTTAACAATGTTTATTCTTCCAATCCATAAGCATGGAATGTTTTTCCATCTTTTTGTGTCTTCTTCGATTTCTTTCATGAGTGTTCTGTAATTCCTGGAGTATAGATCCTTTACCTCTTTGGTTAGGTTTTTTCCAAGGTATCTTATGGGTTTTGGTGCTACTGTAAGTAGAATCAATTCTCTAATTTCTTTTTCTACAGTTTCATTGTTAGGTATAAGAAAGCAACAGATTTCTGTGTATTGATTTTGTATCCTGCCACATTACTGAATTGCTGTTATGAGTTCTAGTAATTTGGGGGTGGAGTCTTCTGGGTTTTCCACATAAAATACCATGTCATCTGTGAAAAGAGAGAGTTTGACTTCTTTGCCAATTTGAATACCTTTTCTTTCTTTTTGTTGTCTGATTGCTGTGGTTAAGACTTCTAGTACTCGGGGCGCCTGGGTGGCTCAGTGGGTTAAAGCCTCTGCCTTCGGCTCAGGTCATGATCTCAGGGTCCTGGGATCGAGCCCCACATCGGGCTCTCTGCTCAGCAGGGAGCCTGCTTCCCTTCCTCTCTCTCTCTGCCTGCCTCTCTGCCTACTTGTGATCTCTGTCAAAATAAATAAAATCTTTAAAAAAAAAAAAAAAAGAAAGAAAGAAAAACTTCTAGTACTCTGTTGAACAATAGTGGGAGAGTGGGCATCCTTCTGGTGTTCCTGATCTTAAGGGGAAGGCTCTTTGAGAATGATATTCGCTGAGGGCTTTTCATAGATGGCTTTTAAGAAATTGAAGAATGTTCCCTCTATCCGTATATTCTGAAGAGTTTTAATCAGGAAAGGATGCTGTATTTTGTCAAATGATTTTCTGCATCATCTGAGAGGACAATGTGGTTCTTCTCTCTCCTCTTATTGATTTTCAGATGTTGAGCTACACTTGTATCCCAGGGATAAATACCACTGGGTTGTGGTGGACAATCCTTTTAATGTACTGTTGGATCCTATTAGCTAGGATCTTGTTGAGAACTTTGGTATCTATATTCATCAGGGATATTGGTCTGAAATTCTCCTTTTTGATGGGGTCTTTGCCTGCTTTGGGATCAAGGTAATGCTGCCTCATAGAGTCTGGAAGTTTTCCTTCTTTTCTATTTATTGAAACAGCTTCAGGAGAATAGATATTATTTCTTCTTTGAATGGTATCTTTCTCCAAGGAATCCATCAGGCCCTGGACTCTTATTTTTTTGGGAGGTTTTTGATCACTGCTTCAATCTTGTTACTGGTAATTGGTCTATTCAGGTTGTCAATTTCTTCCTGTTTCAGGCTTGATAGTTTATAGGTTTCCAGGAATGCATCCATTTCTTCTAGGTTGCTTAACTTATTGGCATATAGCGGTTGATAATAATTTCTGACTATTGTTTCTAGTTCCTGGGTGTTAGTCATGATCTCTCCCCTTTTATTCATAATTTTGTTAATTTGGGTCCTTTCTCTTTTCTTTTGGATAAGTCTGGCCAGTGGTTTGTTGATCTTATTAATTCTTTCAAAGACCCAGCTTCTCGTTTCATTGATGTGTTCTACTGTATTTCTGGTTTCTAATTCATTGATCTCTGCTCTAATCTTAATTATTTCCCTTCTCCTGCATGGGTTGGGTTGTTGTTGATTCCCCAGTTTTTTAAGGTGTAAAAAATAGTTTGTGTATTTGGGATTTTTCTATTTTTTTTGAGTGAGGCTTGGATGGCTACATATTCACCCCTTAGGACCTGCCTTTGTCATATCCCGTAGGTTTGGGACCAATGTGTTTTCATTTTCATTGGTTTCCATGAATTGTTCAAGTTCTTCTTTGATTTCCTGGTTGATCCAAACATTCTTGAGCAGGATAGTCTTTAGCTTCCAACTGTTTGAATTTCTTCCAAACTTTTTCCTTATTCTTGTGATTGAGTTCCTGTTTCAAAGCACTGTGGTCTGAAAATATGCAGGGGATAATCTCAATCTTTTGGTTTCAGTTGAGACCTGATATATGACTCAGTATGTGGTCCATTCTGGAGAAGGTTCTATGTGCACTCAAGAAGAATGAGTATTCTGTTGTTTTAGGGTGGAATGTGTATATATATATATATATATGTATATGTATGACATACATATACATATATATATATATATATATGTATAAAATCTATCCCGTCTGGTCCAATGTGTCATGCAATGTTTTTGTTTCTTTGTTGATTTTCTGCTTAGATGATCTGTCTATTGCTGAGACTGGAGTGTTAAAATCCCCTACAATTAACATATTCTTATCACTATGTCTCTTTATATCGGTTAACAGTTGACTTGTGGAGTTGGCTGCTCCCATGTTGGGGGGCATAGATATTTACAATGGTTAGATCTTCTTGTTGGATAGACCCTTTAAGAATGATGTAGTGTCCTCTGACCACAGACTTTATCTCGACTACAGACTTTGGCTTAAAGTCTAATTTGTCTGATATGAGAATTGCTATTCCAGCTTTCTTTTGTGGTCCATTGGCATGAACGATGGTTCTCCGTCCCTTCATTTTCCGTCTGGATATATCTTCAGGTTCAAAATGAGTCTCTTGTAGACAGCATATGGGTGGGTCCTGCCTTTTTATCCAATCTGCAATCCTGTGCCACTTTATGAGAGCATTAGGCCATTCACATTGAAAGTGATTATTGAAAGATATGATTTTATCGTCATCATGTTTCCTGTGAGGTTCTTATTTCTATAGATTGTCTCTGTAAATTCCTGTTCTTTATCACTCTTGGAGTCTTTCTCTTTTATAGAACCTCCCTTAATATTTCTTGCAGGGTCAACTTAGTGGTCACATATTCTTTCAGTTTTTGCCAGTCTTGGAAGCTTTTTGTCTCTCCATCCATTTTAATGACAGCTTTGCCAGATAAAGTATTCTTGGCTGCATGTTCTTCTCATTTAATACCCTGAATATGTCTTGCCAGCCCTTTCTGGCTTGCCAGGTCTCTGTGGACAGGTCTGACATTATTATGATGTTCCTCCCTCTGTACCTAAGGAATCTCTTCCCCCTATCTGCCCTTAAGATGGTTTCCTTGGGAATTTTAAAATTCACAAGTTTTACTACTACATGCCTGGACATTAGTTTATTCTCCTTTATCTTGGGAGGTGTTCTCTCTGCCTCTAGGACACAAATGCTTATTTCATTCCCCAGATTAGGAAATTTCTCAGCTAGGATTTGCTCAAATATATCTTCTAGTCTTCTCTCTCCACCCGTTAGGGATCCCAATAGTTCTGATATTGGAACATTTTATGGCATTGTTTATTTCTCTAATACTGTTTTCATGGATTCTAAGATGTTTGTTCCAGGCCTCCTCCTGATCCTTCTTTTGTATCAGTTTGTCTTCTAGATCACTAATTCAATCTTGCTGTTAGAGTATCTAGATTAGATTGGATCTCATTGATGGCATTTTTAAGTTCTGCCAGATCAGCTCTCACTTCTGCCCTTAGAGAATGTTTGTTGCCACTAATGGTTTTCTCCAACCTAGCTATTGTCTGCATACCTGTTACCCTGAAGTCTGTTTCCAACATCTTGCTTATATCCATGTCCGTTAGTTCTGTGGCAGAGGTCAGTCTCTGAACTTTTCCTCTTTTGGGGGTTCCTCCTCCTAGTCTTTCTGGTGAGAGGTGGTTGAGGGAATATACAGAGTCCAAATTATTGACCACAACCCAAGCAAGATGCACCTGTTTTATACGGATCTTAGGGTTGTCGGCCTCTTGTTCTTTCAGCCAGTCTTCTGGGGGAGGGGCCTGCTGTGCTGTTACTCAGGCAACCCTGTTTGGGCAGAGTTGCTTTGTCCCATATTGGGGCAGGAGATGGGCTGGGGGGCTTTTGTTCTCTGGGGGCTTTCTCTGGAAGCTTTCTGTGTCCCTTCCAAGAGTCACAGCAGAAGTGACTGTATCCAAACTTCTGTCTCAGAACAGAGAGATCACAGTCTGTTGTTCAGTAAGCACTCCAGGCCACAGTGTCTCCATTTTTGTCTGTGCTGCTAAAAACCACAATGTCTTAGGTTGTGTGCCCCAAAGCAACACTCCCAGCCCTAGCTTCCAGGTCCACACACATCTCTGCCTTTTGTGCTTCTAAAACTGCCAGCCATCCCCAGATCACATGCGTGTCCCCGCAGCTCCAGGTTTCAGTCTGGGGTGCTGCCCTAAAGTCCTTTCCCCGCTGCTACCAGTCTGTGATTCTGTGCCCCGTCCCCAGCACAGGAGGCTTTTGTGCTCCACTGGCACAGGACCCCAGAGGCTCCCTCCCCCTTCCATTTATCTTCCCATATCTGCCCGCAGAATTGTGGCTCCCTGCTTCATACCTTGAAACCAACTGCTGGAGATATTCTGTTTGTAGAGATCCGGATATATCTTCTTACATCTCAGGCTGATTTCAGGGGTGTTCAGAGTGGTCTGGTAGATATCCAGCTCAATTCCAGGGACAGGTTGAAATAGGGTCCCCTACTCCTCCACATCTTGCCCACTTTCTATATCCTAACTATATTTAAATATAACAACTGATATATATATAAATGCTGATCCAACTCAAACATATATAAGTATATGCAACTCTCTGATTTATATATACATATTATATATAAAAATCTCAAAATTCACATTCTCAAGGGCTCCTTTAAGAGTACACAGTTCAGTTATAACACAAATGCTGACCATTATAATCTTTGAAAAAACCTGGAAACATTTCTGAACTTCATGGCCTTTTTAGAAATATCTTTTTATCCTAGATCTAGATGCTTTCACTCAAGAAATAGCTACTATTGGTTCCCAACCTTGACTGCATAATAGAAACACCAGGGAAGCTTAAAAAAATAAATAAATAAAACAAACAAACAAACAAAAAAAACAACTGAGGTAAAATTCTTATTTTATTCATTTGTGGTTTATTCTTTATGTTTTAGGTTATATTTTGGAAATTTTTAACACATGCAGGATAGGACCTCCTCACATAGCTTCAAAAATTATCAAATTTTGACAATCACATTTCATCAATAGGCCTGCTGTTTTTTTGGCTGGATTATTTTACAGAAAATCCCACACATCATGTTATTTCATAAATAAGTATTTCTGTATGCTATTCTCATTTTTATTAAACCATGAGAGACTGTGGGCTCTGAGAAACAAACTGAGGTTTTTGTAGGGGAGGGGGGTGGGGGTATTATGGAGGGCACATACTGCATGGAGCACTGGGTATGGTGCATAAATAATGAATTCTGGAACACTGAAAAAAATTAAATAAAATTAAATTACAAAAATATATATACAACTACTAGCCTTGACAGAAATTTAAAGTTGGAACAAATTTTTAAAAGCTCCTTAATACGATGTAATAGCTATTCCCTATGCAAACTTCCTTAATTTTTTTCAAAGATATCTTTTTAAGTTTGGTTTGTTTGAATTAGCATTGAAGGTTTATATGTAGCTTTTGGTTTTTACATCACTTAATTCTCTTTATTCTACAATTGACCCTTCCTTTCTAGACTAGATAGTCTGCTCCCAAGTCATGATTTGCTGGACAAACCAGGGCATATTTCCTGTATCATGACCTACATTCTGACGTATCTAGTTATTTCTCATGGTGTCATTTAACATGTTCCTCTATCCTCAGTATTTCCTGAAAACCACTAGGAGCTTAATTAGATTCCAGTGCAATTTTTCAGGCATGCATGTTTCATGGATGGAGTTGTTTACTTCCTGTTGTAACAGCATGAGACTCATAATGTGTGGTTGGTCCACCAGTGGTGCTGTTAAGATTAACTAATTGGCTCAGGGTTTCCAGCCTGACCCTTTTGTGATTAAAGTCCATCATCAACAGCTCACCTAATGGTTTTACCCAGTTTGTGGTTTGCCTAGATGGTGGTTTTTTTTTTTTTTTTAAATACCAGTCCTCAGTACCTGTGTCTTTAAAAGCACCCCAGGTAATTCTAATGTGTAGCCAGAATTGGAAACCATTAATATACATGACTATGACACACCCTTGGGGAAATAATTTAGTTACTAGGAATGGCAGAAACCACTAGGACTTGGAGCCTGCACACCTGAATGAATATAGTCATTTAATCGTTTTTAAATTGGACAAAAAAAGTTATTTGCAGAAGAACGAATGTGTGTATCAGAAATTCAATGGTATAAACAAATGTGCTCTGATGTGTATGTATATGCTGTGCTCTTCTACAGCTGATCCCTACATAACATGCCTGCTGCCTTCAAAACCTGTTCCTTGATTAGACCTGCTCCAGGGGAAGGATTTAAACAAGATGAAAAACTGCCCCTAACTTTTTCTTAACACCCTCCAGTGATCACAATAGCAAAGAAAGCCACTCTGCAGGAAAACTCTTGTTTAACTCCTAAAGAATTATTACATCCCACTACGGGGCTTTCTCAAAAGAACCCTCTGAGACCAGATCAAGTTTAAAACTGAAATCGATTTTGAAAACTAACAATGCTTATAACAGACAAAAGTGAGAGTCCTGGAAACTTGTCTTTTGCATACCTTTTCTTTCTAGAACCCGAAGTCACTTAAACACAGCTTTGCATTTGTTCCTCCTCCCTCATTCCCAGCATCAGTCTCTCTGGACCCTTCCTATTCCTTTCTATAATGAAATTCATATTCGTTATACCACATCCTTCATCATTTCCACAGTGTTATTCTGTTTACCTGGTCAAAGGTATCAACTTACTAAACTGATCTGCTAAACTACACACAGGAAAGATGTAAAGGGTCACTTCAGTGGAGGTAACAATAGGCATTTTAAGATAATCTGCAAACTGAAGCATTGCATTAACTGGAAAAACCCTTAGTGCAACAGAGAGACATAGCATAATACAAGGGAAAATATCCTGAGATCATGAACTCCATTCAATTCCATGGCTCTGCCAGTTATTTTATTTAGGAAGGACATTTAACCTCTCTGTGCCTCAATTTTCTCTCTTGTGAAATAGTACATTTGGGTCATTTACAATTTAACCAGAAACTGTTACGGTTTTATGAATGGTCTGTCCAAGCCTAAGAAATGATTGCTATTACAGAAGACCACGTAAAATGCATTCCCTTTAAGGATATAGGGAGACACGCTTTCCAATACGCCATCTGTGGTGGACCCACCGCCAGGATGCAGATTTTCATGAAAACCCTTACGGGGAAGACCATCACTCTCGAGGTTGAACCCTCGGATACAACAGAAAATGTAAAGGCCAAGATTCAGGACAAGGAAGGAATTCCTCCTGATCAGCAGAGACTGATCTTTGCTGGCAAGCAACGGGAAGATGGACATACTTTGTCTGACTACAACATTCAAAAGGAGTCCACTCTTCATCTTGTGTTGAGACTTCGTGGTGGTGCTAAGAAAAGGCAGAAGAAGTCTTATACCACTCCCACGAAGAGTAAGCATAAGAGAAAGAAGGTTAAACTGGCCATCCTGAAATACTATAAGGTGGATGAGAATAGCAAAAATCAGTCGCCTTCGTTGGGAGTGCCCTTCAGATGAGTGTGGTGCTGGAGTTTTTATGGCTAGCCACTTCGATAGACATTACTATGGCAAATGCTGTCAGATCTATTGCTTCAACAAACCAGAAGACAAGTGATTGTATATGAGTTAATAATAAAAGACATGAACTAAAAAAAAAAAAAAAAAAGAATATAGGGAGACACTATACTCATAAGAGATGAGTTGCCACAGCTATTAGAGACACTAAAAAACCTCAAAAAATGCTTAGCAATTAAAAATTCCTGTCAGAAGCACCTGGGTGGCTCAGTTGGTTATGCAGCTGTCTTTCGTTCAAGTCATGATTTCAGAGTTCTGGGATAGAGCCCCGCATCGGGCTTCCCTACTCAGCGGAGAGCCTGCTTCTCTCTCTCCCTCTGCCTGCTGCTCTGCTTACTTGTGCTCTCTATCTCTCCATCAAATAAATACAGAAAATCTTTTAAATAAATAAATTAACAAACATTCCTGTCAATTACAGAAATATTCATACATGAAATAGCATGTTTGGGATTGCTTTAAAATATTTCAGCAAAAAAATTATCATAAATGGGAGAGTAGATGAAACAAATTTGGCCAACTGTCAAAAAAAAAAAAAAGAAAAACTGTTAGAGCAGAGTGAAAAGTACTTATTCTCTCTAGTCGTATATCTGAAATATTTTATAATATGAACTCTTAATCCCCCAGCCCAATCGTGCAACACCCCATGGTTAGCACCAAACAAAAGTTCTTCATTTGGAGTTAGTGGAGTTGCTTGGTTTCCAGAGGAAATAAAACAAAGTCTAGAAATAATTATGTGAATTCCAGTATATTCCATAAAATGTCGAGTTCTCTTATGACAGTGTCTTTCTCCTCACTGCGATAGTATGTGTGCTCATGGAGTGAGCTAATTCTGAAGAACACAAGTTCACTATCATTTATGATAAGACAAGACCATCAAGGCTCTATGTAAGGAGGAGAAATCACACTTAGGTTTCCCAAAATGCAGTATCTGAAAGACTAATTCTAGATCAATCCCATCAGAAAGCACAACGTGAGAATATAGGGTTAATACGTGTTGCATCAGATTCACAAGTGTAAACTGCCCCCCAAAAACTTAGCCACGGGATCAATATATTCACTCTTTTTGGTCATTTGAACAATGTTCAGCAAGTCACCACTGCACTGAGCTAACATTCCAGTAGTCTTAACAGATAATGTGCCAGTAACCTTCCAGAGAGCTTAAACAGTAAAATAATTCAGCTGATCACCACAGTAACTCAAGATTAGGTGGATATTTTTCTATTCATCTGAAAAGCTTGGCAAACAAAATTATTCTAAACTGCATATAAACTGCAGGTCTGCCTCACTCTAAAGAGCAGATATGGCCCTTTCAAGACTATAAATAAGCTGAACTATTACCTCCTGCACAGGAGAAGTCAGCTACCTAAACTGATTATTGAAGTGAATAATTTTATAAGGTACATAATTTCAAGCAGAGAAATTCCCACCAGCTTACTGAGGTGAAGACATTAGATGGGGTAAAGAAGTAACTCCTCCTTTCTCTTCCTTCACTGTTATGAATTTCTGATGCAACAGGTTATCTGATTTAATGAAAATGTATTCCAGAAAGATAGACTCCAGCCCTGACACTTTCTTAAATATGATAGGAAAGATAGGTGAAGATCTCTGCTTTGTTTCTGTTGTTGTATTATTATTGCAAAAGAACTGGGGAATTTGGTCCATGTCAAATGCAGAAAATAAGTACAATAATTTGTATCTAAGTTTATACTCTTTGCTTACAAGAATTAAAGCTTTCTTGAACTGTAGGTATTCTTTTATATACTGAATGTGATAAAAATGCACAAACATCAAGATTGAGGATATATATCCCATGTGTGGAATGTTCAATGTTTTCTGTTAAACAGAACTAAGTTTTCTTGATAAACCAAGAAATTAGTGAACACAGATGGAATTCTGGTACATGCAAAATAAAAAGCACAGGAAACCTGAAATATCCATGGTATAGGAATAGAGGATTCTAGTTTACTCAGAATGGGCACTTGATAACTAAATGTTCTGCCACAAATTTTAACAAAATACTCAACACGTATTTGCGGTTTGTTCTAGTAAATGGAATCAACTGCCTTTGATCATCTGTTCTATTTCTGGCCTCTAAACTACACAATGGCACGAGACCTGCTATGAAGGCTCTGAAAGTCATGGAGAATTTCTCTTTCTTCTTAAAACAAAGTCCATCTGAGAGTAAATCACCCCCCCCCAAAAAAACCAAAACAACAAAACAAAACAAACAAAAAATTTCATCCCCCGTTTAAGAAATCTAATAAATGTTTGAAAACATTTATGTGACAGTCCTTCTTGATCCATTAAGACAAGAAATAAAAGTTCCTGGGAGGATAGAAATGCTTCACTGGATGCCAGATAACTGTTTAAAGCAAAGGTAAGTAAAAACATATGACATACCATGTTCTACTCCAAGGTGTAAGATGATAACAAGTGGCAATCTATTAACCAGTAATCATCCCTTCAAATAAGTATTTAAATTATTTAACAGAAAAACAAACTCAACTAGATAAAATCTACAGCATTGTTCGAGGTAGAAAAATTATTAAGCACAACAGTGTTCACATTTTCTAAATTAAAAAATTAAGACATGATCCAACACTGAGCTGGACTGTTTCAATGAGAAATAATACCTTGGGGGCACCTGGGTGGCTCAGTGGGTTAAAGCCTCTGCCTTCAGGTCATGATCGCAGGGTCCTGGGATCGGGCCCCGCGTCGGGCTCTCTGCTCAGTGGCAAGCCTGCTTCCTCCTCTCTCTTTGCCTGCTTCTCTGCCTACTTGTGATGTCTGTCAAATAAATAACATCTTTAAAAAAAAAAAAAGAAGAAATAATATCTTGGAAAATCTGAGATGTGCTGCCGTTATTCTACCAAAAGCATCTGTTTGTTTTTCGTGAATTTATTCCACTCAGATTTCTTAGGGGCTGCAGCACAGAAGCTTGCTGCTCTTCCCATAACGAGGGTCCTGAGTAGGGCTCAGCCTTCTCTAGAAAACCTTGGTTTCTCAGAATCTGATAGGCCCACCCTCCAGACATATACACTCTTCTCTTTCCAAAGTGGTTATCATTCCAATCTTTCTGGACATAGTCTAGTAATAGTAAAGGAACTGATCTATGATATCTTGGGATACAACTGAGACATGGTAGGTGGAATTGTCATCTACCCCTTCTCCTCCCACCTAAATATTAATTTATCCTTCACCATCCACTACATGTCTCCAAATCTCCATAAAATTTCCTTAGTATTATTAGTACCAGAATCTGTTTTCTTTTTCTTGGTGCAACTAGATGAACACTTGACTCTTGCTTATTCCTGAATGGGGAATGCAAGTTTAGTATGTTCCACTGTTTGTGCATTTTGCAGAGAAATTTAATTTTTCCTCTCTGCCAAATCACTTACTGTGGCAAAGCAATAAATGATAAAGACTATCAAGTACTAAGGAAGATGAATAGTCTAACATTAATTACTTAGTTCATATCTAAAAATCAATATTAACAAAGCATCTCTTCTATCAATTCATCTAATCATCACTGTAGACATGTAAGATAGCTATTTTTTCCCAATTTGCAAATTAACCAACTGAGATTCAAAGAGAATATGATCACATTCATCAAGAAGTAAATAGAACCAGGAATAAAATCCTGGCCTTATAGCACACCTGAGCTCCTACTTCTCTTCCATGATAGAGAAAAGAAAAACTTTTTCTATTCTCAACATTGTCACGAAATTTAAGGTGGAACTCTTCAGCAAAGTACAACGACAAACACGGAGAGAAGTGAAAACACAACATGAAGTTGCAAGAGTTTTCAAGGTTAAAAAAACTATGTAAGATACAGAAGTACTTGAAAAACTTCAACATTTACTCATGATGAAAATGCTAAAAAAAAAAAAAAAAGAATTAGGGGCACTTTCTCAATTTGATTTAGAGCATCTATTAAAAAACATACAGCTAACATTATAATTAGTGATGCAAGAATGAATGCTTTCCCCCAAGTCAATAAGAAGACAAACATCTCCGCTATCACTCTTATTCAATATAGTGCTGACAATTCTAGCCAGTGTAATAAGGCAAGAAATCAAAAAAAAAAAAAAAAAAGAAAGAGAAAAAGAATAAAATCCTAATGAAAACCAAAGATCTAAATAGATGGAAAGACTTTATATTCATAGATCAGAAGACTCAACATAGTGAAGATGTCAGTTCTTTCCAAATTGACATACAGATTAAATTTCCATAAAAATCCCAGCAAAATATTTTGTAGGAAAAAATCTGATTATTCTAAAATGAAATATGGAAAGGTAAAGGAATTAAAATAGCTAAATTTTTTAAAAATAAGTACGAAATGGAAGGAATTAGTATACCCAATTTTAAGACATGTATTACATAATCAAAACTGTGGTATCACCAAAGGAATAGACAAACAGATCAATGCAACAGAACAGAAAACGCAAAAATGGATTCACACAAATATATTCAACTAATCTTCGACAAAAATGTAAAAGGACTAATAAATAAAAGATAGTCTTTCCAACAAACCATGCTGGAGCAATTGGACATCTATAGGCAAAGGATAAGAAAATTGACCTTAAGGGGCGCCTGGGTGGCTCAGTGGGTTAAGCCTCTGCCTTCGGCTCAGGTCATGATCTCAGGGTCCTGGGATCAAGCCCCATATCAGGCTCTCTGCTCAGCGGGGAGCCTGCTTCCCCCTCTCTCTCTGCCTGCCTCTCTGTCTACTTGTGATCTTTGTCTGTCAAATGAATAAATAAAATCTTTAAAAAAAAAAAAAAAAGAAAATTGACCTTAAATCTCACAGTTTATACAAAAATTAACAAAAAATTGATTGTTTACTAAGATGTAAAATATAAAGCTATATATAATTTTTAAAAAAAGCAGAAAATCTTTTGGGTTATAAACTAGGTAGAGCTATTAGACTTCAAACTAAAAGCATGATGGTGCACCTGGGTGGTTCAGTTGGTTAAGCAGCCGACTCTTGGTCTCAGCTCAGGTCCTGATCTCAGGGTCGTGAGATGGAGATCAGCACAGAGTCAGCTTTAGATTCTCTCTCTGGCCCTCCCCCAGCTTAGGTTTGCTCTCTCTATGAATAAATAAAATCTTTTCTTAAAAAATGAAGAAAAAGAAACTGAAAGCATGAACTAAAACAAGAAAAACTGAAAATGGGACTTGACCAAAATTAAAACCCTTTGCTCAAAAAAGATCCTGTTAGGAAGATAAAAAGACAAACTACAGAGGAGCAGGGCAAGTGTGGTACAGGCAGAAGGACACAGCAATAGAGTCCAAGGCTTTCTCCTTGTTGTGAAACCTGTATCATGGAACGTCATGATGCTTCTCATGTAGAGCATGTAAAGAGGAGGAAAGCTTGGCTTTGGAGAGCTCACTGTCAGGGGAATTGCTGAGGGCTCAGAGCCCAGCCCTGACTACTAGGAAGCCTACAACACAATGAACAAATTGAGCTTAAAAAAAAAAAAAAATTACAGACTGGAAGAAAATATTTTCATACAACATCTGACAAAGAACTAGTATTTAGAATAGGTACCTTCAAACCTCAACAGTAAAAGAAAAAAAGAGAGAAAGAAAAAAGAAAACAGTATGATTAGAAAATGGGCAAAATATATGGACAGACTTTTCACTGAAGAGGATATACAGATGCCATATAAGTACATGAAAATATGTTCAACATCATTAGCCATTAAGAAAATGAACCTTAAAACTGCAATGAGATATATCAAGACATACCTATCTGAAGGCCTAAAATAAAAAATAGTGACAACACCAAATGGTAGTGAAGATGCAGAGAAGCTGAATCAACCATACATTATTGATGAGAAAAATGGTACAGCCTTTCCAGAAAATATTCTGGCAGTTTCTTAAGAAACCAATCATGCAACTACCATATGACCCAGTGACTATACTCCTGAGCATTTGTCCTAAAGAAATGAAAATGTATGTTCACACAAAAACCTATAATGTTAATAGAAGCTTTATTTGTAACAACCGTAAATTGAAAACCCAGACATTATAGGTAAACGGCGGTGCAGCCATGCCCTGGGCTACGAGATGGCGATTAAAAAGTAAATAAACAAACCATCTAGATCAATCAGGAGAGAAATATGCTGAGTGAAAAGCCAACCCTGAAAGTCTGTATACTGTATGATTCCCTTCATGTAACAATCTTGAAATGACAGAATTCTAGAAAAGGAGAACAGATTAGTAGTTGTCAGAGGCCAAGTAGGAGATGAGGGCAGGAGAAAAGTCCTTATGGCTATAAAAGCTCAAAAGGAGGGATCCTTGTGATGATGGAAATACTTTATATCTTGACTGTATGAATGTCAGTATCCTATTGTGATGTTATATCATAGTTTTGCAAGATGTTACCACTGGGGTAAACCGTGTAAAGGGTACACATGATCTCTGTACTTTATCTTACAACTGCATGTGAATCTATAACTACCACAAGATTAAAAAAAAAATTTAATTCGAAAAAATGAGGAGGAATAAACTACACAAAAAGAAAAGGATAGACCAGATCCACGCAAAGTTAACAGCATATACAAAAGTTCCTGTCCTTTATCCTATCTCTACGTTTATCTTCTATATACATGCAGCAATCCAGAATTATCTATTTTGAAATACCTCTGTATCTGTTTCCTCCATTTTTACTCCTAGTGTTCTCATCTAAATCTTCATACTTTTGTACTTGGGTTCATCTTATTATTGCTACTGAAATAAAGTTTCTAAATGTGGGGTGGGGACAGCTACAGAGGGGGTGCTCTACATCAAAGTGTGCTCCCAATTATTTTGGATCCAGTTTGTGAATGCAAGAGATACAGTAAACTTACAGAATTTTAAACTGCATTGCCAAAATGTTGGATTTTTAGGAAAGTGGTTTTTTTCTAACTAAAATGGGGTCAGGATAATAAAATAATGGTTTTCAAGATGTCTTCAAAATGTCATGTACATTTTTAAATAGAAGTATAAGAGTTATACCCAATCTAATATTTTTCATATTTTACCAAGTAGGATGTTACCCATTTGTCAAATGAGGAACTTCTGTTATTCCAAGTTTTCTGAGATGAACCTTTATTTTTTTCAAATGTTTTTCAGCATCTCCTGAGATGATCTTACAATTTTTCTCCTCTCTTCTATTAAATATGATAAATTACAGTGACTGATTTTTAAACAGTAAACAAAGATTGAATTTTTTGCTAAATATATATTACTCTTTACACGTATTGCTAGGTTCAATTTTCTGATGTTTTATTAAAGATTTTTGTGTCTGCCCTTTTCAGGTTTGGGTATCAGGTAGGGCTAGCCTCATAACATACATTGGAAAATGTTACCTCTTCTGTCAATTCCTTAAATAAAGATTGGTATCACTTTTCTTTTTCCTCCCTTTAAATAGAGAATAAACTAGCAACATAACCTGGCCCAGGGATTTTCTTTGTGACAAAGTTTCAATAATTATTACATTATGTGATCTCATTACTTCTATCCAATATTGTAAGTATGTCCTAGCCAGAACAACTGCACAAGAAAAATGTTTTTATTTTTATCTTTTTAGATTATTTATGTATTTATTTGATGGGGGTAGGGGACACAGAGGAAGCGGGAGAAGGAGACTCCCTGCTGAGCAGGAAGCCTGATGCAGGCTGGATCCCAGGACTCTGAGATCATAACCCGAGGTGAAGGCAGATGCTTAACTAACTGAGCCACATGGGTGCCCCAAGAAAAATATTTTTAAAGTATAACAATTGTAAAAAAAAAAGAAAGAAAGAAAGAAAGAAAAAAAGAAAAAGAAACTTTATTTCCAAAGGACATAACTGTAACTGTGCACACAGAAAGTCCTAAGAAATATACTTGGGCCTACTGGACCTATTAAGTCAATTCAGCAAGGTTGGGATACAAAAATCAACTTAAAAAATCTACTTTATTTTTTATACTAACAACAAATAAAAAGCTAAATTAAAATCCAATATAACTCACAATAATATCAAGGAATATGAAGTACCTAGCAATACTTTCATAAGATTCATGAGACCTTTCACTGAAACTATAAAATACTGGCGAGAGAAATTAATGAAGACTTAAATAAATTGAGAGATACAATATACTCAGGGGTTAGAAGACTCAATGTTGTGATGATATTGATTGACTGAATTTATCTATACACACAAAGCAATTTCAATCAAAATTTTAGCATATTTTCTTAAAAATGATAAATAAGTGTTAAATTTATGGGGGGGACCCAATATTGCTAAAACATCTTGAAAAAGAAAAGGCTGAAGAACTTATATTAGTTGATTGTATTATTAAGACAGTGTAGTACTGGCATAGAGAGAGACAAATAGACCACAAAATAGAGAGTTCAAAAGGAGACACACTTACATAGAAAACTGATTTTTGACAGAGGCATAAATGCAATTTAATAAGAGGAGAAATATCTTTTCAACATATAAGTGGACATCTGCATAGAAAAAAAATTAATCTTGACCCAATCCTCATGATATACATAAAATTAACTCAAGATGGATTATAATGTTAACTGTATAAGTTAAAGCTCTAAAGACCACAGAAGAAAAGACAGGAGATTATGCTCATTAACTTGAGGCAGGCAATGGTCTCTTAGAAAGAATGCAAAAAGCACTACCCATAAGAGAAAATATTGATAAAATGACATTCATCAATATTTAAAACTTCTGTTCTTCAAAGGATAACCTTTAAGAAATTGAAAAAGGTACATACTGGGGGAAAATATTCCCAACACATATACTGGACTCATATCCCTAACATGAAAAGAACTGTTGTGACTACTAAGATAAACCAATAGAGAAATGGGTGAAAGATGTGGGCAGACACTTCATAAAAGATACATGAATGGCCAATAAGCACAGAAAAAAGATGCTCAACCTCATTAGGTATCTGACATGCCAAGTAAAACCACAATGAGTTACCACTGCATATCTATTTAAAAAAACTATATCAATTCATATCTTAGGATATAGAACAGGTGAAACTCTCATTCATTGAGATAAGGATATTGCAAAATGGCACAACCAGTTCGGAAAGTGGTCTACTTTTTACAAAGTTAAATACGCACCTGGCTTATGATCTAGCAATCCCATTCCTAAGTACTTTCCCCAAAGAAATTAAAACACATGTTGAAACAAAAAAGTTGTACATGAAAGTTCATACCACCTTCATTCATAATATTCCAAAAGTGGACACAATGCAATATCCATTGTACGACACATTCATACCACAAAACACAAAAAGAAATGAACTATGCATACATCCAACAATTCTGATTAGTCTCAAAGTATTATCGTGAGTTAAAGAATCCAGGCACAAAATAGAACTTAATGTATGATTTTATTTATATGAAATCAAGAAGAGGCAACACGAAATGATAATGATGGGAATAAGTGGTTTACCCTGTAACTGGGTTACAAAGAAGTGTGAGGGGCATGAGAAATTTCTGGAGTGATGAAATTGGTATCTTAATGGAGGGAGTACCCTTAATAAGTGTGTATATCTGTCAAAACTTACTGAACTGGGGGCAGCTGGGTGGCTCAGTGGGTTAAAGCCTCTGCCTTCGGCTTGGGTCATGATCCCAGGGTCCTGGGATCAAGCCCCGCATCGGGCTCTCTGCTCAGAGGGGAGCCTGCTTCCTCCCTCTCTCTCTGCCTCTCTGCCTACTTGTGATCTCTGTCTGTTAAACAAGTAAAATCTTTAAAAAAAAATTAAAAAAAAAAAAACCTTACTGAACTGAATATTTTAACTTTAAATTTTATTGTATATATAAAAATTACACCTCAGTAAAAAAGCATTAAAATATCATGTGTTGATAACATAGGACACAATCTCTTCTCTCCCCTTTTTGTCTCCCTCATATTCCCACTGCAGGGTCCTCCTATATGGCACAGACAGAGGAAAGCAGGAGTTAAAATAAGGTTTCTTCAAACCCTATCTTCATGTAGAATTCCAAATTTGATTTCCTGAAGTCTCGCTGTGCATCTTTCTAGGCTGTTCGTAAGAACACCAGAGAAACTATGTATTACTTTCTCACTTTTTCAGAATCATCCTCTGTACAAATGACCATTTTATTTTAGAATATAACACGGGGGAATATAGAAGAAATTTCCTGATTTAGTGGAGTTATTTCTTAGACAATGTGACAACTTTTAAATGATTGGAAACAAGAACTAGGAGTAGGATTTGTGAAAACCAAGAGTAACTCCAAGCTGAATAATGGAAATAAATTTCAACCTCTTTCTATACACCAGGCTTAAAACAGTGCTGGCAAAGAAGAGCTTAAACAGCATTTTTAAAAAACACTCTCCTTATCTTTACCTACTTTTTGGTAAGAATAAAATAGGAAGTATGTGAGAAAAGTGAGAACAAATTTCCAATATTGAGACCCTCTGAATAGATTACCAAATCTAAATAACATCTCCAAGTACGTATGTTCCAAAGACATAGCTTTACTCCCAAATGATGCTGTATAACTTTGAAATCACAAGAAAATAGAGATATTAATGGTGATGGCATCCTAGAATATGCCTGGGCCTTGCCTTCAATGGCTCAATAAATGTGTTACTGAGACCCTAGCCCCACCACAACCTTATTTGCTTAAAGAGGTCTGCAAAGATACTGAAATGGAAAAAAATTACAAGTAACACCAAAGAAAGCAGCCAGGTTCGGTGGGCTCATCAAATCTACTAAGCATGACAATTCTTCCTTCAGAAACTTAAGTCAACGGGCAAAGCCAAACAAGAAACACGTTTTGTTGCCTTTTGAAGCAGTAACATTTCTGATTAATTCTCTGTTTGTTTCTAATAGATGCAAAGGGGAAATAAAACAGACCATAAAGTTAATCCGGAGAGGCCCAGATGGAGAGATACTTTAAGAAAAACGGACATTGGTATTCTTTCATCTCGGTTTGGAAGGGGGCACCAGTTGTCTTTAAGGATCTTACCCCTGTCCATCATGAATGCTCCTGGCACTCCTCAGTCAACAGGGTCAGCCTGGGAAAAACAGATGCGCCCAAAAGGCTGCTTCAGTGGCTTTCCCCCTCCTCTTTCAGCACACATCTACCTTCTCTGCCTTTGCCCTTGAAGACCTGCTTTCCACCCATCACCTGGGAATAATTCTCATGGGAAGAATGTCAATCAATTTCACAAAGATGCGTCAGCAAATGTTAGGGTGTTACGTGTGTGCCTTCAGAGACACTTGTATTTTGCCAGCACAATCAATAGTATGTTTGTAAAGAACAAATGATATAAAAAACTGCCATTCTTCACAGGAAATATGAGGCATGAACCAACACTTCCGTTGCCTGGTTTCAGTTATTGTAGAGGGGCTTGGGGAAGTGGAGAGATGAAGATCTTAAGCTGCAAAGACCTTGCATAGTGTGCTATATAAATAATGGTCTGCATGGATTTTTAGATTCCTAGCTATCCAAACAAAGGGCTATTTACAAATAAAGTGGTGATATAAATAATTTAAGCCTCCTCCCTGAGCTGGCTTTGTCTTAACTGGTCCTTCTTCTCCTCTGGGCCTTCCTAACCACCGTGTACAGCCTTAATCCTATGGGAAAATGCTTTCCTAGTATCGAATACACAAGTGAGATTACTCTTTGGAACAAACACTTCAAGAATTAATGAGTTAATTGTTGTCATCGCCTCATAGGGCAAGACCAGAGTCGGTCTCATAGGTTAGGACTCAGGGCAGGAACTTCCTCTCAGAATAGCAGACAACCCAAGAGAAAAGTGCCTTCTCCCTGCTGCAGTGCAGCGAATGGACCCCATGCCCCAGATGCGGTATTTGGCCAGCTTTTCAAATGTACAGTCAGTACACTGGCTAACCCTATGTAAAAAAATCTTAGGAAGCAGAGAAAGGATTCATTATGCCCAGGACAAGCTTAAATAAAGCACTTTCTAAAAATAGTCAGGTTCAGGGGCGCCTGGGTGGCTCAGTGGGTAAGCCGCTGCCTTCGGCTCAGGTCATGATCTCAGGGTCCTGGGATCGAGTCCCGCGTCGGGCTCTCTGCTCAGAAGGGAGCCTGCTTCCCTCTCTCTCTCTCTGCCTGCCTCTCTGCCTACTTGTGATCTCTCTCTGTCAAATAAATAAATAAAATCTTTAAAAAAAAAAAACAAAAAAAAAAAATAGTCAGGTTCAAGAAACGTGTTACTCACTGGCCCAATGAGTATAACATGTGAGTGAAATGTGAACACTTGCTAGTCATTCATACAAGGAAGAGCAGCTGAAATTAAGAATGAGTAAAGTATAATGCGACAGACACAGCAAAGAACAGGAAACAGAATGTGGATCTGAATTCACGCTCAACCACGTTATACGACCTTCAGCAAGTAAGCTACTTTCTCTCACCGCCAAGTTTCTCATTATAAAATACCTTCTTAGAAGGTATTGTGAGGTCAGTGATTAGCAGGAAGTGATAGGATGGGCTGTCAAGAACGGGATCACAGGTATAGATATCTTTATAAAATTTGGGGCTACAGCTCAATACAAGAAAGAAAATCTATGGTTCAGATAAGGCCACACAAGTCAGTCTTCCCTACTGAGACTCTGGAGGAAGTGAGCTAATAACCAGCCATTAGCTGGCAGAATGCCCAGAGCAGTGCTGACCTATCCAGGGCAGGAACTGGGAAAGTAGTTATAGGTGGGAAGGAAAACAAGGCAGAGTGTTTTGGCAGGAACCGCAAAACTGGCAGTGCCTGCTGAGGTCAAAGTGAGAGATGATGCTCTAGGAAGGTGCTTCGCCTTCAGCCTAAATATCCGTGTATGTGGGTAAGGGGAAAATAAATCAGCCAGCCCAGTGTCTGCACAATAGCAGGTGTTTACCAAAGGTGGTTAGGACCATTATTAGGAAACTTTGTATTAAAAGGGCTTCTTTAAGAACCACACTGTGCCTTCATTTTCCCATCTGGATAGGTAAGAGCAGCTGTACTTGTCCCTATAATTTTAGATGGAATAAACAGTAGAATAGAGGAAGCAGAAGAATGGATCAGCAGCCTAAAGGACAGAGTAATGAAAAGCAATAAAGTTGAACCAGAAACAGAAAAAATAAATAAATAGATGACAATAGACTTTGTGAACTCAGTGATAACAAGAGGCATAACAACATTTTCATTATAGGGATCCCAGAAGGAGGAAAGAAAAGGAGGCAGAATGTACTTGAAGAAATAATAGCTGAAAATTTACTAAATCTGGGGAAGAAAACAGACATCCAAGATCCAGGAGGCACAGAGAGCCCCCAATAAAATCAACTCAAGGAGGCCCACCCCAAGACACATAGTAAATACAATGGCAAAAAGTAGTGCTAAAGAGAGAATAAAAGGAGCAAGAGAAAAGACAACAGCTGCATACAAGGGAAACCCCTTAAGGCTATCAACAGGTGTTTCAGCAGAAACTTTGCAGGCCAGAAGAGAATGCCAGGATATAGTAAAAGTCTTGAAAGGAGAAACAAAACAAAACAAAACCTGCAGCCAAGAATACTTTATCCAGCAAGGCTGGATATATTTCAGAATATTCAGAATAGAAGGAGAGATAAACAGCTTCCTGGACAAACAAAAGTCAAAGAAATTCATGACCACTAAATCAGCCCACAAGGAATATTAAAGGGGACTCTTTGAGTGGAAAGGGAAGATTATAAGCAGAAGTAAGAAAAGTAGGAAGCATAAAAGCAGTTGAATTAAGTATATATATAAAAAATAAGATATTCACAAAATAAAAGGATGTAAAATATGATACCATATACCTAAAATGTGGGGAAAGAAGAGTAAAGAATGGGTACAAACATAAGCAACCAGCAACCTATGCTATATGCATAAAATGTTAAATACAAACCTAATAATAGTAACCACACATCAAAAATCAGTAATAGATATGCCAAAAAAAAAAAAAAGAGAGAGAAAGAGAGAGAAAGGAATACAGGCACATTACTAAAATCAGCAAAACATGGGAAGAGAGGAAGAGAGGTAGGAACTACAGAACAACCACACAACAAGTAACAAAATGGCAATAAGTATAGATTTATCAATAGTTACTCTGAATCTAAATGAAGTAAATGTTCCAATCAAAGACAGAGTGACAGAAGAAAAATCTAAAACAACAACAACAAAACAAAAAACACTTAAATGAGTTGGAAAAAGAATAATGAAGTCCAAAACCAGTAGAAAGAGGGAAATTATAAAGATTAGAGTAGAGGAACCTCCATACTGTTTTCCAGAGTGGCTGCACCAGCTTGCATTCCCACCCAACAGTGAAAGAGGGTTCCCCTTTCTCCACATCCTCGCCAACATCTGTTGATCTCTGTGTTGATTTTAGCCATTCTGACAGATGTGAAGTTGTATCTCATTGTAGTTTTGATCTGTTTTTCCCTGACAATCAGTGGTGTAATACAAACTAGTACAGCCACTATGAAAAACAGTAGAGTTTCCTCAAAAAGTTAAAAATAGAATTATCCTTCACTCCAGCAATCCCATTACTGGGTATTTATCCAAAGAATACAAAAATACTAATTCAAAGGGATACGTGCTCCCCGATGTTCACAGCAGCATTATTTACAATAGCCAAATTATGGAAACAGCCCCAAGTGTCCATCAACTGATGAATGGATAAAGAATATGTGATATATATATGTGTGTGTGTGTGTGTGTGTGTGTGTGTATAATATACAATATATATATGTGTGTGCATGTTATATATGTGTGCATGTATATATTATATTATGTATATCATATATATATATTATATATATAACAATATCACTCAGCCACAAAAAAAGAATGAAATCTTGCCATTTGCAATTACTTGGATGGAGTTAGAAAATATTATGCTATGTGAAATAAGCCAGCCAGAGAAAGAAAATACCATATGATTTCACCCATACCTAGATTTTAAGAAACAAAACAAATGAGCAAAGAGAAAAAAAAAGAGAGAAGCAAATCAAGAAACTCTTGACTATAGAGAACAGACGTGTTTACCAGGGGGGTGGAGGGGGCGGGGGTGGGTTAAACGGGTAATGGGGACTAAGGAGTCCACTTGTGATGAGCACCAGGTGTTGTACGAAAGTGTTGAATCACTATACTGTACACTTGAAACTATTATTACACTGCAGGTTAACTACCTGGAATTTAAATAAAAACTTGAAAAATCCTAGGGGAGAACATAGGCAGTAGCCTCTTTGACATCGGCCACAGGAACTTCTTTCAAGACATGTTTCCAAAGGCAAGGAAACAAAAGTGAAAATGAACTTTTGGGACTCCATCAAGATCGAAAGCTTCTGCACAGCAAAGGAAACAGTCAACAAAACAAAGAGGCAACCTACAGAATGGGAGAAGATATTCACAAATGACAGTACAGACAAAGGGCTGATATCCAAGACCTATAAAGAACTCCTCAAACTCAACACCCAAAAAACAGATAATCATATCAAAAAATGGGCAGAGGACATGAACAAACACTTCTCCAAAGAAGACACAGAAATGGCTAACAGACACATGAAAAAATGTTCATCATCACTAGCCATCAGGGAAATTCAAATCAAAACCACATTGAGACACCACCTTGCACCAGTTAGAATGACAAAGATTAACAGGACAGGAAACAACAAATGTTGGAGAGGATGTAGAGAAAGGGAAGCCCTCTTACACTGTTGGTGGGAATGCAAGTTGGTGCAGCCACTTTGGAAAACAGTGTGGAGATTCCTCAAAAAATTAAAAATAGAGCTACCCTATGACTGCAATTTCACTACTGGGTATTCACCCCCAAAGATACAGATTTAGTGAAAAGAAGGGCCACATGCACCCCAGTGTTCATAGCAGCAATGTCCACAATCACCAAACTCTGGAAAGAGCTGAGATGCCCTTCAACAGACAAATGGATAAAGAAGATGTGGTCCATATATACAATGGAATATTACTCAGTCATCAGAAAGGATGAATACCCAACATTTGTATCAACATGGATGGGACTGGAGGAGATTACGCTGAGTGAAATAAGTTAAGCAGAGAAAGTCAATTATCATATGGTTTTACTTACTTGTGGAGCATAAGGAATAACATGGAAGACATTAGGAAAAGAAAAGGAAAAGTGAATTGGGGGAAATCAGATGGGGAGACAAACCATGAGAGACTGTGGACTCTGAAAAACAACCTGAGTTTTGGAAGGGAGGGGAGCAGAGGGATGGGTAAGCCTGGTGGTGGGTATTAAGGAGGGCAGGTACTGCATGGAGCACTGGGTGTGATGCATAAGCAATGAATCTTGGAACACCGAAAAAAATAAAATTAAGATGTTAAAATCAAAGAACTTCAAAAAACATTGAGTAGAAATAAATGAAACAGAAACTAAAAAATACAAAAGAACAGATCAATAAAACCAGGAGCTGATCCTTTGAAAAGATCAACAAATGATAAACCTTTAGCCAGTGTCATCCAAAAAACAAAAACAAAAACAAAAACAAAAACAAAAACGGGTCAGGGCGGGGTGCTTAAACAAAATCAGAAATGAAAGAGGAGAAATAACCAGCAGCCCAACAGAAATGAAAAGGATTATAAGAGAATATTATGAAAGATTATGTGCCAACAAATTGGACAACCTGGAAGAAATGGATAAGTTCCTGGAAACATAGAACTTTGCAAAACTAAACCAGGAAGAAATAGGAAAAAAAAAAAAAAGAGCGCTTATCAACAGTAATAAAATTGAATGAGTAATCAAAAGTTCCTAACAAACAAAAATCCAGGACTAGATGGCTTCACAGGCAAATTCTACCACACATTTTTTTTTTAAGATTTTATTTATTTATTTATTTATTTATGAGAGAGAGAGAGCGCGTGAGTGCACGAGTGAGCTAGCGCACAAGCAGGCAGAGTGGCAGGCAGAGGCAGAGAGAGAAGCAGGCTCCCTGCCAAGTAGGAGCCCGATGCGGGACTTAATCCCAGGATCCTGGGATCATGACCTGAGCTGAAAGCAGCAGTTTAATCCACTGAGCCACCCAGGCGTCCCATCTACCACACATTTAAAGAAGAATTAATACCTACTCTTCTCAAAGTATTTCAAAAATAGAAGAGGCAAGAAAACCTCCCCATTCATTCTATGACGTCTGCATTACCCTGATACCAAAACCAGATAAAGAAACCACAATAAAAAGAACTACTGGAAGATCTATTTTTAATTTCCTGAGGAATCTCCACACTGTTCCCTATGACCCTGCAATTGCACTGCTGGGTATTTACCCCAAAGATACAGATGTAGTGAAAAGAAGGGCCATCTGTACCCCAATGTTTATAGCAGCAATGGCCACGGTCGCCAAACTGTGGAAAGAACCAAGATGCCCTTCAACGGATGAATGGATAAGGAAGATGTGGTCCATATACACTATGGAGTATTATGCCTCCATCAGAAAGGACGAATACCCAACTTTCGTAGCAACATGGACAGGACTGGAAGAGATTATGCTGAGTGAAATAAGTCAAACAGAGAAAGTCAAGTATCATATGGTTTCACTTATTGGTGGAGCATAACAAATAATATAGAGGACAAGGGTAGATGGAGAGGAGAAGGGAGTTGAGGGAAATTGGAAGGGGAGGTGAACCATGAGAGACTATGGACTCTGAAAAACAACCTGAGGGTTTTGAAGGGGCGGGGTGGGAGGGTGGGGGAACCAGGTGGTGGGTATTAGGGAGGGCACAGATTGCATGGAGCACTGGGTGTGGTGAAAAAACAATGAATACTGTTACGCTGAAAATAAATAAAAAATTAAAAAAAAAAAAAAGAACTACTGGCCAATTCTCTGATGAATATAGATGCAAAAATTCTCAACAAAATATTAGCAAACCAAATCCAACAACATTTTTTAAAAAAGTCATTCACCATGATCAAGTGGGATTTATTCCTATGATGAAAACATGATTCTGTATTTGCAAATCAATCAGTATGATATATCACGTCAACAAGAAAAAGGATAAGAACCATATGATTAGTTCAATAGATGCAGAAAAAGCATGTGACAAAACACATCTCTTCATGATAAAAACCCTCTGCAAAGTTGGGACTAGTGGGAATTTATTTCAACATAATGAAAACCATATATGAAAAACCCACAGCCAACATCATCCTCAATGGGGAAAAAACTGAGAGCTTTCCCCCTAAGATCAGGAACAAGACAAGGATGTCTACTCTTACCACTACTATTCAACGTAGTACTGAAAGTATCAGCCACAGCAATTAGACAACAAAAAATAAATAAATAAATAAAAGGCATCCAAAAAGTAAGAAAGAAGTAAAACTATTTGCAGATGACATGATCCTATATATTGAAAACACTAAGGACTCCACCAAAAAACTACTAAACTGATAAATGAATTCAGTAAGGTACAGGATACAAAATTAATATACAGAAATCTATTATATATATGCCAATAATGAAGTAGCAGAAAGAGAAATTAAGAAAAAAAAAATCCCATTTACAACTGCACCAAAAATAATACCTAGGAATAAACTTAACCAAGGAGGTAAAAGACGTGTATTCTGAAAACTATAAAACACTGATTAAAGAAATTGAAGACAACACAAACAAGTGAAAAGATATTCTATCCTTATGGAAAGAAGATGTGGTGTGTATATATACTTATACAATTGAATATTACTTAGCCATAAAAAAAGAATGAAATCTTACCATTCGTAATGATGAGGATGGAGCTAGAGTATTATGCTATGTGAAATAAGTCAGAGAAAGACAAATACCATGTGACCTCACTCATATGTAGAATTTAAGAAATAAAACAAACGAATAATGAAAAGAGACAAACCAAAAAACTCTGAACTATAAAGAACAAACTGGTGGTTACCAGAAGGGAGGTGGAGGTGAAACAGACGAAGGGGATTAACGTACAGTTATCTTGATGAGCAGTGAGTAATGTATACAATTGTGGAATCACTGTATTATGCAACTGGAACTAATATAACACTATATGTTAACTATACTAGAATTAAATGTTTTAAAGATTTATTTGTGAGAGATTGACAGCATGATTTGGGGGGAAGAGCAAAGGGAGAGGGAGAAGCAAACTCCCCATTAAGCAGGGAAACCAATGGTGGGCTTAAGTCTAGGACCTTGTGATCATAATATGAACAGATGCTTAATCTACTGAGCCACCCAGGCACCCCTAGAATTACAATTTTAAAAGAAGTAAAAAGTATATCAGTAACAACAGTAGCAAGTAAACCTCTTCCAAAGAAAATTCAAGCCCCTTCAACTGCATATTTTCATACGAGGAATGCTGCCTCTGCTTACATATAATAAGGCTGATATTAATAACCTAACAGAGGGATGTGTTCCAGTTCCATCCTTCATCAGAACAATACTTCCCACACCTCCACATGGTTCATACCTGGTCACCAGAATCACTCAATGTACTAACAATTAAATCCTAAGGATAACTAGTGGGCACTGACATTGCTACAATAACCTAAGGATGAAATCTTAGAAACGGAGGTCATAAGAGCAAACAAACTTTAAAAAAAAAATCCTGATGTACAAGGAAAAGTAGAGAGAGAATAGTTTTCAAGTTTTTCATTCCCTCTATTACATTTATGGTAGTTATCTGTTTGGACAGATTTGGCACTATAAATAATTAAAACAGCAGTGCCTGTTCAAATGAGGACTGTAGCCTCCACTGATATTTTATTGGATGATTCAGTTAATTTAATAGTAGAAGACAACTCATGGCTCCTTAATTGACTAAAGTTTACTTTTTAAAAGAAGTAATTAAATCTCAAACTCCCTAGGCTCTCTTCTCTATAGTCCTCCAAGTTTGTATACAAGTTTCTATAATCTTACAGCAGAGACCAAAGATTTAATTTCAAAATAGTTGAAGACATATTAGGGGTGACAAGGGATGTATTTCCTCACCTCTAGGAAGGTTTTTTTTGTTTTGTTTTGTTTTACAATGGCTGACTTTACAGTGAGAGAAGTTTTGCCAGTTTTTTTGTTTTTGTTTTTGTTTTTACATTACTACTCATTAATACTTCCCAATAGCCTGAAACAAGATAATTCATAATGCTTGCAAAAAATATATTAAATCTGTTTTTGGAAGTAGCTTGTCTATAAAAGGAAAATATCAACATCAATAAAGTAAAAAAAAAAAAATACTGAAATAGAACTAACCAGTCATTTCAGAAAATCCTAGAGTGTTAAAACTGATTGGAATCTTAAAGATCTTCTAGTAAATTTATATGATACTCAGCTTGGAAAATCTCTGAAATGAAAAGATGGAGATTGAATACATAAACTGCTCCCAGTCACAGAGCAAGTTAATGACAGAGACAAGAATAAAGCACAGTTTATGTGCTCACCAAATCAGGATACTGTTGTTCAGTACTGTTCACTGTAACAGCAACAATTCAGTATGTGATTACTATTCTTTGCAAAGTCCTTCTTAGTCATTACTTCATTCATCCTCATAAAAATCCTATACATAAAAATGATCGTTCCCTTAACAACTCCAGAAGTGAACTCTTGCTGTCCCTCTCTTCAAATCTGCTCTCTCTCTAGCACTGAAAAACACAATCCCTCCACCTTATTATTCAAGCCCAAAACCCTGAACTTGCTTCTGTCTCATCTCTGCTCATACCTACATTCAATCCACCAGCAAATTTTATCCCAAATTGGACTTCACTCTTGTCCAAGTCCGAGTGACCAATTTCTCTAGCCTAGACGTCTGGCACATAGTAGATGTATCATGTATCAGTAGTAGTATCACCTTAATGTCAACTGAACAGTCTACTAATTGGTCCCAGCTCCCAGCCCTTCCATTCCTGCCTTCTTTAGGGTCTATTTTCTGGAAAACAATTAGAAAAGGTAGTCCAGTGAAAAAGTCAAACAGGTGGCGTCACTTCACTCAAAAGTTCTCAATCAGTTCTCATTGCATGGAGAATAAAATGTAAAATCATAATGACCTTGCTCAGTTCCAGTTACTGTCCTTATGGCTCTTCAGGCATTCCAAGCATGCTCCTGCCTCAATACCCTTTCACTCTGTTCTCTCTGCCCAGAATATTCTTCCTTTACTTCATTCATCTTTTCTCCAGCCCAGACCTCCTTGCCTATGCTAACCTCCCACACCCTCCCTCTCAACTTCCATTCACAGAAAAAAACAGTTGTCTGTAAGTACAGACAACTACATAGTCTTATCCACCCTTATTTCTAAGCCTTTTCCCATCTAACTTCCATCCCCCATCAAACCCTGAATTGGTTCTTGCTAAGGTCTCCCATAACATTCGTATTACCAAAAACCAATAGAAATATTGTCTTCCTCATCTCAGTTGGTTTCTTGCAACATTTGATGCTGTTTATCCTTTCCTCATATTCTGAAACATCAATTTTCATGCCTTCCACAAAACAGTAATCTTCTCATTTTCTTCCTGTCTGGGTCTTCTGCTTCTCCTTGAGGGTTCACTCTTCCTAATGCAGCTATTAAGTGTTGTGATTCTTTACCCCACGTGATCTCATCTTGCCCATCCCATTTGTGGGCCTAGGTCTTTCTTCTTGAGTCCAGATTCAGATATCC